>NC_083402.1:64547281-64857281 GCF_020745735.1 Hemiscyllium ocellatum | reverse complement strand
AGAGAGAGAGAGAGAGAGAGAGATTGAGAGAGAGAGAGAGATTGAGAGAGAGTGAGAGTGATTGAGAGAAAGAGAGTGAGAGAGAGTGATTGAGAGAGAGAGTGATTGAGAGAGAGAGTGATTGAGAGAGAGAGTGATTGAGAGAGAGAGTGATTGAGAGGGGGAGTGATTGAGAGGGGGAGTGATTGAGAGGGAGAGTGATTGAGAGGGAGAGTGATTGATAGGGAGAGTGATTGAGAGGGAGAGTGATTGAGAGGGAGAGTGATTGAGAGGGAGAGTGATTGAGAGGGAGAGTGATTGAGAGAGAGAGTGAGAGAGAGAGTGAGAGAGAGTGAGAGTGAGAGAGAGAGTGAGAGAAAGTGAGAGTGAGTGAGTGAGAGAGAGTGAGAGAGAGTGAGAGAGAGAGTGAGAGAGAGAGTGAGTGAGAGAGAGAGTGAGAGAGAGTGAGAGAGAGTGAGAGAGAGTGAGAGTGAGTGAGAGAGAAAGAGTGAGAGAGTGAGAGAGACAGAATTTATATGCACACATAGAGACAGACATAAAGACAAATAGAGAGAGAAATAGAGAAAAAAGCAAGAGACACAGAGACAGAGACAAAGCAAGAGAGACATGAGAAAGTGAAAGAGTGGTGGATAGGACGACATGCAGATCGGCATTTTAAGAAGCTTGACACTGTCAATGCCACAATGTTTTTAGAGCTGCATTCACCCATCCAAGAGTATTCCATCACAATATTGACTTATACCATGTAATTGCAAGACAGGCAATGGAGAGGCACTAAATGATTTCCTCAACGCAAAATTACTAGCTTCTGATTTGACCTTGTAACTACTGTATTTATATTGCTGATCCAAATCAATCGCTGGTTCTTGATTACTCCCAGGATGTGACACGAGTGATACCTTGGATCTAGAATACCTTACAGAAAAATGCTGTCCCTACTATCTGCTGCAGGAATTCACCCTTGCCATCCTAACAGCAGTCTACATACCACCCCATGCGATATGAAGAATTCCCTAGAGACAAAACTCCCATGACCCACAACTTCAACCAAGAGAGTACTGCCAAACTACGACCAACACATCTCCTGCCCCATCAGAGGCTGAATGCTCTGAACCACTGCTATACAACCAAAAACACCTACTGCTCCACCCCCACCCACACTTTGGAAAATCAGATCACAGTGCTGTGTTCCTCCTCCCAGTTTACAAGCAAATGCTGAAATGGGAAGACCTTTCAAAAAAGATGTACAATGTTGGTCCAAGGCCGTGGAAGACTATCTCTAGGATTGCTTGGAATCAATGGACTGGACCGTATTCAAGTACACAGTGGAAAACCCAGACAAGTATGCCATGCTTATCATGGTCTTCATTACCAAACGCATGCAGGATAGTGTACCAAAGAAGTCAGTCAGAGTGTTCCCCAATCAGAAACCTTGGATGAACCAGAAAATCCACTTCCTACTGAAGACCAGACATCCAGCATTCAAGACAGTTGACCTCGACCTATGCAGGAGATCCAAATATGACCTCTGCAAAGCCATCAGGGATGCAAGGGGCAGTCCCAGTCTAAGTTAGAGGCCCAAACCAAGCCTCCTGCTGCCTGTGGTAAGGTCTACACAAAATTACAGGATACAAAATGAAGCATAGTAAAAGGGAGGACGACACATCCCTCCCTGATGCACTCAGTGCTTTCTATGCTTGGCTTGGCGTGGTGTCAGCTGCCCAGACGAAACCCAGATGCACCTATGCTCACTATCACCACCACAGACATTAGATCAGTCTTTCTGGGAATCACCCCAAGGAAAGCAATGGACCTGGTCAGAATCCCCGGACGAGTACTTGGATCCTGTTCGGATCAACTGGCTGAGGTATTCACCGACATCTTCAACATCCCTCTCCTACAAGCCAAAATCCTCGACTGCTTCAAGAAAACGACCAGCATCCTACTACTTAAGAAAGCACATGCAATGTGTCTTAATGACTACCACCCAGTGGCTCTGACCTCCATAATCATGAAGTGCTTTGAGAGGCTTGTCATGGCTCACATCGACTCCAGTCTCCTAGCCAGCCTCAATCCCCTAAAATATGCCTACCGATGCAACAGGTGCACAGCGGACACCATCTCCCTAGCCCTGCACTCATCCCTGGAGCATCTGAACAACAAGGACACCTGTATTAAACTCCTGCTCATTGACTTCAGCTTCACCTTCAATACCATTATCCATTCCAGACTGATCTCAAAACTCTGTGACCTTGGTCTCAGCTCTGGCCTCTGCAACTGGACCCTAGCTTTGTGACCCACCAACCACAATCACTGAAGACAGACAACTGCACCTCCTCTATGATAACACAACACTGCAACCCCCGAGGAAGTGTCCTCAGCCCCCTACTGTACTCCCTGTACACCCATGACTGTGTTGCCACATTTGAACAAACGCCATTTCCAGGTTTGCTGACAGCATCTTCAGAACACAAAAAGGAGTGAGAGGACTTGGTAAGGTGGTGCAGCGAGAACAACCTCTCTCACAACATCAGTAAAACTAAAGAACTGAACACTGACTTCATAAACAAAGGAGAACATGGCCCCATCTACATCAACAGAGCTGACATTGAGAGGGTGGGGGCGTCAAGTTCCTCAGAGTGACAATAACCAACAACATGAAAGCCAAGAAGACACAACAATGCCTCTTTTTCCTCCTGCTGCTCAAAACATTTGGCATGTCCAGAAGGACTTCACCAGCTTTTATGGATGCACCTTTGGAAGCATACTGTCTGGGTGCATAATGGCCTGGAATGGCAACTACTCTGCTCAAGACTGTATGAAACTACAGAAGGTTGCGTGCACAACCCAGACCACCACGGAAGCCGACCTTCCATCCATGGACTCCATTTACATGACTCGTTGCGACAGTAAGACTGCCAACATCAAAGACCCATTGTACCCCAGTAATACTCTTATCCAACCTCTTCCATGAGACAGAAGATACAGATGCCTGAACACACGCACCAGCAGTTCAGGAATAGCTTCTTCCCAGCCGATATTAGATCGACAAATGGAGTCTCTAACTCAAAATAATGCTGATCTTGCCTAGCGTATGCCCGGTGTGACGTAACCTGTATGTTTCTAAGGTTTTATATCCTATGATCTAAATGTTCTTGCTTACGATGATCTGCCTGTGCCCCTCGCAAGCAAAGCTTTTCAGTGTACTAAGATACACGTGACAATAAATAAATCAAATCAAAGACAGCAATTTATTAGAACATAGGGGATGATTGTTCGATTTTCGCCTGTTTGATATGGTTATTATCTGACCCCTGTGCAGCATGAATGCCTTGTGTCAGTAGAACTTTAAACTTCTGAGTTGGGGGGGGAAGGGAAAGTGAAAGCGACAGGGAGTATGGAGTTAAATGTAAAGATATGTAACAGGATAGTATATGTGCAGGCGGATTTAAACTCGAGGCAGACTGGGAATGCAGCAAAAAGGAAGGATAACTTAGGACATCTTATGACTTCCAATATCTCTAATGATAAGAAAGTTAGCATTAAGGCACTTTACCTGAATGCTCGTAGCATTCGTAACAAAGCAGATGAACTAATGGCACAGATCATCGTGAATGATTATGATGTGGTAGGCATCACAGAGTCGTGGTTACACAGGGGTCAGGACTGGCAGTTAAACATCCAAGGATTTTCAACTTATCAAAAAGACAGGGAGGTGGGCAGAGGGGATGGGATTGCCTTGTTAGTTAAGAACAAAATTAAATCAATGGCACTGAATGACAGTGTCGGATGATGTGGAATCTGTGTGGGTGGAATTGAGGAACTACAAAGGCAAAAAAAACCATAATGGGAGTTATGTACAGACCTCCTAACAGTGGTCAGGACCAGGGATGCAACATGTACTGGGAAATAGAGAAGGCATGTCAGAAAGGCAAGGTCACATTGATCATGGGAGACTTCAAAATGCAGGTGGACTGGGTAAATAATGTTGCCAGTGGATCCAAAGAAAGGGAATTCATGGAATGTTTACAGGATGGCTTTTTGGAACAGCTTGTCATGGAGCCCACAAGGGAGCAGGCTATTCTGGACCTAGTGCTGTGTAATGAACCAGATTTTATAAAAAATCTTAAAGTAAGGGAACACTTAGGAAGCAGTGATCATAATATGGTAGAGTTCAGTCTGCAGTTTGAAAGAGAGAAGGCAAAATCGGATGTAATGGTGTTACAGTTAAATAAAGGTCATTATGAGGGCATGAGAGAGGAACTGACAAAAATAGACTGGAAGCAGAGCCTAGCGGGGAAGACAGTAGAGCAAAAATGGCAGGAGTTTGTGGGTATAATTGAGGACACTGTAGAGAGGTTCACCCCAAGAAAAGAAAGATTATCCGGGGAGGGATTTGACAGTCATGGCTGACAAAGGAAGTCAGGAAATGTATTAAAGAAAAAGAGCGATCCTATGAAGTGGCTAAGAGCAGTGGGAAATCAGAAGATTGGGAAGGCTACAAAAACAAACAGAGGATAACAAAGAGAGAAATAAGGAAGGAGAGGATCAAATATGAAGGTAGGCTAGCCAGTAATATGAGAAATGATAGTAAAGGTTTCTTTCAATACACAAGAAATAAACGACAGGCAAAAGTAGGCGTTGGGCCACTTCAAACTGATGCTGGAAGCTGAGTGATGGGAGATAAGGAAATAGCAGGAGAACTTAACAAGTACTTTGCGTCAGTCTTCACAGTGGAAGACATGAGTAATATCCCAACAATTAAAGGGAGTCAGGGGGCTGAGTTGAGTATGGTTGCCATTACAAAAGAGATAGTGCTAGAAAAGCTAAAAGGTCTTAAAATTGATAAATCTCCTGGCCCCGATGGGATACATCCTAGAGTTCTGAGAGAGGTGGCTGAGGAAATAGCGGAGGCGTTGGTTGAAATCTTTCAAAAGTCACTGGAGTCAGGGAAAGTCCCAGATGATTGGAAGATCGCTGTTGTAAACCCCTTGTTCAAGAAAGGATCGAGACAAAAGATGGAAAATTATAGGCCAATTAGCCTAATCTCGGTTGTTGGTAAAATTCTAGAATCCATCATTAAGGATGAGGTTTCTAAATTCTTGGAAGAGCAGAGTCGGATTTGAACAAGTCAACATGGATTCAGTAAGGGGAGGTCGTGTCTGACAAACCTGTTTGAATTCTTTGAAGAGGTGACAAGTAGGTTAGACCAGGGAAACCAGTGGATGTGGTCTATCTAAACTTCCAAAAGGCCTTGGATAAGGTGCCACACGGGAGGCTGCTGAGCAAGGTGAGGGTCCATGGTGTTCGAGGTGAGCTACTGGTATGAATTGAGGATTGGCTGTCTAACAGAAGGCAGAGAGTTGGGATAAAATTTTTCGAAATTGCAGCCGGTGACAAGTGGTGTCCTGCAGAGTTCGGTGTTGGGGCGCAGCTGTTCACATTATATATTAATGATCTGGATGAAGGGACTTGTGGCATTCTAGCGAAGTTTGCCGATGATACGAAGTTAGGTGGACAGGCAAGTAGTATTGAGGAGGAGGGGAGGCTGCAGAAGGATCTAGACAGTTTGGAAGAGTGGTACAGGAAATGGCTGATGGAATTCAATATGAGCAAATGCGAGGTCTTGCACTTTGGAAAAAAGAATACAAGCATGGATTACTTTTTAAACGGTGAGAAAATTCGTAAAGCCAAAGTACAAAGGGATCTGGGAGCGCTAGTCGAGGATTCTCTAAAGGTAAACATGCAGGTTGAGTCCGTGATTAAGAAAGCGAATGCAATGTTGTCATTTATCTCAAAAGGGTTGGAATATAAAAGCACTATTGTGCTACTGAGACTTTATAAAGCTCTGGTTAGGCCCCATTTGGAGCACTGTGTCCAGGTTTGGTCCCCACACCTCAGGAAGGACATACTGGCACTGGAACGTGTCCAGCGGAGATTCACACGGATGATCCCTGGAATGGTAGGTCTAACATACGAGGAATGGCTGAGGATCCTGGGATTGTATTCATTGGAGTTTAGAAGATTAAGGGGACATCTAATAGAAACTTACAAGATAATACATGGCTTGGAAAGGGTGGACGTTTGGAAATTGTTTCCGCTAGGTGGGGAGACTAGGACCCATGGACACAGCCTTAGAATTTAGAGGGGGTAAATTCAAAACAGAAATGCGGAGACATTTCTTCAGCCAGAGAGTGGTGGGCCTGTGGAATTCATTGCCGCAGAGTGCAGTGGAGGTCGGGATGCTAAATTACTTCAAGGCAGAGATTGATAAATTCTTGATGTCACAAGGAATTAAGGGCTACAGGAGAATGCGGGTAAGTGGAGTTGAAATGCCCATCAGCCATGATTGAATGGCGGAGTGGACTCGATGGGCCGAATGGCCTTACTTCCACTCCAATGTCTTATGGTCTTTGGAGTCACTTATTAGACATAAACTGGATGCTGTCTCGGTCCTATTTATGGTCACTGACTGCTCCAATATTGAACAAGTCACGAATAGTGTTAAACATTGTTGTGGTTCTGTTCGCCGAGCTGGAAGTTTTTGCTGCAAACGTTTCGTTCCCTGGCTAGGGAACATCATCAGTGCTATTGGAGCCTCCTGTGAAGCGCTGCTTTGATGTTTCTTCCGGTATTTATAGTGGTTTGTTCTTGCCGCTTCCGGGTGTCAGTTTCAGCTGTAGTAGTTTGTATGTGGGGTCCAGGTCGAGGTGTCTGTTGATGGATGTTCTTGCCGTTTCCGGGTGTCAGTTTCAGCTGTAGTGGTTTGTAAATGGGGTCCAGGTCTATGTGTCTGTTAATGGAGTTTGTGGATCCACAAACTCCATTAACAGACACATAGACCTGGACCCCATATACAAACCACTACAGCTGAAACTGACACCCGGAAACGGCAAGAACATCCATCAACAGACACATCGACCTGGACCCCACATACAAACTACTACAGCTGAAACTGACACCCGGAAGCGGCAAGAACAAACCACTATAAATACCGGAAGAAACATCAAAGCAGCGCTTCACAGGAGGCTCCAATAGCACTGATGATGTTCCCTAGCCAGGGAACGAAACGTTTGCAGCAAAAACTTCCAGCTCGGCGAACAGAACCACAACAACGGACACCCGAGCTACAAATCTTCAACCAGACTTTAAGTGTTAAACATTGATGATTGTACAACCATTTGACCCTTTCAGAGTCGAGTGTGTGGCACTAGAACAGAACAGCAGGTCACGCAGCATCCAAGGAGCAGGACAATTGACATTTTGGGCATAAGTCCTTCATCAGGAAGGGCATTTGATACTGTCAGTCTATCCTAGGAAAGCCATGATGTGGAGGTGCCAGTGTTGGACTGGGGTGAACAAGGTTAAAAAATACCAGGTTTTAGTCCAACAGGTTATTTGGAAGTACAAACTTTCGGAGCGCTGCTCCTACGTCAGGTAGTTAGTGGGGCAGGATCATAGGACACAGTTGTGGGTACACTTCCTTTCAGTAGTCTATTCTAATGCATCATATGATTGTTGTATGATTTTTTTAAACTTAATCATAGGGAACTCAAATCTCTTAAAAAATGATTGGTCTACCATCAAATAAGGCATTCAACAAGGTTCCCCATGGGAGAATGGTTAGCAAGGTTTGATCTCGTGGAATACAGGGAGAACTAGCCATTTGGATACAGAACTGGCTCAAAGGTAGAAGACAGAGGGTGGTGGTGGAAGGCTGTTTTTCAGACTGGAGGCCTGTGGAGTGCCACAAGGATCGGTGCTGGGTCCACTATATTTTGTCATTTATATACATGATTTGGGTATGAACATAAGAGGTATAGTTAGTAAGTTTGCAGATGACACCAAAATTGGAAGTACAATGGACAGTGAAGAAGGTTACTGCAGATCACAATGGGATCTTGATCAGATGGGCCAATGGGCTGAGGAGTGGCAGATGGAGTTTAATTTAGATAAATCTGAGGTGCTGCATTTTGAGAAAGCAAATCTTAGCAGGACTTATATACTTAATGGTAAGGTCCTAGGGAGGGTTGCTGAACATAGAGACTTTGGAGTGCAGGTTCATAGCACCTTGAAAGTAGAGTTCCTTTATTGATCAGAACATTGAGTATAGGAGTTGGGAGGTCATACTGCAGCTGTACAGGACATTGGTTAGGCCACTTTTGGAATACTGCGTGAAATTCTGGATTCCTTCTTATCAGAAGGATGTTGTGAAACTTGAAAGCATTCAGAAAAGATTTGCAAGGACATTGCCATGGTTGGAGGATTTAAGCTATAGGGAGAGACTGAATAGGATGTGGTTGTTTTCCCCGGAGTGTCGAAGGCTGAGGGGCGACCTCATAGAAGTTTACAAAGTCATGAAGGGTATGGATACGATAAATGAACAAAGTCTTTTCTCTTGAGTGGGGGAGTCCAAAACTGGAGGGCATATGTTTAGGGTGAGAGGGGAAAGATATAAAAGGGATCGAAGAGGCAACTTTTTCATGCAGACAGTGGTACATGTATGGAATGAGCTGACAGAGAAAGCGGTGGAGGCTGGTACAATTGTAACATTTAAAAGGCATCTGGATAGGTATATGAATTGGAAGGGTTTAGACGGATATGGCCAAGTGCTGGCAAATAGGGCTAAATTAGGTTGGGATATTTGGTCAGTATGGACGAGGTGGACCGAAGGGTCTGTTTCTGTGCAGTACATCTCTTTGACTCTATGTGGGTAAGATCAGAAAATCGACAAAGTAAAACACTTTGGAAATGGTTATTGCTTCAATGAATGTAAAACATCCACCTTGTAATTCTTGGTAAACACTATTTTTTGATACAGTTATTTCACTGATGCCAGATAAGAACCACATCTGTTGAGCTGCGCACGAAGACCAGTATTTTTCCTTTCAGTTCTCAATGTTGATCACAAAGCATCAGACTTGACAATTTTACAAACATTTTAAGCACTGCTGTGTTTGGATGTATAAACAAGATTCTGATTTGACACTTACTTGTTTATTCCCCTAAATATTTACTGAAACAAAATGAAGCATGGATTACTACCCAAACTCTGTTACTGTTACATACCACTGGCTCAAAAGTTCATTGTCTGAAATGTTCAAACATTACACACATGTGCCGTAGAGATTTCAAACTTACATTGTCTGTAAACTCTCGGCTGTTAAACTGTTCCATAAAATCTCATTGACTTGAAGGTTTTCCATGTCCTCCAGCAACAAAACATCGAACTCAATACTTGCCTCCTTAATTGGCTGTGACCTGCAGATAAAGCACCATATGCTCAAAATAAAATGCCAGTATCTTCTCAGTTACACTTGATTGTAGCTTTTTCAAACTCACGCTTAAATCTTCACTTGAATTTTGAGTTATGTTTTTCAAAACATTCAACCAAAAAAGTACCCCCAATAGTGAACAGAATTTACCACATACAACAAAAGCCAAGAACTCAAGAATCAGTTGACCATCTGCAACAAGTTAACAGTAAAGGATTGCAAGTTATTCAGGCTACAAATAGAACTTGGAGATAGTAAGGCTTGCAGAAGCTGGAGCTCCGAGTCAATAAAATGTGGAGCTGGAAAGGCACAGCAGGTCAGACAACATCAGAGGAGCAGGAACATTGGCGTTTCGGGTCAGCACGCTTCATCAGGACTGGGGTGGGGGAAATAAAGAGAAGGAGGGGTTTGGGGCTGGAGGGAAGGGAGGTGAGTTGGTGATAGGTGGATGCGGAAAAGGTAGATGGGATGGTCATCCCGCATCCACCTATCACCAACTCAACTACCTTCTCCCCAGCCTCAAACTCCTCCTTCTATTTATTTCTGAGCTCCCTTCCCCCACCCAAGTCCTGAGGAAGCGTGCCGACCTGAAACGCCAATGTTCCTGCTCCTCTGATGTTGTCTGACCTGCTGTGCCTTTCCAGCTCCACATTTTATTGACTCACAGCTCCAGCATCTGCAATCCTTCCTATCTCCAAGTTCTATTTGTAGTCTGAATAACATGCAATCCTTTACAGTAATCATGGAAAAAGACTAACAGCTTGTTCGTGCCATTATTTATAGGTTTTACTGTGTTATACATTAATTTCCACATTTTCCAGCAGAACAGTGATAACACCGAAAAAGTAATTAATTTGATGCAAAGCATCTTGCCCAACCAGCAAACGTAAACATAAATTGCTATATAAATAATGTTTTCTTACGTCCACCATTAGATTACACAACAAAAGTACTTTACCTATTATTTTCAATGAAGTGGTTGTACTCTGAACTGGGGTTGATTTGCTCGATGGAGTTTAAGACATCTTTGTGGATATTTATTATGTCTTCTGTCACAAGACTAGTTATTTTTACATATTCTTCTAGAATTCCCTTTCTACAAAAGAAAGTGAAAATAAAGTCGTCAAAATATTACCAGGAACATTACTGTCTATTCTTTCATTAACTTTCAATATTACTTCGGATTGAAAATATTGTTTGAAGAAAATTTAATGACAGTTTTGCTCAAAATGATCTTTGTTCATACCTTCACATTCCAAGGCCTAATATTATAACACAAGATAGGCAGACCTTTAGCTAATATCACAAAGACAGTTAGTCTGGTCATTTTTGCTTCATTATTTATGAGACCTTCCCATTTGGAAATAAGTCACCATATTTCCAACAGTACAATGAAATATATCATTCAACATAGAACACTTTGATAAAGCTGTGATTTTCAATATTTTTCATGCAAGTTAAAATTGGCAACGTGGAAAATGACATCCAATCCAAATCCATTTACTTTCAAAGCTGTAGAATGTTCAACATTTTTTCAAAGAGTTTTTGCAAAACCACTTCCCAGTGTAGATTTATCAATTAGACATGTTATTCTATAATATTACTTCTCAGAAATAATTTTTCTATTATTTTCTAACACAAACTTAAGTTCAGCATTGAATGTAAAATTATGCACAACATTAGTATTGAAATCCAAATTAAAACTCTTGTGAAAAACACACAATTTCTGTCATTGGGCACTGAAATCTTGAGGCAAGATGCCTTTTCATATGAATTGTTCTTTGTCTAACAGAAAATATAATTCTTCTCAAAATAAGGACAAAGGTATCGAGGGAAAATACACAAATTTTCATTCAATGCATGTTAAACCAGCAGTGGAACACTGGCTGCTGCAGATTCAAATGAAGGGCATAAGCACGACGCCCTACACAAGAAAAAAAATCAAGCATCGCGAAAATGAATTTTTTTAAAAACCCGGTTTAACCAACATATTTCAAACATGCATACACTATATAATAAAGAATTTATACATACATAAAGAACAAATTTGAAATATTTACCCATTTATAATAAATTAGGGAAATAAAAATAAATTTCCATATAATGTCACAAACCTTTTAATGCTTTTAAAGTTTTCAACGTTAATAGAAGTGTTTAGAGTTGAAGGAATACACAGAAAATGAAATATGAAAAAATAGTAATGCAAGTCATGGATTTTTAACCCAACAAATGGAAACACTACTTATAAGATAGTCACACACAATGTTCCACGTGTCTGCTTTCTCCAAGTCAGAAAAAGTACAGTAGGGAAAAGATGCCAGTATGAGAAGCAGCTTTTTTGATGGGCTGCTCTAAACATGAACTAACTTTCATCCAAGGATATTCCTGATGATGCAGAAGTGTATATTTTGGGTGATTCAACATAGATTTGTAAATCAGATTTGCTGTGGCATGTGTTTGGCAGTCAATGTCTATGCTGAAATTTATTGTGGGTCTGACTGCACAGGATTGTAAGTAATAACTGAAAAAAAGGAATAAATATCTGGGCAATCTTCAGGATTGAATTGACACATAGTAAGCCATGTATGTGCCAGGAAATGACATAAGAACCTCATAATTCGAAGCTAGAGTAAGCGATCAAGATCCTCAAGCAGATTCTGCCATTTGATAAAATCACGGCTGAGCTGTGTCGCTATTATTTTCCAATCTATTTCGTCAATCAAAAATCTATTCACTTTTGTCACAAAAATATTTCAAGACCCTACCTCCACTATTCTTAGGGCAAGAATTTCAGAGACTCTCAACTGTCAGACAAAAAAAATTCTCATTTGCCTTAAATGGGAGAGTCAATGTTTTTAACTCATTCTAAATTTGCCCACTATGAGAAACATACTTTCATTACCTATTTTATCAAACACCCTCTTCTAAACCCCAGTGAATTAGTCAAATGGAACTTTGCCTGCTCTTCTTGCAGTGCAATTAACACCTTTCTTAAATAAGAAAACAAAAACTGCTCCGAGTATTCCAGGTGTTGTCTCAAAAATACCCTGCTCGAGTGTAGCAAAACATCCTTATTTTGTATTCAATTCTCCTTGCAATAAAATCAACACTTTATTGCCCATCCCTAATTGCACAGGGAGCAGTTCAGAGTCAACGACATTTCTATGAATCCAGAGTCACATAGGCCAGACCAGGTTAGGATGACAGTTTTCTTCCTTAAAAGGACATTAGTGAACCAGATGGGGTTTTTTTCTGACATGCATCAATGGCTTCATGGTCACCATTACACTTTTAATTCCAGATTTTACTTTATTGAATTCAAGTTCCATCTGGGTCCTCAGAACATTTCTGGCATCCAAAGATAAATAATCTAGTGATAATATCACTATGCCATTGCCTCTTCTAAATAGCTCCCACATCATAAAACCTTATTTTCTACCATGTCATTTGATGTGTCACCTTGTTGAATGCCTTCTTGTGATCCAAGAACATGACATCTGTAGGTTCCACTTTGTTCACTTGGTCAGTTCCTTCTCAAAACACTCAATAAATCATATTCTCGCATTTTCACCATGGCAGATGTTAGACTAACCAGCTCGTAGTTTCACGTTTTCTGTTTTCCTCCTTTCTTGAATGGTTCAAACTCCATGTGTCGGTCGTGCACAGGTTGTGCATGAAGAGTAAGCTAATGATATTTGTAAGCAATGGAAATTTCCACAGTGGCTGTGCATGTTTCAAAAGCTCCTTTGAGGAGGCTCTGAAGTGAGTTAAGATAACTAATCTAAATATTTAGTGAGGAAAGAAAGCAAGCACCAAAAAGGAAGAAAATAGATAGTGTGAGGGTCACTGCTGCCTGCACCCCAACTTGAATTAGCACTAGGAGCCAAAAGGAAGTGACAGAGAATGCAAGCTGAGGCAACAAAATTCTGATATTGGGAGGTACAACCACAAGACAGAAAGTAACGCCATATGTACAAAACCAACTTCAGCTATTGCTTCCCATTACACAACTGTAACAAGGAGACAGAATGTTGAAACAACTAAAGATGCCAAAAGGGAGTAGCCAAGCAAAAAATTAAATTAAAGATGGGCAGTATGTCCAGGCACTAGCACAGATGACACTGAGCGTGAAATGTGCTAACATCAGCATCACATGTGTAAACTCATCTTGAAGCCTGTCGTGGTCAGATGACATGATCAACCTCGGCCTAAGGTGTGCATACTCAGGAAGCCTGAGACCACTGCAGCATTCAGAGTAATTATTCTGTTTTGAACAGAGAAGTTACTTTTGCTCATTTCCAAAATGTAGATACATTTAGAAAATTAAAATCAATTCAACTCCTAATGCAGAAGCCACATTTAAGATCCTAGGGTGAAGTCTATCGAAGACCTAGGGACCTGTTATATCATAGTTCTAAAATCGTTCTCAACACCTTTGCCTAGTGATTTTATTTGTTTTATAATACTCCCTCCCTCTTGATTTAGCATTTTTTTGGAATGCTATTTATATCTGTGGTGTTTGTTATTCTGCCCAATTTTGACCTGTCAGTACTACTCAAAGAATTCCGTGATTTGTCTTCCAAGTTGAAAACATCTTTCAATCCCAGAGTTATTCATAAATAAGTTGCAATAAAATATCACCTGAAATGACTTCCACACTATCTTTCCAGTTCACTTAAGGCAGTTGTGACTTCATACCCTTGACACTGACCATCTAAAATGTGGTAGCATCTCATCTCTTAAGGGGCATGACCAACAAGTTCATCACTTTTTTTGGAAACTACAACTATCACCAGTAATCAACTGTGTAGCCAATCAAACATTTACAAGCCAAGCCCATTATGGACAAAAGTCCACTTCTGCTAACTAGAAATTTAAATAAATCAGCTGCATAAAAGATGGTAAAACAAGTCAAAGGCTGAGTATTCCAACATGGGCATCAACAACTCTGTTAAAAGAACCTGCAAGTTATGAAGATGCTGAATGCTGATATTTACAACTATAAGACAGTTAATAATGATTATGACCTTCTAAAGGCATTGATCAAAAGGGTTTTGGAACAGGTAAAGAGAAATTAGCAGCTCAACTGGCCAAAACGCTCAGAGAAAAGAGAGTCTAGCTAATTGTGAAAATGCAGAAGAGAAATCCATGCCAAAGTGTGGGTAATATTTAACAGAGGTGGCCATCACAGCTCAAAGCACTGCCCTACATGATGAAAGACTGCCTCTTGTAACTAAATGCCAAAATAATGGTCATAAGAATATCTTGTATCTGCAGAAGTTGTATTGAAATAAGCAATTGTGTAGTGTTTAGTGTTCTCAAAGGGAATGACTGCAATTTTGAAATTAGACAGTGGCACCAAATACTGGTTCCTGGCACTAATTCATCAGATAATCATTGGCACATGCCTGCTATTTCAATGACCACTACAATGACAGCCAGCTGATTGCCACCCTTCCACTGTCCAGGCTCCTGCAATACCATCTCCAGGTCATGAGCAAAGAGGCCGGATACCAATGGATTGCACTACATCACTAAAGTTATTCTAAAATTATTTAACTGCAAGTAAAAAGATCTACAATAGATACAATGTGAAAGAAAGAGTTCATATTATATTTAAATTTCTTGTTTATATTCCAATTTGCATCCAATTTGCCTTCTACCATTCTGAAACTTAGAAGATAATGATTAAGAGATGATTTGATGTAGGTATTCAAAATATTCAAGGAAATTGATGTAATATATTTGCATTGACAGCTGTAATGAAGCATGGAAACAAAACCTACAATGCACTAAGACATTCAAAAGTTTGGGCAAAAGAGAGGGTTGGTGGGGGGAGGTGGTAGGTGAGTGCATCAAATGTTGAGACAGCTGGTATGCTCTTGGTGGCAAATAAGGTGGGGAACAATAAGATATCAACATATTCGTCCTGAAAGATTACTCAATGCTTTTCAAGAAACTATTCGGAAAATGGTTATAATTTTAATGTGCAATTTACCAGTTGACCTTTGAACATAATAACCCAGTCACTGAATCTTTGATCAAGCTCACTGTTTACACAAGTTTTTCCCTGAACTACAAAACAATAAACTGAACGTGAAAAGGACAAAGGTCAGTCAGAAGAATTGAATACACGTCAACCAGCAAATTTGCCACCTATGAGCTAAATGCACTCCCCTTGTGCAATAATTATTCTCCAGGTTCCAATGCTATGAGCAAATGTCAATGCAAATATAAAAGCGAAAAATCTATATCAGCCTTGTCCACTCACTCATCACATGCAGTTCACTACCCAGAAATCAGCATATATGCAAGGTTGGCTCCAGACTCAACTTTCATTACCTCCCATGACCCCATTGATAGATCCTCACAGATTATAAAGGTATCTGCAACTTTTGTTATTTGCTGGAGATCCATGCTCCTACAAGTCCCCGTGGATAATGAGAATTTGGTGTACCAACTTTGTGCGAATGATAAACTGTGAATGTACTTTTATTGTGTTTGTTTGAGTTGTTCTTGTAGAGCTAACAAACATGAAAACATTAGGAACAGAAAGCAGTTTCATACTTTGTTAATTCCATAAGCACATTCTCTGCTCAAGTGTCCAACAGGCAAAAGACCAAAAGTATGATTATTACACACTTAAAAACACGGTTTCTTCGATTTTCACTGGAGATCAGCATATAAAAATAAAAACTTGCCTATAGGTTTATATAAAGTCATGCACTATGCTGGATCTTTGACTCATGATAAAATAGAGTCATAGAAACTTAGAGATGTTCAACACGAAAACAGACCCTTCGGTCCAACTCATCCGTGCTGACCAGAAATCCTAAATTAATCTAGTCCTATTTGCCTGCACTTGGCCCACATCCCTCTAAACCTTTCCTATTCACATATCCATCCAGACGTAAATGTTGGAATTGTACCAGCCTCCACCACTTTTTCTGACAGCTCATTCCATTCACGCACCACCTTCTGCGTGAAAAAGTTGCCCCTTAGATCTCTTTTATATCTTTCCCCTCTCACAGTAAACCTATCCCCTCTAGTTCTCCACTAACACAGGGAAAAAACTTTGTCTATTTATGCTATCCACGTCCATCATGATTTTATAAACCTCTATCAGCTGATGGGATTTTATATCCAGTTTGAAAGGGAAAAGTGTGGCTCCAAGACTGACACTTTAAACTTAAATGACAGCACCAAATAGGTATGAAAGCTGAACTAGCTGAACTGAACTGGGATACTAAGCTAGAAGATAAAAACAGAGAAAGTTGTTTCAGATTTTTAAGGGGACATTTCAGAATATTCAGAATAACTGTATACCTACCTGAAAGAAAAAAAAATTAAGGAGAGGAACCACCATCCATGGTTCTAAACTAGGGGAAAGCATCAATCTTAGAGAGAAAAAGCATATAGCCTTGCGAAGGTTAAGTAAATCAGGTGATTGATCAGAATGTACAGAACAGCACAAAATGACAAAATGATTAATCTAAAGAAAGAAATTAGAGTCCGAGAAGTTAGCTAGACAGGGAAAGGAGAAAAATAACAAATGTGTTCATCCTCTTGAGAATGGAAGCTAGTATTAGATAATAAGGAAGTGGTGGATGAAATTAGTAAATAGTTTCTCTGTAACTTCACTACAGAGGATATAAAAACCCAGTTACAGCTGTAAATCGGGTGGTGAAAGACAGAGAGGAACTTGATGAAATTATAATCTGCAGTTAAACAGGGTTGAACAAACTGATGAAGCTGCAGGCTGACTTCATACAAGGGTCTTAAAAGAGGCGGCTGATGTGATAACAAGGTATATTTGTGTTAATTTTCTATAATTCACTAGATATAGCAGTGCTCCATTAGACTATGAAGTAGCAAATATAGCCCCTCTATTCAAAAAATGGGAAGCAGAAAACAGGAACAGTTGATCAGCTAGTTTGACATCTATTTCATTGCTGTTGAAATTGACCACTAAGGGGTTTTGCATGGATGCTTATAAAAAGTTGACAGTAATTGAGGACAGTCAGCATAGTTTTGTGAAAGAGAAATCATAGTTAACCAATTGAATAAAGCTTTTTAAATAGAATCCCTGCAGCATGAAAACAGGCCATTCAGCTCAATAAGTCTACAGTAACTCTGAAGAGCATCCCACCAAGACTCACCCACTGTCACCCTGCATTCCCCATGGCCAATCCATCTAACCTGCACATTTTTGGACTATGGGAGGAATCCACAGTACATGGAGGAAATTCATGCAGATACGAGGAGAATGTGCAAACTTCGCACAGTGTTGGAACTGAAATGTTCTGGTTTTCGTGATTTGAAGCAGGAAGTAGATTCATACTTCTGTACACAGTATGTTTCTATAATGCAACTGCATGTTTTCAAATCAGTCATGGGATGTGGACTTCACAATCTCTGGATAAATGTTGAAACACTTTTGGAGCTCTGTTCTAAATGTGTACTACTCTGTCAAAATGCTGGTTGGACAGGACATGCCAACAGTTGGTGATGGTGTTATCTGGAATGTTGTGCAAAGTATGGCTGCATGAGTGTAACTATGTCAGGATATTGCTTGACTCGTCTGCAAGACAGCTTTGGTAATAGCTTCCTGATTGGTGAGGACTTTACAGGAAAGAGTTTACTGTTGTTGCTTCTGGCGATCCATCTGATTTCACTCTTTTTGAGGCTTTTTAACAGATAAGAGTCAATTAGACAATGCTGTGGATCTGGAGTCACATGTTGGTCAGACAACAGTAAGGACATCAGTAAATTAGATAAATTTTACAATAAATCGACAACAATTAAATCATGAGCATTTCAACTCTAGATTTTGTTGAATTCAAATTGCACCATCTGCCATGATGGAATTCAAATCTGGGTCTCTAGATTACTAGTCTCCCGATAATAACACTATCATATTCTTAGACTTAGACTTAGACTTACAGTGTGGAAACAGGCCCTTCGGCCCAACAAGTCCACACCGACCCGCCGAAGCGCAACCCACCCATGCCCCTACATTTACCCCTTACCTATCACTACGGGCAATTTAGCTTGGCCAATTCACCTGACCCGCACATCTTTGGACTGTGGGAGGAAACCGGAGCACCCGGAGGAAACCCACGCAGACACGGGGAGAACGTGCAAACTCCACACAGTCAGTCGCCTGAGTCGGGAATTGAACCCAGGTCTACAGGCGCTGTGAGGCAGCAGTGCTAACCACTGTGCCACCGTGCCGCCCTGTATTCCTTCCCCAGACGACGAGATTCTTTTTTTAAATATAAAAATGGCACAATGTAATTGTATAAATAGCTCAAAAGTCATTTTAACTACAAGTGCCATGATAAAAGAAACAGGAAGTCAATATTATGAATCTCCAATATGCAAATATTGGGATAGGCTGAGAATATTTGATCAGCAAAGAAATAAACTCAGGGGAACACAAACAGCAGCAATTTATTCTGAGCGAACAGTATCTGAAAATATTTTTGCTGTTGTTTGAAACAAAATTTATGCAACATTGTCATTCCATTGACACCATGGTCAGAAATTTCCTGTAAGAGTGATAGTGGCAATAAGCAACATAAAGTTCAAACGGAGAGAGCAGCAATTCTCAAGTATTTAACTTAATTGCATAAACATAATCAAAAATGGATCTAAAAGTCATTTCCAAACTCTGACAATATTTTACACAGTTGTTTGTGGTGATATGTGCATGTTTGTCTACCTGATAAATAAAGCTGAATAATAGCTAATAATGAAAATTTTTACCACTATTTTCCTGAAGACAGCCCAGCATTAAACACCACAGCCCCACACACAAAACTGCACTCTAAATTTCTGAAAGACTCTTGTAAGTTTAGACCATCTATCTAAAATGAACAAATTATTCCAAATTGGGAGCTTACCTTCTACCCTAAATATGATAAAGTCCCTCAAGCTACAACCACATTAACTGCTCTCTAAAATGGGGGTTTGGCAATCCACTCAATTGCATCAAACTAGAGAAAGCCAAATAACTTTTAAAACATATGGATTGCTTGACCACAATCTGTAATTTTGTGGCCCAGGTTAACTCACACTAAGCCATTAACATCAAGCTGGGGAGCAAGCCTTGGTTCAATGAGATTTAGTGGAAGTTTGACAGGAGCAACACCAAGCATCGATAAACATTAGACACCAACAAAATAAACCTCTAGCACTTTGCTTGCTAAATAGCAGAGACAGCATGCTATAGTCAAGAGCTAGAACATTCTCGAACCAAAGGATCAGATCAAGCTTCTACAATCCTGTGCCATCCAGTTATGAATGCTGGTGGACAATTAAACAACAATAGACACTTCATGAACTGCTGCAGTTCGAGAACAAGCCCATCTCAACTTTTACAAGGGTGATTATAGATTAGGCCATGCGGCAATATTGACAACCCACACATTTGCAGAAAATATAGCTGGACCAGGCTCCACAAAAATTTTGATCCTCAATGATGGCGAAATCCACCACATCATTGCAGAAGACAAGGCTGAAACATTTGTAAATGTCTTCAGAATACTATCCCTGCATTATAGATATTAATCTTAGGTTAATTTAGTTATTCATTTGATATCAAGAAATGGCTGGACATTCTGCAAAGGGTAAAGACCAAGTCTTGACAACATGCTGCCTGCAGAAAGACTTGTGATCCAGAAATAGCCATTTCCAAACCTAGTAAAAGTCAACAATGTGGAAAGTTGTCCAGGTATTTCCTGCCCATGAAATGCATGCCTCAACAACTACCACCCGGTGTCTTTGACCTCCACAATTATGAAGTGCTTCACGGGGTAGTCATTACTCATATCAACTCCAGCCTACCAAACTGCCTTGATCCTTGGCTATTCGCCTACCAGCGCAACAGGTCTACAACAGACACCATCTCCCTTGCCCTATACTCATCTCTGGAACATCTGGATAACAAGGATACCTACATCAGGCCCCTGGTTATTGACTACAGTTCCGCCTTCAATACCATAATTCCAAATAAACTTATGTCGAAACTCCAAGACCTAGGTCTCGGCTCCCCGCCGTAATTGGATCTTCAACTTCCCGACCCATACATCACAATCAGTAAAAATAGGTGGCAACACCCCAACGACCATAATCCTCCAACTGATGCCACGCAAGACTGCGTACTGAGCGCCCACTTATACTCTTTATACATGCATGACTGTATAGCCAAATTCCGCCCCAACTCCATTTACACGTTTGTTGGCGACACTACCGTTGCATGTTGGATCTCAAACAAAGATGAGACAGGAAAATTGATTGATTGAGTGATTAGTGGCAGGCCTGGTTATAGGAAGGATATTGTTAAGCCGGAGATGGTTAGGAAGAGATTTACTAGGATGTTGGCAGGTATGGAAGGTTTGAGTTATAAAGAAAGGCTGGATGGGCTAGGACTTTCATCACTGGAGTTTAGGAGGATGACAGGTGGTGTTATAGAAGTTTATAAAATAGTGCATGGTACAGATCAAGTTGATGTTAGTTACCTTTTTCCTAGGATGGAGGATTTTAAGACGAAGGGACACATTTTTAAGATGAGAAGAGAGAGATTCAAAAAGACATGGGACAATTTTTTTTATGCAGAGGGTGGTTCATGGGTGGAACGAACTTCCAGGGGAAATTGTGGATGTGGGTACAATTACAATATTTAAAAAGACATTTGGATAATTACATGAACAGGACAGGTTTGGGGGTATATGGGCCAGCAGGCAGGTGGAACTAGTTTAATTTGGGACCATGGTGGGCATTCACTGGTTAGACTGAAAGATTTGTTTCTATGCTGAATGACTCTATGGTGTAAAAACAACAATCTCAGCAATCAACATCAGCTAGTCATTGACTTCAGGAAGCAGAGTGAGGACATCAAAGATGCTGAGGTATAAATGCTCGAGAGTGTCAAGTTCCTGGGAGTGATGATCACCAACAATCTGTTCTGGTCCATCCACAATTACATGACAGTCCAGAAAGTACAACGATGTCTCTACTTCCTCAGGTGGCGAAGAAAATTCAGTGTATCCACAAGGACTCTTACCAATTTTTATTGATGTATCACAGAAAGCAGCGTATCTGGAGGCATCACGGTGTAGTATGGCAACTGTTCTTCCCTAGACCACAAGAAACTACAGAGAATTGTGAACACAATCCAGTCCATCACGCAAACCAGCTTTCCGTCCAGTGACTCGAGCTATACTTCCTGCTTCCCAGTAAGGTAACCAACATAATCAAAGACCCCTTCCAACCGGTTATTCATTCTTCTACCCTGTTCCTTCAGGCAAAAGATATAAATGTTTGACTTCACATTCAAATAGATTCAAGAACAAATTCGTCCCTGCAGTTTATCAGTTTTGAATGGACCTCTGAAATGTTAATTCTGATCTGCCTCTCTCTGCACCCTCTCTGTAGCTGTAATGCTATATTCTGTGATCTATTCAGCTACCATAATAGACGTTGTATGGTATAGTCTGCCTGTAGAGCATGCAAAACAATACTTTTCACTGTATCTCGGTACATGTGACAATAATAAAAATCAAGCAAGGCTGGGCAATTGCACTTTGAATAATTGCCAACTTCACGTATTCTCAACTGCCTGAAAAATGGACGAGCTCTATGACAATGCTATAAACATCACTTGTTCAGCAAAAATCTGCTCACCGATCTTCAGTTTCAGTTTAACCATGACTACTCATTTCCTGACCTTATTACAGCTGTGTCCAAACATAATCAGGAGAGCTGGATTCCCGAGTTAAAGCAGCGTGACTGCCTTTGGCATTAAGATAGCACTCAACTGTGTTTTACATCGAAGAGTACCATCAAAATTGATATCACTGGGAATCAAGGGAAAAAGACTGCTGGTTGGATTCATAGCTAGCACAAAAGGAAGATTGTTATGGGGTTATTAGACAGCATTCATAATAATTTCAGGACGTCGCTGTCTCCAAGATCAAATCATGTTTAGTTGCTTCAATGATATTCCTTTTGATAAAAGCCAGAAATGCATATGTTCACTGATAGCAACAATATCATGTACAAACCTCTGATGCCGAGGAAGGTTATACCTACATGTAATAAAACCTGAATAGCGAGTCTGGCTTGGGTTGCCACAAGTAGTAACAGTCAAACAACCCAAGTCGCAGGTAGTGAGCACCTTCAGAGTGACTAACTGGTTCCCTTTGAAATTCAACTCCGTTAGAATCAACATATTCCTCCATGATCAACATGCTGGAAGGGGTTTACTGCTGAACAAAAACTGAACCCTACTAACCATACAAATAATCTGGCTGCAAAAGTAAGGAATTCTTCAGGAATTAACTCACTTCCTTACTCCTCAAAACATGCCCACCATCTAAAAGGCTGAGATGTTCTCTACTTGCCAGGATGTGTGCAGCCCAACCTCACTCTATGAGCACATTATTCAGCTGGTTCACTAACATCCATCCACCTCCATAAACATTCACTCCCTACATCACCAGCACACAGTGGCTACAGTCTGAATATACATAATATGCACCAGAGCATCCTGCCAAGAGTGTTGAACTGCAACCTTCTTATTGGAGTTCAACACCATATTCCAAAGAGCAGTTAATGGTAGTCTTGCTAATGATGTTCACACTCCACAAATGAGCGTTTCAGTGGTTAGCACTGCTGCCTCACAGCACCAGAGACCCGGGTTCGATTCCCGCCTTGGGCGACTGTCTGCGTGGGGTTTGCACGTTCTCCCAGTGTCTGCGTGGATTTCCTCCAGGTGCTCAGATTTCCTTCCACAATCCAAAGATGTGCAGGTCAGGTGAACTGGCCATGCTAAACTGCCCATAGTGTTCAGTGCATTAGTCAGGGGTAAATATGGGGAATGGGTCTAGGTGGGTTACTCTTTGGAGGGTCAGTGTGAACCGGTTAGGCCGAAGGGCCCGTTTTCATACTGTAGGGAATCTAATCTAATCTAATCTCATCTAAAATTAACGGACTGGTAGCTCTACTGCAAAACTTGGAGGGGGGGGGTGGAGCATTCAAAAAGGTGATGGAAACATCAGAGACCCAACATGTTCACTCTATGTGAAATGTAACAGCAACAAGCTCAGAGAAAGCTACGATCTAGTAATATTCAGGATGATTTGAAAAGGGAAAGAGAGACGTATAGCAGTTATAAGGTGCAAAACAACGGAGGCCATGGAGAAGTGGAGACAGGGCAGGGAGATTCAAAAAAGCAATGTGGAGAGCAAAGAGAAAAACACTGGCAGGCAAGGTTAGAGAGAATCTCAAGATAATCTATGAGGAAAGGAAAGTAAGCAAGGAAAGAATGGGCCGATTCGGGACCGAGGCGTAATTTGCATATGGAGCCAGAGGACAGTGGCAGAGTATTAAATGAGGACTTGACACCTACCTTTATTCAGGAGGAGTAAGTACAGAATGAGAAGGTGGACTGTGAAGTTCTTGAGCTGACTGATATAAACAGCAAGGGGGTATTAGAGGTTTTGGATGAATTGTATCCTGGGAAAGGTGTGGGCGGAAATAACAAGGGCCCTGACCCAAATTTTTAAATCGATTTTATTCACAGTGAAGGCGCCGCAGGGCAGCAGGACAGCTAATGTCGTTCCACTTTACAAGGGTGTCAGAGATAGATCAGGGCACTATACAGCAGTGAAACTCAAATCAGTGGTAAGCAAAGTATTGGAGAAAATAAAGGAAGAGAAAATGAATCTGTACTTAAAGAAAAAATATTTGATCAGGGATAGTCAGCACAAATTCATCAGAGGCAGGTCATACCTCCCAACTCTGTTGGGATTTTGAGAGGAGGTGACCAAGTGTGTAGATGACGGTAGGTCAGTTGATTTCAGCAATATCTTTGACAAGTTCCCACTTGTAAACCTGATAAAGAAGGAAAAAGCTTACAGGATCCAGGTAAGTTGGCAAGTTGGATCTGAAATTGATTTAGTGGCAGGAGACAGAAGATGGTGGCAGGATGATGTTTGTGTGACTGCAGCCTAGTGGGAAGTGGCATACCACAGGGTTGAGTGCTGGGTCCCTTGTTGTTTACAATAATCATAAATGATGCAGATGAAAGACACTGTGAAACGTGAAAGGGTTCAAAAAAGATTTACTATGATGTTGAAGGGTTACCTTATACTGATTTATAAAATCATGAGGAGCATGGATAGGGTGAAAAGTCAAGGTCATTTCCCCAGGACAGGGGAGTCAAAAACTAGACGGCATAGGTTTACAGTGAGAGGGGAGAGATTCAAAAGGCATCCAAAGGGCAACATTTTCACAGAAAGGGTTGCGCATGCCTTCAATGAGCTACCAGAGGAAGTGGTGGAGGCTGGTATAATCACAACATTTCAAAGGCATCTGGATGGGTACATGAATTGAAAGAGTTTCAAGGGATATGGGCCAAGTGCTGGTAAATGGGAGTACATTAATTTAGGATGTCTGGTCAGCAGGGACAAGTTAGACCGAATGGTCTGTTTCCATGTTGTACATCTCTAAGTCTCTGTGAGAAAGGTGGGAGGGTTATGATAAATGAGTAATCAGATGACACAATGATTGGTTGGTGGTGACATTGAGGAAGAAAGTTAAAGGCAATTAAGTGGATTGGTCAGATAGGCAGATCAATGGCAAATAGAATTAACCCTGATAAATCTGAAATGATGTATTTTGGAAGAAAGAACAAGAACAATGAGTGGGAGGACACCAGGAAGCTCAGACGAACAGAGGAATATGAGTTCTTATCCATTGATCCTTGGTTGGCAGAATAGGTTAATTGTGTAGTCAAGGCAGTATATGTAACGTTTCCCTATATCCACCAAGGCATAACAGCAAGGCCCTCATGTTGCAGCTGTCCACAAAACAGTTTTGGTTAGGCCACAGTTGGAGTACTCTGTGCAGTTCTGGCCATGATTGCACTAGGGGGAGTGTAGAGGTGATTCACCAGGATGTTTCCTGGAATGAAACAATTTGCTATGAAAGAAGGATGGGTAAGCTCAGGTTGTTTTCTTTGGAACACAGAATCGGAGATGAGACCTAACAGAGGTTTATATGATTATCAGGGGCAATGACAGGATGGATAAAAAGCAGCTGTTCCCCTTAGTTGAAGGGCCAAGAACAAGGAGACAGAATTCTAAGGTGAAAGGCAAGAGGTTTAAAGACAATTTAAGAAATATATTTCTTCAGCCAGAGGATAGTGGGAGTTCTGGAATGCGCTGCCTGTGATGTGGGGAACCTCAACCTCCAAAAAAGGCCTATGAGCTCTTGAAGGATCATAACATTAAAAGTTGCCCATGGGCCTATTGCGGGAAAGCAAAACTAGTGTAGGCAGTAGTGTTTTTGTCAGCAGAGACTTGATTGGCTGAATAGCCTCTGCTATACTGTGTGATTCTATGGTCTGATTAAAGATAATTACAATAACAAAGGCGAACATAAGAAGGATTGATTAAGCAGGCTAGTAAATGATTATTAAGCCAATAATCCAGTCTGTGTGCTCAAACCCAGCATTATGGACCAGGCCAGACTCCCTCAAAACATTTCAAGAAAGTAACCCAGACCTTAGCTTTGCTAGTTGTTTTAAGCAGGTGTATCATGGATATTCCAGGAGGGATGCAATTAATCAAACTGCGTAGTTTTAAACAAAAGTTTATTTATAAGCTTATCAAATGAAACACAAACAAAATATAACAGAATACCAAATAAGCTAACCTATTCGAAAACCTAACAGATCATCCCAACTTAATGATGTTGTTCCAAATACTTGCAACCCTCCCCTTAAACAACCCTGGACACAAAAGGTAAAAATCAAACACAAGGTCTTACAGAGAGAGATGTCAGAGAGACAGGAGGATCAGCCTGACCTTGCTTCTCTGGGTCCAGTAGCTTTTACAACTGCTGACTACTTTCAGTATATAGCCAGACCAAACTAGAGAGATGATGCGCTGGGAGAACTGACTATTCCCCTTTCATTGCACAAGTTCTTTCTTTAAAAACCTGAAAACCTTTTCCCTGAGGCAGTATCTGTTAGCAAAATTCAAGCTGGCCCAAAAACCCTTCAACCCAAGACTCTTCAGAGCATGTGTCTTTTACGACCTCTGAAAAAAAGTCAAGGACATCATAACTTTGTTAAAGGAGCAGCATTATCACACCTCCCCCTTTCAAAAATAACCCATCAACATCCAAATATGGCTTCATCTTAATACTCCTTAATTTTAAACTGTTAGTGCCCTATAACACACATATACATTACATTGACTATAAACATGCACAACTATATTCTGTTTCAATCGGTTTTACTTGGGCCACCAAATGCTTCAGTTTCCCATTCAAATCTCAACAATGCATTGGTAATCACATTTTCACACCCTGCCACATGCACAATTCTCAAACTGAATACCTGTAACAACAAGCTCCATCTAAACTGTCTGGCATTGTTGTCCTTAAATTTCTCCACTAACTTCAATGGGCTATGGTCAGTGTATATGCCAGTCTCGGATATGTTACTGGTAATGCAAACATTGAATTGTGTAACATCAACACCAAGCTCAAAGTCTCCTTCTCAACTGTCAAATACTTCTGCTGATCAATGTTCAATTTCGTGGAGAAATACCCAATGGTCTTTCCCAATCCTATCTTCTTGTCATCTTCCTGCAAGAGCACAGCACTGACACCCAAATCACTTGCATTGAAAGCCACCTTAAATGGCTTTGCGTAACTGGGTCAGTGGATAACACAGCTGTCAAATGCCTGCTGACAGTCCACTATCCACTGAAACTTCTTGCCTTTCTTTAGTAATTCAGTGAGTAGAGGAGCCACACTGCTAAAATTTGGTACAAATATTCAATAAAATCCACTCAGTCCCAGGAATTGTAGTACTGCTCTTTTTTTAAAAAGGTTTGGGAAACTCCCCAATTACCTTTGTTTTTGCATTCTGTGGTGCCATTTGTTCGTGTTCAATAACGTGGCTTGTGCTTTTTAGCCAGATTTATCACCAAGCCTGCCTTCTGAAGTCAACTGAATATGTCCTCATCAAATAGTTCACCTCACAATTTCCTTTCGACTTGATAAGGTCCACAAACCCTTGCTTTCACAGGTTCACCTATGTTGCAATTGTTCCTTCCACGTATGACTAAAAATCACCAGGTCATCTATATCATTACGACACAGTTAGGTAATTCGGCAACTACCTTACTGGCTAGTCTCTGAAATGCAGCAGGCGTACTTTCAATATCAGCTTTAAGGCTGAATGGACTGTATCAGTTTATGAAAGCCAAAACTTCCTTCACCCTTTCTGACAAAGGCACCTGCAAGTATCCTCTGAGCAAGTCCAACTTAGAAATAGAAGTTCCTTGTCCCACCTTCTCAACACAGTCTTCTAAACGCAGAATCGGATATGCATCAGTCTTTGGAACTATACCGACTTTGCAATACTCCACACATAGCCGTTGGTTATCATCTGATTTTGACACCATTACTATGGGTGATCTCCAGTCACAGTAAATCACTTTGATGATGTCGTTTTGGAGCATGCGTTCAATCTCCTTTTGAACCTGTGCCAACTTTAGAGGGTTGTGCCTATAGGGATTTTGCTTAATTGGAACAGCATTTGCTATATCGATTTCATGCATAATTAAGTTAGTACTTCTCAGCTTATTTCCACATATCTCCCCATGTGATAGTAATAACTCTTTCAGGTCATTTTGATTTTCCTCTGGAACATAACTCAGTAACTTAACCCAATCTTTGACAGTGTCCTCACTGTCCAATTTAATTTAAGGAATGGCCAATTCAGAATCCTCTTGGTTCCTCCCTCTGTATTGTAATCAATAACAGTCTCCCTTGGCTTTCCTTCCTGGCAAAATACCTTTTGAACATATCCACATGACACACTCAGATTTATTTCTAGCAGGAGTTTTCATCAAATAGTTCAACTCACTCAATTTCCTTTTGACTTGATACGGTCCACTAAACCTTGCTTTTTAAGGTTCACCTATCACTCAAAGTAACAGTAACACCTTATCCCCAATAGCAAAATTGCATGCTTTTGATTTCTTATCTGCTTACCGTTTCATTGTATGCTGTGATACCATAAATGTTGTCCAGCCAACTCTCCCACTCTATTTAATCATTCACTAAAATTTGACACATAGTCCAAATGTATAGGTCTCTGAAATCTGACCTACCAACTTCTCCTTAATGGTCCTTCCACTCATGCTCAAAATGGGCTGAATTTGGTCGATTCATTGGTGCATCTCTGACTGCAAAAAGTACAAACAGAATTAATTCCCTTACCCCAATCATCTGGAATCTTGACTATAAGCCCTCAACATCATCTTTTAGTGTCTTTTTGCCACATTTCTAATGCTCTCTGCAATGGTACGCAGTACATTTGAATTGTTTTATTCCTAAACTATCCATAACTTCATTGAATAATTTTGATGTGACATCTGACCCTTGATCTAATTGTATCTTTATAGGTAGTCCATATTTAGTGAAAATTTTAAGTAACTCCTCTACAATCCTCTTAACTATAATACTGCAGAGTGGAATAGCCTCTGGAAATCTAGTCGACACATTCATTACTGTTAACAAATACTGATTCCAAGTATTTGTTTGAGATAGAGGTCCTATGCAATCAATCAAGACTCGTGTAAAAAAAAAGGTTCCTCAAATGCAGGAATGGGTATTAAAAGGTGCGGGATGTATTACCCCCTGTGGTTTTCCTATTGCCTGGCATGTATGACATGTCTGCAAAAATTCAACTACATCTTTGTGCAGTCCAGGCCAGTAAATACATTTTTGCATTTTAGCTTGAATTTTTCTCACTCCAAAGTGACCCCCTAGTTGTTGCTCATCTTCTACTTACAACACCTCCGTCTACAACACCCACTGGCAGTACAACTTGATGAACTTCTGCCAATTTCTCATCTACCTGAATACATGATGGCCTCCATTTCCTCAGTAAGACATCATTTTTAAAATAACAACATTCAGGGATACATTGTGATTCTTTTTCTGCATATGCCTTTTGATAGAAATGCCCTGCAACAATTCAGTTGATTGAGTGGCTTTTCAACCACAGTAGGCAGCACTCCTACCTGTGAACCAGCTGTATCATTCGCAAGCACAAATTGTATTCCCAGAGCTGAGAATTTGTCTAGTACTCCTACCACAATTTCTCCACTCTTCACTGGACACTCTCACCTCACTTTACATAATTGAGCTGTTCTTGTCTCACCATGAATTCTCAGGACTTAATACCTTTCCTGACAATAGTCCTTCAGAGGTACATATCTCATTTTTTTGCATCACAGATTGAGAAGAACCTGTATCGCTTAATATTGTAACCTATTTTACCTGCTGCTCCTGGCCTATGGGAGTAAACTTTACCTTCGCATGCATATCATGTAAGATGATCTGGCACTTCTTCCTTAAGCAACCTCTGACTAGCTTGTACGTTCTAGTGCAGCTTTCTAGCCTCCATTGTGCTTCTCATTACCATTCCAACAAAATTCACTGGCTTATCCTGTTTTCCTACATCTGGCATCCCAGTGCTTTGCCTAACCCAATAATACTGATTTCATGTGGACTACTTCATTGCAGTGAAAACAACAGAGTTTTTTAACTTCTCTTTCCCCTTGAAGGGTTTTGATTTTACCCTTAGGTAAGTTATCCTTATTATCTTCACAGAGATCTACCTTTCCCTTTCCATGCAAGGATTTCTCTTTTCCCCAATTTCTCTTTTCCGCAATTTCTAACCCTCATGGATTGAAATTGAAGTTGGAAGCCAAACTCTGATTTATGGACTAACTCTATCATCAGCCATTTCAACGGCCAGATCCTGCCATTTTAACTCGCTGCTCTTCCACAACTTCTCACCACTTAAGAAAGTGAATTTTTGAACTCCTGTCTAAGTGCCAATTTCTGAAGTTCAAATTCCCTCTCTTTCTTCCTTACCTCTTTACTTTTGTTCTCTTCTCTTTTTCTTTTCATTCTGCGAAAGTGATTCATTCTTTTTCTCTTACCTCTGCTTTTAATCATAACTCCTTGTCTTTTGCCTCTAACTCAAGCTACTTCACTTTCAATTGAATTTTAGCCATCTCTAAAAGATTCTGATCAAGTTTCCAGAAAATTTAAATACTGAACTGTTGCTGTAATTATCTTTCCTTTCCTCATGGAAGGAGGCAGCTACAACTCCAGCTTGCCTGCTAATTCCAGACCTTAATCACCTTTTGCAAAATCCCCAAGGTCACTTCTTCCACCCCCAGAAAATTCTTGGTGACTGAAAGAGCCATTGCTATCCCAAGCACTGTTTGAAACAACTGAACTTATCACCTGGAACAAAAGACACTAACACCTACCACTCACTGCCTTCGAGTCCAACAACCTAAATCCTAAATTGGAACAAGAGAACAAATCGCCCAAAGAGCCTCTAGTCCGTTATGGACCAAACCAGACCCCCTCAGAACATTTTAAGATAGTAGCCGAGACCTTAGCTTTGCTAGTTGTTTTAAGCAGATGTAACATGGGTATTCCAGGAGGGATGCAGTTGATCAAACTACGTATTTTCAAACAAAAGTTTATTTATAAGCTTATCAAATGAAACATAAACAAAATATAACAGAATACCAAATAACTTAACCTACCCAAAAACCCAACAGATCGTCCCAATTTAATGATGTTGTTCCAAATACTTGCAACACTGCCCATAAACACCCTTTGGCACAAAAGGTAAAATCAAACACAGGGTCTTACAGGAGAAATGTTAGAGACACAGAAGGATCAGCCTGGACTTGCTTCTCTGGGTCCAGTAGTTTTTACAACTGTCTGACTGCTTTCAGTATATAGCCAGACCAAACCAGAGAGAAGATGTGCTGGGAGAACTGGCCACTCCCCTTTCATTGCACAAGTGTTTCTTTGACAACTTGAAAGACTTTTGCCTGAGGCAGTATCTGTTATCTATAATCAAATTGGCCCGAAAATCCTTCAATTCCAAACTTTTTGGAGTTTGTCTTTTACAACCTCTCTGGAAAAAAAAGCCAAGGACAGCTTAACCGTGTTAAAGGAGCAGCATTGTCACACTTGTCATGACAATATAAAAATATCGCATGCTTAACCTTCAAGTTAGTTGGTCCTATATTCCAGTATTTCCCATTGTTCAAAAAAGTTTCCAGATCGCCACAATCATCTTTAGCATGAGCTTCAACAAAAACAAACTCCAAAACAAGAACCACTAATATACTATTCATTTCCATTGTAATGGGATCACATCAAGATTCCAGCCTCCGGCAACTGTCTATGTGGAGTTTGCACATTCTCCCTGTGTCTGCATGGTTTTCTCCGGGTGATCCGGTTTCCTCCCCCAGTCCAAAGTCGTGCAGGTTAGATGGATTGGCCATGCTAAATTGACGGTATTGGCCAGGGATGTGCAGGCTAGATGGGGTTAGCCATGGTGAATACAGATGACAAGGGTAGGGGCTGGAATGCTCTTCAGAGGATCAGTATGGATTTGATGGGCCGAAGAGTCTGCTTCCACACTTGTAGGATTCTAAGATTCTTTGAAATGACAGGATAGATCAGCTATACTATACATTGAACTTTTTTCACACTTGTGTATCTTTCCAAGTTTTCAATTACCTATTTTGATGACTTCTGTGATGAGTTGTCAGCAGGAACACAATCAAGAACACAGCACATTCCATCTCCAATTTTATCAGACACTTTCCAACTTGTCAACTTCACTGTTGAATACTGAGTTATGTGCACAACTTCATCAGCATTGTACAACTTGACAGACTGAGAGGACGAACATGAAAACAGGAAATTTGCCATCACATCTTTTTGAAAGGGGCGGAACCACAATACTTCGGTACACGCATTTGGGCAAAATTCTCTGGAGGGTCACAACTGATCAAACTAATACTGATGAAATTTTCAAACCAAGAATAAATCAGTCGAGTCTTAATGTATTAGAACTTATGCTAAATAATTGTGCACATCATTAGTGCACCATTGCTATTGCAACAAATTTCAGATTACAGTTGCAACTGGATTCACCAATATTCTCATCAAACATTTTCAAAATAAATAACAATAGAATTCTCCACATTAACATGGCGTAATACTGAAGGAACGAAGGTAGTCAGGAAGCTTCCTTCTCATTATTTCAGGTCCCTGCCTGATATATCCTACTGTGTAAATGTAAATCAAACCAATTGTAAAATAAATTAATGCCTTCATGCAGTCTCAGATATATCAATCCCATAGTTGATTCAAAGTGACAATTTTTCTGTGAGGTGTGTAACACATGTTTTGCCATTCACAATTGCGTTGACAATTCTCAATGAGGGCCAATGTCTCACATGAATGCAAACAATACTTAGTGACAAAAATAATGTCTTGTGTTCAAACGTGCATAGTATTTTGCCATTTAGACAAGCAACGCAGTAGATCATTAAACAAAACACAGCATGGCTTAAAAAATATCAGATGAATTATCTAGAATATTTCTTACAATGCAAGAATCATTTCCTCCTGCATCTTCTGCAAAGAATCTAGCAGTAAAGGAAGAGCTTTATCATAATACTGTTCCTGGTGCAGCTGGGCCCCCTTCACTGCCAACACATACTGGTTATGCAAATTATGAAGTTTCATGGTGGCCTTGTCAAATCTGTCTTTGGCTTTTTCTGTCTCTTTGCCTGTCGGAGAAAAGAAAATGGAAACTTCAGAAATTCAACCTTGATGCAAGTGAAGTAAACCTGCCATTTTCTGAATCATTTGTTTGTGGTTACTCATAGTTTATATAAATGATTTGGATGTGAACATAGGAGGTATGGTTACTAAGTTTGCAGATGACACTAAAATTCATGTATTGGGCAACCAAGAAGGTTACCTCATAGTACAACAGTACCTTGATCATCACTCGAAGAGTGGCTGATGAAGTTTAATTTAGATAAATGTGAGGTGCTGCATGTCAGAAAGACAAATCAGAGCAGGACTTGTACACTTAATATCAGGTCCTGGGAATGTTGCTGAACAAAAAGGACCTTAGCGTTCAGTTTCATAGTTCTTTCAAAGCAGAGTTGCAAGTAGACAGGATAGTGAAGAAGGCAATTGGTATGCTTGCCTTTAATGGTCAGAGCATTGAATACAGGATTTGGAAGTCATGTTGCGGCTGTACAGGATACTGGTTAGACCACTTTTGGAATACTGTGTTCAATTCTGGTCTCCCTGCTATAGAAAGGATGTTGTGAAACTTGCAAGGGTTCAGAAAAGATTTACAAGGATGTTGCCAGGGTTGCATGTTTGGAGGGTTTGAGCTATCAGGACAGACTGAACAGGTTGGGGCAATTTTCCTTGGCGCATCAGAGCCTGAGTGCTGACCTTAATTAAGTTCATAAAGTCTCGAGGGCATAGATCGGGTGAATAATCAACACCTTGTCCCAAGGGTAGGGGAGTCAAAAACTGGAAGGCATAGGTTTAGGATGAGAAAGGAAAGATTTAAAAGGGTTCCAAGGAGCAATTTTTTCACACAGGGGGTGGTGCGTGAATGGAATGAGCTGCCAGAGGAAGTAGTAGAGGCTGGTACAATTACAACATTTAAAAAGCATTTGGATGGGTAGATGAATAGGAAAGGTTTATAAGAATATGGACCAAATGCTAGCAAATGGGTCTAGATTAACTTAGGATATCTGGTCAACTTGGACAAGTTAGACTTAGGGATCTGTTTTGATGCTGTACTGCTATATGACTGGTTTAGATGATAAAGTCAATTTCACAACTCCAAATTTGAAGTGAAACAACTCTCAGCCTTCAAGGTTATTAGTTTAATTTGTGGTTTTCAAACAGAGACAGATTTTTGCTAGCCAAAAAATATCCTGACATAGGTGGTAAATGAAGTCTTGTAACTGATCAGCCATAATCTCAATGAAAGACAGAACAGACTCATTTGTCAGATGGCTTGCTCTGCTGCTGCACTCCAAAGTCTTCCCCGATTCCAAGTAATCTGCTGGATAATCTATGCATTTACTCCTTTGGTGATCTTCTCAAAAGAATTCTAGATTTACGAGGGATGGCTAATAGCTTTCAAAGCCATGTCATCTACTTCTTCTGAATTGCTCCTTCAAATGACAAACAATCATGTTGGAAAGATTGTCGGTTTCCATTGTCTAAGTGCCCCAAGGGGACACAAAATGATTCAAAAGATAATAATATCCTGTGACAGTTTTATATTTCAACTTACCTTTTGAAAGAGCTTCTTTATATTTTTCCTTGGCGATGCATGCTTCTTTTGCTAGTTGTCTGTAGGCAGACTTCAGCTTTTCAAGTTCAGTCTTTGTTACCTGAATAGAAGTATTGAAACGCTCTTGTAAAAAGTGGCATTGTAAATAGTATTTATTTCCAAAAGGAAGTTGGAATCAAGGAAAACAAATAGCATTTCTATTTAAGGTGCAAGTATTATGTGGTGCACACAGCCAGAGTTTGAAGTCAGATTACAAACTTTACTGCAAGTATCACTGACACCGAAGGCTCTATGTGGTCAACAGCGGGAAAAGATTGCTTAGGTTTGCAGCTATCACAACAGGGTAGGAGACAGACACAATCTCTTGTCAGAGTCACATTACAACCATCTAAAGATTCCAGGTTATTTGTTTTAACATGGTCAGTGGACAGAGTTGATAAAGAGTGGAGCTAGAAAAAGCACAGCAGGTCAAACATCAGAGGAGGAGAGTGGTCACCGTTTCAGTCAGAAATTTCCATCAGAACTGAGGAAAGCTTCTGACATGAAACATCGATTCCCTTCCTCCTCTGACACTGCTTGACCTGCTGTGCTTTTTCCCAGTGCCACTGTTTATCCACTCTGATCTCCAGCATCTGCTGTTCTCAATAACTTAAGGGGAGAAAGGTGCATCTCGTTGAAAAAAGCATACATAGCCCACTGGAAGCTAGAAGCAACTATGGACTTTTTTTGTTTAAAGATTACTTACAGTGAGGAAACAGGCCCTTTGGCCCAACAAGTCCACACCGACCCTCCAAAGAGCAACCCACCCAGACCCATTCCCCTACTTTACCCTTTCACCTAACACTATGGACAATTTAGCATGGCCAATTCACCTAAACTGCACATTTTTGGACTGTGGGAGGAAACCAAAGCACCCGGAGGAAACCCACGCAGACACGAGGAAAATGTGCAAACTCCACACAGACAGTTGCCTGAGGTGGGAATTGAACCCGGGTCTCTGGTGCTGTGAGGCAGCAGTGCTAACCACTGTCCCGCCCATTTTGCTGAAAGAGAGCGGTGAAAAAATACAAATGTTCAGTTAGTGCTTTCAGTCATTTGCTACATTTGTTATGAAAAGCAAACCCTGATATGTCATTATTTCAGCTTTGAACTAGAACTAAGATATACAGCAAAATAAATTGTAAAGAAGAGGTAGAGTGTGCGCAAAGGGATATACAGAGGTCAATGAGTGTGCGTACATGTAAACTTGACTAATTTGGAGAATATTAAAGAAATCTGTTATGTAACTGGAGACAGATTGATGAAAAGCAATGTCAACTTGAACAATAAGGAAAAAGAACCGAAGCATAGAACAGCAAGTTATGGCACATGGGTCTTAACTCTGGGATAGGAGTAGCTTGAGGAATGATAAAGGCCTAAAATAACTGTTAAGTTTCCCAAGCGATGCTGCCAGACCTGCAGACTGTTCATTTCGGTTCGCCACCAACTGCTATATTTTGCTTTTGTGACCACACACAACCATGTTTCCCAAATGTTCGTTCCAAATTCAATATTTCAATTTCCAAGTCATAGTGAATGAAATTTCAAACTTTTCCTATGGTTATGGAATGTAAAAAACATGGAGGATAACACCAATGGGATTCCCTCTTTCACATTGAGTTTCTTCTTGCAAGTTGTGTCTGCTTTTTACTGTACACCATATCCTTGGTCAGTTAGAATTAGAATTAGCTTTATTGTCACATGACTCACTGAGCACAGTAAAAAGTTGACATGTCAAAAATCATGAGGGGCATGGATAGGATGAGTAGTCAAGCTCTTTTTCCCCAAGTAGGGTTGGGTAGTCCAAAATTAGAGGACATAGATTTAAGGTGAGAAGCAAAAGATATAAAACGGATCTAAGGGGCAACATTTCACACAGAGGGTGGTGTGTGTACGGAATGAGCTGTCTGAGGAAGTGTTGGAGGCTAGTACAATTACAACATTTAAAAGGCATCTGCTTGGGTATATGAATAGGAAGGGTTTAGAGGGATATAGGCTAAATGCTGGCAATGGGACTAGATTAATTTAGGACATCTGGTCAGCATGGACGAGTTGGACCGAAGGGTCTGTTTCCGTGTTGTACATTTCTATGACTGCAGCATGACAGTCTGAATTGGCAGACAAGTGATAGGTAGAACTTCATAGAGAAAGGTTATATTGTGCAGTTTAGCAGAAGGAAAAGGAAGAGGTATGGTACAGCTCTAATGAATGTGAGGGCAGAGGGACTTGGGGATGCATGTGCATAGATGTTTAGAAGTGGCAAATTTAGTGGGAGAATGGTTAGTATCAGAGCTCAAAATACCGGAAATCTCCCCTGAAAGCTCAAAACCTCAGTGAAAAATCAAGGAGATACAAATCAGAAAAAGGTCATCCCATAGGGGCAAGTGACAAAAGCTGTGAGGCATTACTCCACCAATCACAAACTGTTTAACTCCTGTAACTGCTGAGGGGCTCACTCGTGAGCTTATCAACAGAAGCACATAAGTGAAGGAGCTTGGAATTGCTGAAGAAGCAAAGTGAAAGGTCACATATAGGCCTAATCACAAAAATGGTGACGGCAGAAGGAGCAGTTGAGTGAGCAAAGGCAACAGTTTGGCAAGTTTAAAACAAATGGCAAACGTTAAAAACTGATAATATGTTATATTAGCTCCATGAATTGACAAAACTTTATAATTTGTCAAAATGGTTCCTGTTCACTACTTGTTTGTTGGATCATTTAAAAATTATATTATAATTAATTATGGTCTTGCAACTATTCAAACACTGGGATGATTTTCTGTCTCCAAGTTAGACTTGATATTTCAGGTTTTTTAAAATGTATCAGCTCTGCTTTAATGCAGGAAAAAAAAAGTAATAATTGCTTGGTTGAAATCTTGTAGCTTGGCAGATGTGGCCAAAACATAGTACATGATCACATGGAATGTTTAGGGAGACTGCTTGTTGTATTTAAAAAGATCTGTTTTTTTTTTACAAAAGGCTTGTAAAGTTAGCCTATTGCTTTTGTGCCAATTTAAACTTGTGCGCTCCAGGAAATTAACCCTTTCCTTTCATAAAGCAAAGATCTGCGAATGCTGGAAATTTAAAAGAAGAGGAGAAATTGCTAAAGAAACTCAGCAAGTCTGGCAGCATCTGTGGAGAAAAAGACAGGGTCAATGTTTTGAGTCTAACGACCCTTCATCAGAACTAAAAGCATTTACGCTGATGATAAGGTGCGGGGTACCAGGGAGCAAAAGGAAGCAGGGAGTAAAAGGAAGCAGGCATTGTCAAGCGAGAGGGGTAAAACGAAGGGAAACAGTCAAAGGGATTGCCGATAACAAAGCTAGGAATAAGTAAATGCAATGTAGTTGGTAATGGGTATAGAGGGGAGTTGAAATTGGGTTGACTGTATTGGAAGCAAACCATACAGAACCTTATCAAGAGTGTGGTGTTGGAAAAGGACAGAAGGTCAGGCAGTATTCGAGGAGTAGGAGAATCGATATTTTGGGCATAAGCCCTTCATCAGGAATCTGGCTTATGCCTGAAATATCAATTCTCCTGCTCCTCAAATACTGCCTGACCTGCTGTGCTTTTCCAGCACCACACTCTCTGCTCTGCAGTCCTCACTTTCTCCAGACAGAACCTTATGTCTTGTGGTCTGAAGATGAATAAGAGATTTAATGCAGAGGTTCTTGTACAGTTGGTTTTTGAGAGAGTCACAGATGGAAAGCTTATTCCCATGAAGTTAGCTTGATCCAAGTGGTTAGGATTTTTAAGTAAGGGAGTAGCAGACATTCATTACCAAATGATTAACAAAACATCTTATTTAATTCCAAACCAAAAAGTTTAAGAAAAAAAATATAGACTCAACTTTCTTCAACTACTTCAACGATCTTTCCTCTGTCACAACTTCTGAAGTGGGGATGTTCACTGATGTTTGCACAATATTTTGCACTGTTTGCAAGCTTAAGATGCTAAAGCACTTGGAGAAGGACCTGGAAACATCCAGGCTTGGGCTGATATGTAGTGTAAATATAACTTACTACCTAAGTGCCAGGCAATGGAACCACCTCCACTAAGAACAAATCTAACTATCACCCTTGACATTCAACGGCATTACCTTAACTGAATCTGCCCACTGTCAAACCCTTGGGGATCACCATTGACCACAAACTGAACTGCATCAGTCAGATGATTACTGGGACTGCAAAAGCAGGTCAAAGACTATGGATTCTGCAGCAGCAACTGACTACTTGCCTCCTCATGGCCTTCCACATCTGCAAGGCAAAAGTCAGGTGTGTGACAGAATACCTCCTCCGGCTCGGATGTGTGAAGCTCAAACAAGATTCAAAAAGCTCAAAATCATCCCAGACAAAGCTGACTGCTTGACTTGAACCTCATCCAACAACCTCAACATTCAGTCCTTCCACCATCATCACATAGTGATAGCAGTGCGCACCATCAAGATGCACTTACTCATGCTCCTTAGATAATACTTTCCAAATCCTCAACTTATGTCACCCAAAAAAAATCAAAAGGTTACAGATGCTAATGCAGTTGGGAACACTGCTATTTGCAAACTCTGCTCCAAGTCAGACATCATCCTGACTGGGAACGACATCACTGCTCCTTGTCAATATTCAGAACTCCCTCCCTCACAGCATGCTTTTTAAGATTTATGCCACTTTATTTACCTTAAGAAAAATCCAAAAAAGAATTGAACTCAAATGCATAAAAAAAACACATTTTCCTGAATCTTTTTGTTTTGCATCAGAGTGACACGTAAGAATAGATATTCAAGCGAAAAAAATCAACATTTACATTGCATTAGCAGAGAGTGCTGATCGATTGTCAAGTGCACACTGTTTAGTGGAAGCAATGTCATGGAGAATACCCTCATGAAGGATCGTTGACAAATAACTGCCAGATTTTGTTTAAATTTTAAATCAGGCAAGTTGACTTTGATTGGTCAAGACATTGCCCCAAAAAAAATGAACCAGAAAATGCCTGCCACCCATTTTGTTAAGTTGAAAAAGGCAGTGTGCATGCTCTGCTGATCTGAAAAGAACAGGGTCCTGCGCATTAAAAGATGCAGCTTCCAGGCAACAACAAATGCATTATATTGTAAACCCGAATGACAGTCTGGAATTACCAGCATAATTCTACAAATGTTGCCCAATTGCAAAATCTCACCTAATGTTAGACCCTGTTTTGTCGGTTTTACACGTGCAGCCTAATTGGGAACATAGTCAGTGTCTTTCTTTTTTGTGAACAGCTAGAGATATGCTGTTTGATGAGATCCACCAGTCTTTTCTATGTATAGTTTACATAGCTGGCATCACATCAACAATAAAATGCACACACAACATTACTGATTGACAAGATAGGCAGAAAGTCTTTTTTGACTTGACAGCGGCATCTTATTAGTAGACAGCACTACCTGTACTGTTTCTGCATCATAGCAATGTGAAACAGCAAGCCTCATGTTGTTCAAATCTCATATCTTACCTGTCCAGAGTAATCCAAGGTAGAGTTGATAACCTTTCAGGAGGAAGAGTGACTGCCTCAGCCCTGGCCATGAGTTTGCGTAATATACAGCGAGAAATATGATCAAGGCAGTCATTAGCCAGCAAGATGGCTTTGGTATACTCCATTTCAGCAAAACACTTTCACGGAAACAGGCTCCATTTAGGAGGATGCCAATAAGGTCACTTTGGTAATCCATGTAAGTACAAGAAACCCACCATGCATAATGAGCAGTGAAGGTAGGTTTGCAGGCAGACTGTTACAGAAAACTTTTTGCTGCTTTCTCAACTGAGACATTGAGGAAAGGGAGCTCATTTGACTGTTCCATTTCAAACATGAATTTAAGTGCAGCATGGAGGGAATTAAGATAAGAAAGGAAATTCTTATATGCAGCTATGGATGCAAATATAGTCAATATGACTGCCCAGACTACTCAGACCCCTTGACATCATGGTAACCCACAAATCCACCAACACACTAAAATAGCAGCTAATGAACTTGAAAGACACTATACAGACAACAAGCAAAACTAATGTAATTTACAAAATATCGTGCAGGGAAAGTAACAAACACTACATTGGACAAACACTACATTGGCAGAAAACTAGCCACCAGGATACATGAACATCAACTAACCACAAAATGACATGACCCTCTCTCACTGGTATCCTTACATACAAACGAGGAAGGACACCACTTCAACTGGGACAACACATCCATCCTAGGACAAGCCAAACAGAGACACGCACAAGAATTCCTAGAAGTGTGGCATTCCAACCAGAACTATCAACAAACACATCAACTTGGGCCCCATTTGCCACCCTCTGAGAAAAAGAACAGGAAATGACATCACCAACCCAAAGAAATCCAGATATATAAATAGAAAGCAGGAACCATCAGCAATGCTTCATCCGGAGGCTCACTGAAGATGTTATCTAGTATGGTGGCAAAACATCTGAAAATGAACCTTCCAGTTCAGCGAGCAAACCTACATCCATAGTTGATACATTTGTACATATTTATGCAAGCACTAGGGGGTTAAGGTGTCATTTCAATAAAGGCACATTTTTCAAAGAACCCAACAAAGATATTTGAGAGAGGTGGGCCCAAGAGGGGTCCCATCACAAAACCACCTATTTGAGTAAGTCAATACAGCTAAGCGAGTTGCTACAAGACCACAAAGCCATTAGACATAGGGGTAGAAGCAGACTGTTTGGCTTTTCAAGTCCACTCTGCCTTTCAACAAGATCATGACTGATCTGACAGCCCTTAATATTTTTACCTGCCTTCTTCCCATAACTCTTGATTCCTTTAATGATTAAAAGTCCAAGTAACTGGGGGGGTTGTCCAAGATGGCTGCAATCTGGGTAGATTGCTTTGCTGAGCTCTACACCCAAGTCCAGCAGTAGTAATATTTTTACCCCACCTACCTTACCTTTTTAAAGAGAAAATTGATATTTAACGATTGTGAAACCGTTTAAATCCATTTGCAGTGGGGCCTCGTTTGTCTGAGTGAGATGGGCTGAGAGTTCGGGTGACCGGAAATAAGTGGTAATCCATGAGTGCCGGTTGTCAGAGTATCTCTCAATTATCCAGCATCTCGCATTATAATACTGTTTAACTGATAACTGAATGTTGGGTTATCTGGTACTGTTTTTGCAGGGCCTTGAGATCTTGTTCGGATGGTCTGAGATTCGGATGTTTGATGTTCAGATAGTCAAGGTTCTACTGTAAATTATTTTTGAGCGAGTGAGGGTGATGAAAGGTAAGCATACAGCCAAGCCCTAACAAACAGGACACTATCTGAAGGCATCGGGCGTGCCAGCGAACGGGACTGGGGATGCAGCTGCAGCTCTCTCGGCAGCCGAGAAAGAGGTACCTGCACAGCAGAACATCACTGAAGAACTCATGGGCGATCTGAGGAATGATCAAGGAGTTGATGGAAGACAATCGTACTCGGCTAGAGCCGATTTCAGTCATGCTACAAAAGCACGAGAAAGAGTTGGAAGAGGTCAAATGGTGGACCAAGACATCGGGGACCGAGGTCGAGTCCTCTGCGGGACAGTTCCAGGCCTTTGAGAAACAGGTCCAGGCCTTGACTGAACAGGTCACTGATCTGGAAAATCAAGGTAGGAGGAAAAATATCCGGGTCATTGGGCTGATAAAAGGAGTGGAAAATGGGCAGCTAGCAAGCGTTTTTGAAGGCTGGCTGCCATAGTTTCTTGGCTGAGACGCTGAGGCAGACCAACTGAAGGCTGACAGAGCTTACTCAGTTGCAGTGCGCTGATCTGGTCTGGATCGGTGTCCCAGTCCAATCCTGGTATGATTTCAAAGCTACAGGAACAAGCAGAGTGTCCTGGAATCTTCTGAGAAGGTTGGGGAAAGATCTACAGGCCCTGACTTATCGGGGAACTAAGGTAATGTTTTTTTCCAGGACTTTTCTGTGGCGGTGATTCATAAAAGGAAATTACTGATGAGGCCAAGAGAAAATTAAGGAACCTTGGTATTCAATATTCGACAGATATCCAGCAGCCTTCATATTACTCACAAGGAGATGGTGCAGTCATTTAACTCCTCAGAACAAGTGAAAAATTTCTTGGACACTTTAAAATAATTCAGATGGATTTATATCCTGGACAATAATGCTTGGGCTTTTTACCTCTCATTATGTTTTTTGTAATGTTACCCTTTTCTTGAAGGAGCTACTATTGGTGTGCTTTATTTTCTCCAATGAGGGTTGGCATTGGTATATAGTTGGGGTGGGCAGTGTTCATTATTTTGTCTTGCTTCCTTCTATTGCTTGGGTCTGGAATGCGACTCGAGGTGAAAGGGGGAATGGAGATGCAAGCACCCTCTATGGGCAGGTGGTAGAGTCCTCATTAAGTGCCTTTGTGTTTTGTAGTGAGTTTAGTGTTTTGGTTTTCGTTAATAGACTTCATGAATCTTCTTTTGAATATGCCCAGCAAGCTGTAACTCAAATTCCCCTCTCAGCAGGTCAAAGGTGGTTGTAAAGCTGTGTTCTTAAGAGGTGCATCAAGAATATTAGAAGGATCCATTCATCAGTTTAAAGGAAAAAGTGGTTGTCAAGCCTTAAAAACGAGATGTTGCCCTGTTGCAAGAGACTCATCTTAATGACAAGGAACACTTGAAGCTACAGCAGGTTTGATCAGTGTTTTTCTTGTCTTTTAACACTAAAGGTGAGGACAATGTGTGAGACAGAGACAGAGACAGAGAGACAGAGAGAGAGAGAGAGAGAGAGAGACAGAGAGCGAGAGAGAGCGAGAGAGAGCGAGAGAGAGCGAGAGAGAGCGAGAGAGAGACACAGAGAGAGAGAGAGAGAGAGAGAGACAGAGAGAGAGAGAGAGAGACAGATGGAGATGGAAAACCTGCACAGTTACTGCTTTAGCTGTTTTTAAAGTCATGTGTCACTGGACATCAGAGTGCATCTGGGAAAATTCAGGGGAACGTAGCACAAACAGCCGAATTTCTGGTATTGACACTGGCTCTAGTGCAATGAGGGGTACTTCGGCTTCCAAGATATCCAAGAGTGTTAGGGGATTCCAAGGTACAGACAGACGTTTCTGTGGGCAGCAGAGAAAACTCAGAATGGTGTGTTGTTTTCCTGGTGCCAGGATCAAGGATGTCTCAGAGAGGGTGCAGAATGTTCTCATGGGGGATGGGGTGCCAGCAAGTAATGATTGGTTCCAATGTAGACAATGATATAGGAAGGGAAAAAGTTGAGATTCTGAAGGGAGATCACAGAGAGTTAGGCAGAAATTTAAAAAGGAGGTCCTCAAGGATAGTAATATCCAAATTCCTCCCAGTGCTACGAGCTAGTGAGGGCAGAAATAGGAGGATAGAGCAGATGAAAGCATGGCTGAGGAGCTGGTGTATGGGAGAAGGATTCACATTTCTGGATCATTGGAATCTTTTTTGGGGTAGAAGAGACCTGTACAAGAAGGACGGATTACATCTAAATTGGAAAGGAACTAATATGCTGGCAGGGAAATTTGCTAGAACTGCTTGGGAGGATTTAAACTAATAAGGTGGCGGGGTGGGACCCAGGGAGATAGTGAGGAAAGAGATCAATCTGAGACTGGTACAGTTGAGAACAGAAGTGAGTCAAACAAACAAACAAACAGTCAGGGCAGGCAGGAACAAGGTAGGACTCATAAATTAAACTGCATTTATTTCAATGCAAGGGGCCTAACAGGGAAGGCAGATGAACTCAGGGCATGGTTAGGAACATGGGACTGGGATATCATAGCAATTGCAGAAACATGACTCAGGGATGGGCAGGACTGGCAGCTTAATGTTCCAGGATACAAATGCTACAGGAAGGATAGAAAGGGAGGCAAGACAGGAGGGGGAGTGGTATTTTTGATAAGAGATAGCATTACAGCTGTGCTGAGAGAGGATATTCCCAGAAATACATCCAAGGAAGTTATTTGGGTGGAACTGAGAAATAAGAAAGGGATGACCACCTTATTGGGATTGTTTTATAGACCCCCCAATAGTCAGAGGGAAATTGAGAAACAAACTTGTAAGGAGGTCTCAGTTATCTGTAAGAATAATAGGGTAGTTATGATAGGGGATTTTAACTTTCCAAATATTGACTGGGACTGCCATAGTGTTAAAGGTTTAGATGGAAAGGAATTTGTTAAGTGTGTAGAAGACAATTTTCTGATTCAGTATGTGGATATACCTCCTAGAGAAGGTGCAAAATGCGACCTACTCTTGGGAAATAAGGCAGGGCAGGTGACTCAGGTGTCGGTGGGGGAGCACTTTGGGGCCAGTGACCATAATTCTATTCGTTTTAAAATAGTGATGGAAAAGGATAGACCAGATCTAAAAGTTGAAGTTCTAAATTGGAAAAAGGCCAATTTTGATGGTACTAGGCAAGAACTTTCGAAAGCTGATTGGAGGCAGATGTTCTCAGGTAAAGGAACGGCTGGAAAATGGGAGGCCTTCAGAAGTGAGATAACAAGAAACCAGAGAAAGTATATTCCTGTCAGGGTGAAAGGGAAGGTTAGTAGGTACAGGGAATGCTGGATGACAAAAGAAATTGAGGGTTTGGTTAAGAAAAAGATGGAAGCATATGTCAGGTATAGACAGGATAGATTGAGTGAATCCTTAAAAGAGTAGAAAGGAAGTAGAAGTATTCTGAAGAGGGAAGTCAGAAGGGCAAAACGGGGATATGAGGTAGCTTTAATAAATAGAATTAAGGAGAATCCAAAGGGTTTTTACAAATATATTAAGGACAAAAGGATAACTAGTGAGAAAATAGGGCCCCTCAAAGATCAGCAAGGTGGCCTTTGTGTGATTTAGATTACTTAGTGTGGAAACAGGCCCTTCGGCCCAACAAGTCCACACCGACCCGCCGAAGCGCAACCCACCCATACCCCTACATTTACCCCTTACCTAACACTACGGGCAATTTAGCATAGCCAATTCACCTGACCCGCACATCTTTGGACTGTGGGAGGAAACCGGAGCACCCGGAGGAAACCCACGCAGACACGGGGAGAACGTGCAAACTCCACACAGTCAGTCGCCTGAGTCGGGAATTGAACCCGGGTCTCAGACGCTGTGAGACAGCAGTGCTAACCACTGTGCCACCGTGCCGCCCACCGTGGAGCCACAGAAAATGGGGGAGATGCTAAATGAATATTTTGCATCAGTATTTACTGTGGAAAAGGATATGGAAGATATAGACTATAGGGAAATAGATGGCGACATCTTGCAAAATGTCCAGATTTCAGAGGAGGAAGTGTTGGATGTCTTGAAAAGGTTAAAGGTGGATAAATCCTCAGGACCTGACCAGGTGTACCTGAGAACTCTGTGGAAAGCTAGGCAAGTGATTTCTGGGCCTCTTGCTGAGATATTTGTATCATCAATAGTCACAGGTGAGGTGCTGGAAGACTGGAGGTTGCCAAACGTGGTACCACCGTTTAAGAAGGGCGGTAAAGACAAGCCAGGGAACTATAGACCGGTGAGCCTGACCTCGGTGGTGGGCAAATTGTTGGAGGGAATCCTGAGGGACAGGATGTACATGTATTTGGAAGGCAAGGACTGATTAGGGATAGTCAACACGGCTTTGTGCCTGGGAAATCATGTCTCACAACTTGATTGAGTTTTTTGAAGTAACAAAGAAGATTGATGAGGGCAGAGCAGAAGATGTGATCTATATGGATTTTAGTTCGACAAAGTTCCCATGGGATACTGATTAACAAAGTTAGCTCTCATGGAATACAGGGAGAACTAGCCATTTGGATACAGAACTGGCTCAAAGGTAGAAGACAGAGGGTGGTGGTGGAAGGTTGTTTTTCAGACTGGAGGCCTGTGACCAGTGGAGTGCCACAAGGATCAGTGCTGGGACCTCTACTTTTTGTCATTTACACAAATGATTTGGATGCGAGCCTAAGAGGTACAGTTAGTAAGTTTGCAGATGACACCAACACTGGAGGTGTAGTGGACAGCGAAGAGGGTTACCTCAGATTACAACAGGATCTTGATCAGATGGGCCAATGGGCAGAGAAGTAGCAGATGGAGTTTAATTCAGATAAACGTGAGGTGCTGCATTTTGGGAAAGCAAATTGTAGCAGGACTTTTACACTTAATGGAAAGGTCCTAGGGAGTGTTGCTGAACAGAGAGACCTTGGAGTGCAGGTTCATAGCTCCTTGAAAGTGGAGTCGCAGGTGGATAGGATAGTGAAGACGGCGTTTGGTATGCTTTCCTTTATTGATCAGAGTATTGAGTACAGGAGTTGGGAGGTCATGTTGCGGCTGTACAGGACATTAGTTAGGCCACTGTTGGAATATTGCATGTAATTCTGGTCTCCTTCCTATCAGAAAGATGTTGTGAAACTTGAAAGGGTTCAGAAAAGATTTACAAGGATGTTGGAGGACTTGAGCGAGAGGGAGAGGCTGAACAGGCTGGGGCTGTTTTCCCTGGAGCATCGGAGGCTGAGGGGTGACCTTATAGAGGTTTACAAAATTATGAGGGGCATGGATAGGATAAATAGGCAAAGTCTTTTCCCTGGGGTCAGGGAGTCCAGAACTAGAAGGCATAGGTTTAGGGTGAGAGGGGAAAGATATCAAAGGTATAAAAGAGACCTAAACAGCAACTTTTTCATGCAGAGGTTGGTACGTGTATGGAATGAGCCGCCAGAGGAAGTGGTGGAGGCTGGTACAATTGCAACATTTAAGAGGCCTTTGGATGGGTATATGAATAGGAAGGGTTTGGAGGGATATGGGCCAGGTGCTGGCAGGTGGTACTAGATTGGGTTGGGATATCTGGTCGGCATGGACAGGTTGGACCAAAGGGTCTGTTTCCATGCTGTACATCTCTATACTTCATGACTAAGAGCAGGGATGAGGCCATACTCATCCAGAAGAATCTTCCATTTAATTTAACAGATTGTGTTAAAGATAAATATGGTCAATTTGTGATCCTTAAGGCCTAATACATAGTGAGCAATATGGTAATTTGAATGTCTATTGTCTTCTGGCCTAACCCCTTAAATTTTTGACTGATGCATTAAGCTGATGGCCTTTGCGTCGCGGCATATTATTATTGGGGGGAGAGAATTTTAATTGCCTTATGGATCCTCTGCTGGATAGAATACCCAAAGGCACCCATAATCTAAACAATGGGTAATCTGTGTGTGGAACTGGGGTTGGTAGACATTTGGAGACATCTCCACCCTACAGGCAAGGACATTGTGTTTTTTTCTGATCCTCATAAGTGGATTGATTATTTTCCAAACTCCCGCAGCTCTTCTAGATTAGGTGGCATCTTGTTCAATTGAAAATATTGCTATCTCTGCTCATGCAACAGTATATTTAGTGGTTGAGATTAAGGGTAATGCATTGAGCTCTCGGTATTGGCAAATGGATCCCCTCATCATCAAGGACAGCAAGTTCACGGAGTACAGAGGAACATCGATTTTCCGAATACTAATTATCCAACAATCAGATTATCCGAAGGAGATCGCAAGGTGCCGATAAAAGCACTACATCAAAGACATGTTTCCAACAGTGATCGGGTCTTTTGTTTATAGTGATTAAACAGGCACCGTCTCCAAATGACTGACCTCCTGTCCTCTCTCTCTCCCCCCACACTTTCCCTGGAGTTCTACAGAGGGGTGTACCCTAAACCCCCTCCCACCCTTCCCCAGATAAACTCTCCAACATTGTCCTGTGCAGAGCAAACGTGGAACCTGTCAAAAGTTGCAGCAAAATGTTGGTGTGTGGCTGAAGCTCTATGCGCACTATGTGGAGATTTACCCCACAAAGGTAGCTGTAGCAGTCTTGCTGATGTACAGTCTGGCTGCCCCAGAGAGGGGGGTGGGTTGGATGGGGGAACGGGAGGCAGGCAGGGGCTGGTTTTGGACAGGGTTGGGGGGTGGTGGACGGGGAAGGGCGGGGTGAATTGGATGGAGTTGGGGGCAGTGGGCAGGGGAGGGTGGGGGTGTTGGACGGGGGGGATTGGACGAGGTTGGAGACGGGGGATGGCGGGATTGGGGATGGGGGTTTGGATGGGGTTGGGGCATGGTAGGACGGGGGATGGCAGGGAGGGTTGGATGGGGCAGAGGGTTCGATGGGGCAAGTTTCTGGGGGAGGGGTTGGGTGGGATCCTGGGGGCAGTGTTGGGGGCAGAGGCTCATGCACTTTTGCTGGGGGCGGGAGGCAGGGTCTTGTGCATTGTGTGCTGCCGCAGTCTCCTGAATGGGGAGCAGACTTTAAAAACTCTGAGCCCCAGAGGAAAGGCATTTAATTGATTCACCGAATAATCGATTAGCCGAACGAAATCGTGCCTGCCCATCTCGTTCGGATAATCGAGGTTCCCCTGTACTTTTCTAGCAAATTTGAAGCATTTTTGGCCACCAACTCGAGTACAGCTTGTAATCCGTCCATCCTTTGGGAAACTGCTAAGGCCTATGCTAAAGGGATAATTATCTCATACTCGCCCAGTTAGAAGCGACGGAAGGGAGAACAGTAGGGTCTGCTCAAGGCATGACTGAAGGTAGCTGAGATAGAATATTACAGTAGACAGTCAGTGACTGAGCTGCAGCAGACCACAGCCCTTCAAATCAGCCTTAAACATCCATGCTTATGCACACAGCCAGGAAGGGACTTTCCTTCGTGAAGCAAAAGTTTTTGAGTTAATTGGCTGTGTAAATATTTGGTATATCTGGTTAGGAACAATAATACCTCCCAATCTATTGTTTCTATTAGAGAAGGGAATGGGACTCTTACTTGTAATGGTAAAATGATCAATGAGGCATTTTGGACGTCCTCTTCTGAACTATATTAGCCTGAATGTTGAGAGGATAGACGGGATAAAATGAAGTCTTTTTTTCGGAATTTGGATCTTCCGGGGGTATCTGCTGAGCAGGTGTATCTCCTTCATGCTCCATTAACAGCACAAAAGATAGAGGAGGTAGTGAGGCAACTTCAAAGTGGAAAGGCGCCCGGCCCTGATGGTCTTCCCAGTGAGTTTTATGAAGAATTTGTAAACATACTGTCAGGACCGATGCTAAACATGTTTAACTATTCACATAGTCATGATTGCCTCCCATTATGCTTGAGAGAGGCTATTATCTCTCTTAACTTCAAGAAAGGAAAAGCCCCGGAGGGCTGTGTTTCTTATAGATCTATCTCGTTCTTAAATTCTGATTATAAAATTTTGTCTAAGACTTTGGCATTGAGGTTGAAAGCGGTGTTGCACTCTATTGTTAAAGATGATCAGACGGGCTTTATAAAGGGTTGCAGATCCTCTAATAATGTTGGGAGGTTGCTTCTGAAGATTCAAGTGTGCCAGCAGTGATCGGTTCAAGGGTTGGTGGTGTCTTTGGATGCAGAGAAGGTATTTGATCAGGTGGAATGGCCATATCTCTTTTATACTCTGGAGCGGTTTGGCCCAGGTGAAGTGTTTACTAGATGGGCAAGGGTCCTTTATGGTCATCCTCTGGCGGCGGTTCTCATCTATGGTTTAAAGGCTGACAATTTTATATATTGGTAGAGGGACTCAGCAGGGCTGTCCCTTTTCAACTTTGCGTTTCACATTGGTGATTGAGCCATTGGTGGAGGCCATTCATAGGGACCCCAATATAGCTGCCCCAAAAGGTGGGGGCAATGTGCTTAAGATTACACTATATGTAAACAATGTTCATATTTATTTTTGAACCCAGCAGTCTCGGTGCCCTGTTTGATACAGTGTATTAACTTATTTGGTTCTTTCTCAGGTTACAAAACCAATTTTTCAAAGTCGAAGGTTATGCCTATGGGGGAGGGGGGGTTCTTAGGGGAAGGTGGATTCCCTTTAAATGGGCACAGGGAGGTTTCTTTGCTTGGGCCTCGCTGGTACCCTAGCTTTGATCAGTTATTCAAAGTTAATTTTGTTTATTTGTTTGACAAGATCAAACAAAACCTTCAAAGATGGACGCCTTTCCAATATCATGGTTGGGTTGGGTTGAGTTGCGCTTATCAAAATTAATGTTCTTCCTCGCTTACTGTAATCTGTGCAGATGCTCTCTTTGCTCTTTCCTCAGCAAACATTTCAGAAATTGAATGGCTGGTTTAGTTCTTTTATTTGGCGCTATAAGCTATCCCTTATTAAGCTTACGAAACTGCAATTGCCCCAGGGATTGCGGGGAGTGGACCTCCAGGACATTAAAAGCTATCAACTAAGCTCTCTCCTATCCTTTCTAAGTGATTGGGCCTGTGGAGACTCAGTTTCAACATGTTGAACACGGAGGCATCCCAGACCAACTGATCTCTTATCAACCTGTTGTTTTTAGACAAAATGAGGACATTTGCCGTAATCAAACAAACAGTCATTAACATGATTAAAGCATGGAGGGCAATGAGGCAGATAGAGGGTAATGTATCTAAAATATCTTTTCTTACCCTCATAGTTGGCATGCTGGGTTTCTGGCCAGGGACAATGGATTCTGGGTTTAAACTTATGGTGGATAGGAGAGTCTCTTGTTTGAACGATCTGCTTCAGGGTGAAACGTTGATGTAATTTAATCTAATAACTAAAATATGGATTATCGAGTTGAGAGCTCTTCTGTTTCTTTCAGATTAGAGATTTTATCAAAAAGGAGATGACATTCTTGACTGAGTGTTATAGATCTGATACAGAAAAGAGGGTGCTCAGACTAAGAGCACTCTTTCAGTGAGTACTCTCTATCATTTGTTGGGGAGCTTTCCTCAGGTGACATCGAGCGTCTACGTGAGGTCTGGGAGAGAGAGTTAGGAGTTGAGATCACTTCTGAAAGATTGGAGGACATTTGTGACAATGCGAGGAGGATTGAGATGTGTAATAGAACCCATGCTATGCAGTTAAAGATTCTTTACAGGGTTCATGTGGCCCTAGATCATCTTGCAAAGTTTACGCAGGAAGCATCTTCAATGTGCCCCAATGTAAAATAAACACGGGTATCCTCAATCATTGTCTGTGGTCCTGCCACAGGGTTCATGTGAATTGGAGCGCTGTGGCAGGAGAAATAGAGGGGGTCTTGGGGACCAAAATCAAAGTGGACCCAGTCTCTTTGCTCCTGGGTTTGCCAAATTTAGCTCTCTTGGACGCACATGGGAAAAAATGTTTTAACATGCTCACGTTTTGTGCGCGGAAGAACATTCTGATGTGCTGGGTGTCTGAGAATCCCACCCTAGGTTTGTCGGGTGGCAGAAGTTAATTATAGAATACATTCCTTTAGACTTTCTTACAAATATGGTGCACCAGAAAACAGGCAACTTTTACAAGACATGGCAGCCCTTTTTGAATTATTTGGAAGCAGATCTATCCACCATTTTGATTAGGACTTTTGTTTAGCCATGGTGGTTTGACCTGATAAATCTAATGCATGAGAGGAAGAATTTCGAACAAATATGGGTTTAATAATTGATGATCTCAAAGGTTAAGAGCTTTGATCTAATTGCGCTGTTACTTAATTATTGATGTTATAGTTGTTTTTGATGCTATTAGGCTATACTTTCATACTTTTGTAACAAGGTCCTCACAGGGAAAAAAAAATCCTCATCTGTCTTAAGTGGGAGATGCCTTACTCAGAGAGTATGGTCTGTGATCCTAGACTCTCCCACAACAGGAAACAACCCCTGTCAAACTCTCTCAGAATTTTCTACTTTAATGAAGGTCTCCTCTCATTTTCCTGAACTCCAATGAATACAAGCTCAATCCACTCAATCTTTTATCCTAAGAAAAACCCTCCATACTCAGTATCAACCAAGTAAACCTTCTCTGGATTGCCTCCAATGCCAGCACATCTTTGCTTAAGTAAGGGAACCAAAATTGTCTGCAATTTCTAATGATGGTCTGAGTCGTGTCTTGTGTAAGCTTTAGCAAGACGTCTTTATTTTTATGATCCATTCCCTTTGAAATACAGGTTAACATGCCATTTCACTTCCCTATTATCCAATATTATCAAATGAACTTTAATGCCAGCTTTTTGTGTCACTCTGCTTTTTTTTAAAATAGATATTTTTATTGAAAATTTAACATGTTTTTACAAGTTTACAAATAAAAACACCCCCAAATATAAACATTGATATACAAATAAATCTTAAATAAATAATAACCAAAATCCGATAGAGAAAAAAAACTCAACTAACTACTAATCTAACCTACACTAACCAGAGTGTATGATTAAATCTCTTACATTATTCAGGAAAAAGAAACGACGGATAACACAGAAGTTGAGTTGTGAGATACATGCTTGGAATGTGTTAACATCAGACTGTAACAAAACCTGTATTCGTGCGGGATTCCTCTCCCAAGGGGCCCCGGACCAGCCAGGTTCGCCATCTCAATTAAATAAAAGCCCTTGTTAGGATGGCCGAAATATCTGTATTTATATAATTCAAGAAGGGCTGCCATATTTTATGGAATAATTCGTTTTTTTGGTGCACCATATTTGGAAGGAAGTCAAGGGGAATATATTCCATGATTATTCTGTGCCAATTCGAAAGTCCAGGAGGGCCCTCAGCCACCCAGTTTACCAAAATATTTTTCTTTGCACAGAAAGAGAGAATGGAAAATAATCTCTTCCCTTGCATATCCAGGGAGGGTAAGTTCGAAAAGCCCAAAAAGGGAGAGATACTGGATCCACTCTAATTTCCGTTCCTAAGATTTCTGTCAGAGCACTTGCTACTTTAGTCCAATATCTAGGGATCTTATGACAGGTCCATAAGCAATGTACAAGACTGCCCACTTCTATTTTACATTTGGGATATGCTGGAGATGCTCCTGCCTTAAATTTTGCCAATCGGTCCGGTGCTAGATGGGTCCTATGAAGTATCTTCAACTGAATGGCCTGAGTTCTGTTGCAGATGGAGATTTTTCTGGCATTTTCTCAAATGTCATTCCACATTTCTATGGAGACTTCCAGTCCCAATCCTGATCCTATGTTTTAAGCAGATTGTCCATATCTTCTGATATTTCATCATGTAATAAATGATAAAGAGTGCTGACCGAACATACCCCCATTGGCCATAGCACTCTATGTTCACTGTCTGATTTATAAAGACTATCTAATAGCGTCGTCTTCTTCTGTATATAATCTCGAATTTGGAAGTATCGAAAGAGATCACCATTAGGTAATCCAGATTTCTGATGCAGCTGTTCAAAAGACATTAGATCCCTTTCCTTAAACAGATCGCCTAAACAGGAGATACCCCTGGATCTCCAGAGTTTGAAAGTGGCATCTGAAAGCCCCGGTTGATACCCCCAAGCTCCCACTATCAGAGTATGGGGAATGTTTTATGTGAATTGCCCTCATTTTGCCGCATTATATTCCATACTTTATTTGTATTTAGTATTATAGGGTTTTTACAGTGATCCATGATGATTTTCCTCTAGTCTGAGAATAAGAGGTTAATAAGTGGGTATTTTACTTGAGAAGCTTGGATGTCCAGCCAGATTGATTGCAGGTCAGACAAGACCCAATCGGCTATGTAGCTCAATAGGAAACTTAACTGCTATTTCCTAAAATCTGGAAAATCCAGTCCTCCGTTTGCCTGTGGAAGCTGTAGCTTCTTCAGCTTAATGAGGGGCTGTCTATGATTCCAGATGAAGGAACCCAGCCAGCCATACAGTTTGTGTAGTGCCAACCTTGGCAGTATCACCGGAAGCATTCTCATAGGGTAAAGGAGATGGGGCAGGACATTCATTTTAATTAGTGCTATTCTGCCTAATTGGAAGGTCTTCCCATCCATGGAGGTCCTGCCTTACCCTCTCCAGTAAATGCACAAAGTTAGCCTTGTATAGCTGGCCAAATACTGGGGTGATAAAAATGTCGAAATATAAAAAATCCTCCAGGGACCACCGAAAGGGAAAGTGGGATTTGTCCAATAGGTGGGCTGTACTAGCAAGGCCGCCCATTGGCATAGCCTCCGATTTTGAAAATTTAATTTTATAGCCTGAAAATGCACTAAATACATTAATAACTTGGATTAAGCGAGGCACGGACATCAGGGGATGTCACTCTGCTTTTTAAGAAGGGTGACAAAGGGAAATCAGGGAATTACAGACTACCTAGCCTGACATTTGTGGTGGAGAAATTGTCATTTTTAATCAAGTATAGGATATCTGAACACCTCAAAAAAATTCAATTAATCAGGGAGAGTCAACATGGTTTCATGAAGAGGAGGCCATGCATGACAAAAGTCAGTTTTTTGAAGAGGTGACAAAAGGTGGTGGACAGAGTTAAGTCAATGGATATCGTTCGTATGGTCTTCCACAAGGCTTTTGTTTGCTAAGCCCACAGAATTGGAGGCAAATTACTGACTGGATAGAAAATTGGTTGTATGCCTGGAAACAGAATTCAAATAATGGGCACGTACTCAAATTAGCAGGACATTATAAGTGGTGTCCCTCAGGAATTTGTCCCTCAGTCATTCACGATATTCATTAAAATCGTGGATAATGGTATTAAGTGACAAATATCTAAATTTGCTGACACCACAAAATTCAGCACTGTAGACAGTATTGACATCAGCATAAAATTACAACAGGACATTGCTAGATTACATGAAAGGGCAAAGCTTGGCAGATGGATTTTAAGATAAACAAGTGTTGAGTTTATCCAATGCAAACTGAAAAAGGAGAGATGAGGATTTTTTTTAAGAAGGTACAAAGTTAAATACAGTGGATGCTCAATGAAATTTGGAGTTCTCTGTATAGTTCTTTAAAGTGCCTCAAGCAGGTGCAGAAAATAGTCAAGACGACTAACAGGATGCTGGCCTTCATATCTGTAGGGCCAGAGACATTATGTGCAGTTAAGCAAAACTCTTGCTAGTCCCCTCTTAGAGTACTGTGCGCAGATCTGGACACCACACCTTAGGAAGGATGTTTTGGCCCTGCAGGTTTACAGGATGATACCTGTAAGTAGTGAGGAAAGATTACACAAATTTGGCCTTTAATCTCTAGAATTTAAAAAGGTGATGTATTCAAGGTCTTCAGGATATTAACATGGAATGACAGGGTATACAAAGATTAAATTATTTCCATTGGTTCAAGATGCTTGAACCGGGAGCAGAGTGTATGAATTAGGGCCATGTCATTTAGGACAGATGTTAGAAAGCACTTGCATAAGCAAGTAGAACAGATCTGGAACTCTCTTCCTCAAATGGTTGTCAATATTAATTTAATTGTTAAATATAAATCTGAGATAGACTTTTTAAAATTATTAAGCAAGGATATCAAGGGATATGGGCCCAAAGCAGGCATATGGAGTTAGGCCACAGTTCATGGATAGGGCTTGAGGGCCTACTCTTGTTCCAATGTCCTATATTCCTATGTTGTGAATCATGCTCTATGACCTCCAAATCATTGTGCTGAATCATACAGAAATCTGTTTATTATACAAATAATAGGTTTTTCTGTTCTTCCTGCCAAAATTCATAACTTTCCATTCTCCCACTGAATATTCCATCTACCGAGTTATTGCCCACTCAGCTAACCTGTCTATATCCCTCTGTAGACTCCTTGTGTCATCCTCTTGCCTTCCCACCAACACTGCATGCGTTAGTTCAATGAATACTAATTCACACAATGCTGATGGCTCTAGGCTTCCATAATACAGCACTTGAATGCAGATGTTTATGCCTTTCTTGAGTGGTACAATGAAGAAAACACGCTAGTGATGTCAAACAAGCACAGCGGACTTTCCATTGCCTGCAGAGTCCATATCTGTGTATTTATGGGCTGCACAAGAACCACAAGAGACATTCCTTTTTTTGCCTACTGCCAATTATCTACAACCAGCTCTGTACAATCTAAACCTATTGCTACAATCCATTGAGCAAGTTTCCAGTTATGCAACAAGGAATGCCTTCACACTTCTATAGACTATGCAGGATTTGCATATTGATAACGTTTCTACCAATCAGAGTCGACAGTTAACCAATCTTGCGAACCAGCCTGAGTGAAATGCTTCAGCAAAATGTGACATTTTAAAAAAATACTTGATTCTGTATCGCCAATCGATCATAAAAAGTAATACTACTGTAGGATTGCAATTAATGAAAGGACTGCACGAGAATGAAAAAAAGCTCTCGAGAAACAAAACGTCGCCCCTGAAAATCACAATCTCGTCCTTGAGAAAATCGTGAGAAGTGCCCTAGAACAATAACTTGACAGCTGCTTTGAGAAACACATGGGACCTTGGATTTTGAGAGTCCAAGTATTATATAAAGGAAGAAGTATGCTGCACCTTCTGTTGGGTAATGACTGAGTGCTACACTCAGTTCTGGTCACCATACTTTAAAAATCATTGAAAAGGTACAAAATAGTTCCAGAAATGAGAAAACATAGCGACAAAAAGTTTGCATGTAAAAACCCCCCCAAAGGATTGTCTTCATTGCAATAAAATCTTTAATATCACAAAAGGAGGTTGAAGGGAGCTCCGATCGATAAGTTTAGAAAAGGTAGACAAGAGAAAAGGATTAGAAGACAAACTTTAAGCTTTGTACAGAACTTGGTTTGAAATGGTAAATAACTGAAATATGCTGTCCAGAAGGCTAGTCAAAGCAGAGACGATAAATTATTTCCAAAGGAAATTGTTGTGGCTCAAAAGGGAAATCAACTTACAGAACTTTGGGGATACCGTGAAGTAGGGCTGACTAAAAAGCTCCATATGGATTTGACACAGACTTAACAGGCTGATTGTATGACTCAGAAAGAACAGTCAGTGTTGCGGCCAAAAATTTGCATTTACATAATACAAAACAAGTAAAAGCTAAGAACAATTTAAAATCTGCAAAATATACATCAGCTTGCTGTAGTGCTGCAAACCTGTGCACTGTAGGCTGCCACCATTAGCATCTCTTCATCCTCACTCAAGTATTTCTCAGCATCATTCCAAACAAAATGAAAACAGTGAAAAACTCATGAGTAACACATCAAACATAGTTTTAGGACTCAGTGCAGTCTTGATCCAGGCATGGATACAAGAACTGAATGCTGTACGTAGCACAGGAGTAGAAAACAAGGACACAAAGAAACCATCTTTGCGGGGACTGGAGTGAAAAGAAACTTTGGAAGAGAAGTTTTATTAGATGCTAGATTGACTCTGTACAGTTTTCTCATAACAATAATAAGATCAATCCCAGATAACTTCACAGAGCAGTCAAGCTGTACCTTTTTATGTTCATGTGATACCAAATTTACTTTGATATTCAATACTGAAAGCTGAACTTACTGCTGTCTCCTATCTTTAACCCAGTGATCATCAAATACTCCAATGCTTACCATTTCCCAGCAGTTAAAATTATGTTACACATATTATCGGTCTGATGAACATGAAACCCATCATCATGCAACAGTACATTCATATTGGGCAATCATAAAGTTAATTACATCCTTCCTGATTCCCTTGAAGAGCAACGAACCCTATCACAAGTATACTTGTCTCAGATCATTGATTTTTGCTGTAAATTTACATCTTAGTAAAACTCATTGTTACTTTTAAAACAATATTAATGCTTATGTAGATTTAGTCCTTACTAACCTGAAAATATGAAAACCATTTTACATTGTAAATAATGTACAAGGAGGACAATTGGCATCAGTACTGTAACAATATTTACTTATCTTCAATGAATTTGTTCGCCAAGTCAAGATTATGAACAATCTGACTCAACTGGAATAATGGTCCATTCCCTTCCTGACCAAAGACAGAAAGCATTTTGCCAGTGTTAAACTGTAGCAAATATCAACTCATTGCATATCAAATAAACAGTCCGACAATTTTATTAGCAGCAGTTGGGTCAAGCCATTTGATTATCAATCTCAATATGCATGTGGAAGTGGAATACATGCCCTTGCCAAAGGTAATATACATGAGAAAAAGGGAAAGGTGTTGAAAGGCTCATGAGTATATGGTGCAGGAACAGTCAGAGACAGGTTTGTGAAACAGAATTCACATCTGGCCCACCCCTGAAGCCAATTGTCCCACAGCTTCTTTCATCCTATGCTGTACTGTCTCTTGAGCACACCTTCATTCTCAAACGCACCTCTTGTTTCCCCTCAAATGCTAAATGCTCAAACAAGTCATTCTGCTATAACGCAACAGTTATGTCCCTGTGCAACTTCATGCTATAGAAAATCGCACTTTAGAAGACTGCTAATTGAAAATTGCCATACACGTCCACGAAAAAGTTTGTGTTATCCAATGTCCACAATTTGTCAATCATGTTATAGCCAATTCACACTGATGAAATGCACATTATAGCAGAATGACCTGTACTCTGTGTCTTGGCCCTTAACCTGAAATATAAATGGTTCAATCTGCTGTAGCACTGCTTTTCATCCTGCCAAAAATCTAAATATGATCACCCTTCGTCAAACAAACCACCCTTGAACTTGTCTACATGGACGTAAGCGAAGCCTTTGACAAGGTTCGGCATGTTAGACTAATTAGTAAAGTTAGATCACATGGGATTCATGGATAGTTTGCCAATTGGATACAAAATTTGCAGAAACACAGGGTGCTACTGGAAGGTTGTTTTTCAGACTGGAGGCCTGTGACCAGCAGTGTTCCACAGGGATTAGTACTGGCTCCACTTTTGCTTGTCATTTATGTAAACGGCTTGGATGGGAATTTAGGGGGCATGGTTAGTAAGTTTGCAAAGCAGTTATACAGTCTGTTCTGATATTCCATGATAGTTCCATTCCCATGCGATCCTGTATTATAAGAGCAGGTGACTGAGGTGTCAGTGGGGGAGCACTTTGGAGCCAGTGACCATAATTCTATTTTAAATCTAATAATGATGAAAAAGGATAGACCAGATCTAAAAATTGAATTTCTAAATTGAAGAAAAGCCAATTTTGAAGGTACTAGGCAAGAACTTTCAAAAGCTGATTGGGAGCAGATGTTCACAGGTAAAGGGACGGCTGGAAAATGGGAAGCCTTCAGAAATGGGATAACAAGAATCCAGAGAAAGCATATTCTTGTTAGGGTGAAAGGAGAGGCTGTAGGTATAGGGAATGCTGAATGACTAAAGAAATTGAGGGTTTGGTTAAGAAAAAGAAGGAAGCATATGAAAGGTATAGATAGGATAGATCAAGTGAATCCTTAGAAGAGTATTAAGGTAGTAGGAGTACACTCAAGATGGAAATCAGGAACGCAAAAAGGGGACATGAGATAGCTTTGGCAAATAGAATTAAGGAGTATCCAAAGAATTTTCACAAATACATTCAGGACAAAAGGGTAATTAGGGAGAGATCAGCAAGGCGGCCTTTGTGTAGAGCCACAGAAAATGGGGGAGATACTAATGAGTGGAAAAGGATATGAAAGATATAGACTGGAGGGATACAGATGGAGACACCTTGCAAAACGTTCAGATTACAGAGGAGGAAGTGCTGGATGTCTTGAAATGCATAATGGCAGATAAATCCCCAGGACCTGATCAGGTGTACCCGAGAACTCTGTGGGAAGCTAGAGAAATGATTGCTGGGTCTCTTGCTGAGATATCTGTATTATCGATAGTCACAAGTGAGGTGCCAGAAGACTGGAGATTGGCATCAGTGGCGCCACTGTTTAAGAAGGGTGGTAAGGACAAGCCAGGGAACTATAGACTGGTGAGCCTGACGTCGGTGGTGGGCAAGTTGTTGAAGGGTATCCTGAGGGACAGGCTGTACATGTATTTGGAAAGGCAGGGACTGATTGGGGATAGTCAACATGGCTTTGTGCATGGGAAATCATGTTTCACAAACTTGATTGAATTTTTTGAGGAAGTAACAAACAGGGTTGATGAGGGCAGAGTGGTAGATGTGATTTATATGGACTTCAGTAAGGCGTTCAACAAGGTTCCCCATGGGAGACTGTTTAGCAAGGTTAGATTTCATGGAATACAGAGAAAACTAGCCATTTGGATACAGAACTGGCTCAAAGGTAGAAGACAGAGGGTTCTGGTGGAGGGTTGTTTTTCAGACTGGAGGCCTGTGACCAGTGGAGTGCCACAAGGATTGGTGCTGGGACCTCTACTTTTTGTCATTTACATAAACGAGTTGGATGCGAGCATAAGAGGTACAGTTAGTAAGTTTTCAGATGACACCAAAATTGGAGGTGCAGTGGACAGCGAAGAGGGTTACCTCAGATTGCAACAGCATCTGGACCAGATGGGCCAATGCGCCAATGGGCTGAGAAGTGGCAGATGGAGTTTAGTTCAGATAAATGAGAGGTGCTGCATTTTGGGAAAGCAAATTGTAGCAGGACTTTTACACTTAATGGAAAGGTCCTAGGGAGTGTTGCTGAACAGAGACACCTTGGACTGCAGGTTCATAGCTCCTTGAAAGTGGAGTCGCAGATAGATCGGATAGTGAAGAATGCGTTTAGTATGCTTTCCTTTATTGGTCAGAGTATTGAGTACAGGAGTGGGGAGGTCATGTTGCGGCTGTACAGGATCTTGGTTAGGCCACTGTTGGAATATTGCTTGCAATTCTGGATTCCTTCCAATCGGAAAGATGTTGTGAAACTTGAAAGGGTTCAGAAAAGATTTACAAGAATGTTGCCAGAGTTGGAGGATTTGAGATATAGGGAGAGGCTGAACAGGCGGGAGCTGCTTTCCCTGGAGCGTTGGAGGCTGAGGGGTGACCTTATAGAGGTTTACAAAATTATGAGTGGCATGGATAGGATAAATAGACAAAGTCTTTTCTCTGGGGTCGGGGAGTCCAGAACTAGAGGGCATAGGTTTAGGGTGAGAGGGGAAAAATATAAAAGAGACCCAAGGGGCAACTTTTTCATGCAGAGGGTGGTAAGTGTATTGAATGAGCTGCCAGAGGAAGTAGTGGAGGTTGGTACAATTGGAACATTTAAAAGGCATTTGGATGGGTATATGAATAGGAAGGGTTTGGAGGGATATGGGCCGGGTGCTGGCAGATGGGACTAGATTGGGTTGGGATATCTGGTCGGCATGGATGAGTTGGACCGAAAGGTCTGTTTCTATGCTGTACATCTGTGACTCTATGACCGTAAGATCACATAATAGCAGCACCATTTAAACGAATGGGACTAGAACTGCATTATAGCCAATACAGGTAATGAAAATTTGTCTTCTACAAATAATGGTCCAAATTCGTCAATCACGTTATAGCCAATTCACCAACTTATAGTTGAAGTGGGTTATCTGAGGTATCGTGAAGAAGGTTACCTAAGATTACAACATGATCTTGATCAATTGGGCCAATGGGCTAAGGAGTGGCAAATGGAGTTTAATCTGGATAAATGGAAGGTATTGCATTTTGGTAAAACAAACAAGGGCAGAACTTATACAGTTAATGATCGGACCCTCATAGTTTTCTTAAACAGAGAGACTTAGGATTCAGGGACATAGTTCATTGAAATTTAAGACGACGTTTAGCATGCTGCCTTCATTGCTCAGACCATTGAGTAAAGCAGTAAGGATATCATGTTGGGCTTATATGGAACTCTGATGGGGCCACTTTTGGAGTACTGTGTACAGTTCTGGTCGCCCTGCTATGGAAAGGATATTATTGGATTGGAGAGGGTTCAGAAAAGATTCGTCAGTATGTTGCTGGGACTGGAGGGATTGTCTTTTAAGGATAGGCTGGGACCTTTTCCACTGAAGGGTAGGAGGTTGAGGGTGACCTTATGGAGGTTTAAAAAAATCACGACAGGCATAGATAAGGTGAATAGCAAAGGCCTTTTCCCAAGAATGAAGGAGTTCATAGGAGACATATTTTTAAGGGTAAGAGGAGAAGGATTTAAAAGGGACCCAAGGGCAACCTTTTCACACAGAGAGTGGCCTGTAAGTGGAATGAACTGCTAGATGAGGGGGTAGATGCAGGTACAGTTACAACATCTAAAAGACATTTGGATGGGCGATGAATTGAAAAGGTCTGGAGGGATATGGGCTAAATGCAGGCAAATGGAATTACTTTAGTTTGGGAAACTTGGTCAGCATGGACTAGTTGGACTAAATGATCTGTTTCTGTGTTGGATGACTGTACAACTCTCAGCTCTCACTATTTCTTCTGATACATCTGAACAATTTACTTTCATAATCAATTTTCTCCCTCTTTAATACTTTTTTAGTCATCTGCTACTGGTTCCAAAAAAAAACACCTAATCCTCTGGTTTATCAACAATTTTCATTGTTTTGTATGCTTTAGTTTTTGATTGGACACTCTTGTTGACTACCTTGTTAACCAGGGGTGTTTCATCCTTTTCATTCAATCTTTCTTTTCAACCAAAATAAGTTCTGCACAGAATTATAAATTATCTGCCACTGTTCATCCAGTGACTTTCCACTTTTTCAATTTTCCCAGCCCATTTTAGACAATCCTTTTTTTCATATTTCTTTAATTATCCCTATTTAAGTTGAGGACCAGAGTTGCTCTCCTTTAAATCAACTGAAATTTTGCTTAAATTGTAAGCACTAGACCTTAGAGGATCCTTAACTCTGAGATCTCTTATTAATCATAACTCATTACACATTACTCAATCTAAAATGGCCTGTTCCCAAGTAGGTTCTGCAAAATACTGCCCAATGAAGCAACTCACAATCCTAGAAACTCATCTTCCATGCCAACCTTGCCCATTTGATTTGTCTAGTTAATATGCAGATTAAAACTACCCACAACAATTATAGTGCTCTTCTTACATGCTATTAATTTTTGACATATACCTTGTCCTACAAGATGTCACGTAACGATCCATTGCACCGATACCTTGTTATTTACAAAAAAAGACTCTAGTAGCTCCTACTGACAATTTCACAGGAATTTGACCACATTTTATCTTTTCCCACCACTTGATCATTTTTAGACTCACAATAAAATGTTGCAATAGGACCAACAAACAACTCACTCCTCAACACCCAGTGATACTGCTCCAGACCAACTGCTAAGAAAAACATGACAACATTTCAATTTTGTCAAATGGCAATTGGTGCATTCAGAATTCACACTCAGCAACATAACAATTTGAAAAGTAAAAAACAAAATATGTTCCCAAGAGCAATCTCACAGTCAAATCATAGTTACCTTGCACACTTCAGCTTCCAGTTGTTGTTGCATGCTTTGATAGCTTTTCTTGACTTGCTGCTTATCTTTGATCATCATGGTCAATCTGTACAAGGGTCCCACATTTAGGTCTTCAGCATGTGTTTTCATTATTCTGCTCAACTGTTCTGTCTGATGTACCATGCTGGCCCAAGACTTGAAAGCAAAAATTAAAGAGACTCAAAAGACCAGAAGTGAGCAGGTAAGTCAAAGCAGTGCATTTCCATCTCAAATCATCAGAGAGTCTTGATTATATGAATACATTTCAATTTATTCCTTGCCGTTCTGAAACCAGAATTCCATTCTTCATTTATATTATATCACATGCGCTCACTATAAATGCTTGCACTGAGAACAATTCCTCTATATTAAATTCTAACAGTGATACATTTTTCACTCATGACATTACATTCATCTGCCAAGAGATAGGGATATTCTGAATTTAAAGCATTGATGCAGTTAGGAAATTTTTTAAAAAACTAACCTTCGTGACATTACTAAGAGAATCCACAGGGGAAGATGTTTCATGCTTTTCCACTTGCTGGCAAACATTCTGTAGCAAGGATGCATATTCTTTGTCACTCTTAACTCGTAGAGACATAAACTTCCTCAACGTCTCCAAGACTTTAAGCTCAGATTCCTGCAGTTTTAGCAGGGCTTCGTGGGAATTCCGAAGATCATTTCCAAATCCCATATTGACTAAGGCACCAGAATACCCAGAGTGCTAAATGCAAATTCACCACTTAGTGATCAAAGCATGACCCTTATTCTGGAAAATAAGTAAAAGAGTAAAATATATTATTCAGGTTCTGTAACACAAAATAGGCAAAGATCAAGTATGTGTCAGCAATCTTTTTGTATCATTCCTCAAAGCTTTGAAACTACTGCACCTCTTCATGGAAGCATTTGTCCCAAAATATGTACAACAAATAAAATCACTGGAAATTCTTAAAATGTCATTGTCCTGAAAACAATGTTACACTCTTATTTCCCTAAGTATCCTTGGATGCATCTCATCCAGCTCTGGTAGTTTATCAATTTCAAATATAGATGGCCTAATACCTGCTCCTTATCAATTTCAAAATCTTCAATTATCTGAATGATCTCTTCTCATGATAATTTACACAGTATATTCTTTGGTAAAGACAGATGTAAAGTTTTCATTTAATACCTGAACTATGCTCTTGCCTCCATGCACAAAATCACCCATACTCCTCTTACCACCCTGTCGGACTGAGTTTTTTTTAAAAAGAGTTTGTTCTAGTTATGCATAATGATCAAACAAAAAAGGGATTAAAATTATAGAATATTTAATTGTGGTCAGCGTAAGCATCTAATATCACATCATACCTTTGCTTGTGGCTACAGGATACCATTTGTGATTTATCATCAGATCCCATGCTAACATAAAATGAATGTTGAAGGCTTGTTTATTCCAAGACAAATGTTGGAACATTTTGAAGTAAAACAGCTTTAATTTTCAAGACTCAACTATGTCCTAGATTGATTTAGCTTTTTAAACTCAAAAGTGCTCAAAAGAGAAATTGCCATTTTCTTGAAATTGAAGCTATGTTATTTTGGCTTTTTATATGCATTAACTGAATTTATTATGCTGCATCTTTAACAGGTATATTGTTAATTCAGTTTTATGTACGGATGCACTTGCTCTGCATGGATTTTATGATAGCGTAAATTGTACTCTTGTTATTTTCAGTTAACAGTGACTGTTTCCTGAAACAAGCTAAGTTACACAGTGACAAATAGTTTAATTTTGCTAGAATATACTGTTAGGATTTTGAATTCACCAGAACATTGGATGCATCAATTAGACACTGGAGTGATATTAATCATTGGGGTATGGCACTACATATCTTCAACACAATCACACAAAATTACCTTGCAGTGCCTCATTATCTTAGTTGAGAGCTCTCTACAAAAAAAGGGGAAAAGCTGCACTGAAAACCATGTTCCCACAAATAATTGATATCTTAGAGAACCAGTCAGCTGAGAATGGGAAGAAATATTAAAAAGATGACTACCATCATTTTATAACCAGACAGAAATTTGGCACATACCCTTAACCAATCTGAGATTGATCATGTGCTGTTTGTATGTTGGCAAATCAATCAGAGCTCAGGATTTTTACTGGCACACAAGGGTGTGACAAGCCAGGGTTATAGCATGGATAAAGCAACCAGTAAGAAAAGAACATGAAAGGCAAAGAACAGAATAGGAGACAAGTGACCTGTCAGGAAGAAATCACATTAATAAGATCGTGAATTCAGTTGATCTAATCAACATTCTTTTCGACTTATTATGATTCAGTCATTAAATTGTGTCAAACTTGTGAAAACGTACATGTTTTACTAACCAATAAGGACTGAAAGACCTTTAAGAACTCAGTTCATTCTTTTGCTATTCCACTTCCTCACCAGACCTTCTACATTCAGCCTAGTAGTCAGTAGTGGAATATACCCAATGTGGAGTCATCGAGTCAAACAGCACAGAAACAGACTCTTCAGTCCAAATGGTGAGGTAAAAACAATAACTGCAGATGCTGGAAACCAGATTCTGGATTAGTGGTGCTGGAAGAGCAGAGCAGTTCAGGCAGCGTCCAAGGTGCAGCGAAATCGACGTTTCGGGCAAAAGCCCTTCATCAGTCCAAATGATCCATGCTAATCTGATATTCTAAATTCATCTTGACATCTGTTATAAGCACACTTGTTCTGGACTCTAGCTCTTTCATTGGTCAGCTGACTTATGCACTAACTACCTGTTCTTTCTTGACTGTTTACCAGCCTTTTTCCAGGGTACTCTTAAGCTACAAGGCAATTATGCCTATAAATATGTTATCCATGAAGTTCGCAACCTCATGGATGCACCATACTGACACTAGTTTGTTGCAATGCACAATGCTTATCATACATATGCTTTTGCGGACTTTCCACATAGCACAGGAAGTGCACTCCAGGGGTCAGAGCAGTCCAGCCATTCCTCGATTTATAGTTAGTAAACATTGTTCCTACTAACACTCCTCACCACACTAAAATAGGAGTTCTCGTTCACATCCTTTCTGTTCACACAAATTAAATATAAGGAAGCTAACTGAGTATTTTATATAAATATTTAAGGTTTTTAATCTCTTAGCTGCTTCCGAACTCATTCCCGAACTTTGGAAAAACAACAGCAAAACGAAAGCAATATTCACCAACCAATAAACTTACAGCTTTCCTCTGATGTCACTTTTAAACTCATTTCTCCCACCAAACCCAGAGACTTGGAATGCTACCAAAACAGAATAGAACTATGAAGCCAGAAATGCTAGAAAATAGAAATTGCAACAGGGCTGGAAGCATGTGCACAGTACTGGACACAAAATGTTAACTGTGCTTTCTCTCCACAGATGCTGCCAGCCTGCCAAGTTTCTCCAGCAATGTGCGTTTGGAATGCTGTTAAACCTGAATCTCACTTTAGATGCGATAGCAATAAGTCATGGTCCTGGCGCTCAGTTTTTCTCTTCCATGGTATTCCTGATTTTTCTTCAAGGTCTACTACTGTTGCTCCCATTCTGTCTACAGTTATTTCAAAAGCAGTTTAATTCATGGCTTTCTTGTGACGTCACAGTTGCCTTTTACTCTCTTGTGTGGTCATGACCAACAGCACACCCCTCTCAGTCTCTGCATGGTAAGGCTAACCTGCTTCATGCTGGTAAAGACATAAAATGCTCCAGAAACTCAAGAGGGCTGACAGGACCTAGCAAGTGAAACAGGATTGGAGATCAATATGAAGTTCTGAAGTCATATTGGACACAAAACATCAACTCTCATGCTCTCTCTGAAGGTGCTGCCAGATGTGAACAGATTCTCCAGTACTTTGTTTTTATTTCAGAGCTCCAGAACCAACAGTATTTTGCTCTCTTTTTATTATTTCACAGTGATCCTTACAAATAAAGATGTCACATCTGTAGTGAGATTCCCATTGAAAAATTCTAATGAAGTTCCTACAATTAGCAGATTTAACACATCTGTCATAAATGCAGAATTTTTAGAAAAAAAACTACACCCCAAAATTTTTAAGAATAAAATTCTAACATATCATCAGTTATATTCTTGAGGATCCTTCTCACAAAGTTATTCAATGTTTTAAAGCAGATTCAAATATACTTGCAGCTTATATGTGATAAAACTAACTTTTACCACACGAAGACCAATTTCTATTTTAATACGTTTAATTCAGAACTGTCAAAATGAAGGAAATGTTGTTCATATTCAACAGTAAAATGAAAAGTGTACAATTTGACAATCTCACAGGTGGGATTAAATAGGCTTGAAACATGCACAGAAAACACAGAATCACAGTTTTGCTGTCGTGAAGAAGGTGGCCATTCTCCATGTTTTATGGATCATGCTTTTTACTTGTCTTGTCACCTTTAAAGGACTTATGCACATGTAGACCAGGTCTCTCTGCTACTTCTCAACCTTTAGAATAATGTTTATTTTATTATTTTCTCCTGTCTCATCACCTTCTTTCCACCGTACACTTCTCTGCAATTAATTTTATCTTCCACCCATCCACCCACTTTTCTTTGGCATTTTGAAGTTCTGCACTGTTCTCTTCAGTTTACAATTCTTGCCAGTTTGTATCGTCTGCAATTTTAAAAACTGTTTCTGGCATTGCAGGGTAAAAATAATTTATATAAATCAGGAAAAGGATCCACTACAAACCTTCCTACAGCCTGAAAAATACCCATTATCCGTGATTGTTTGTCTGTTTCAGTCAGTCAATTTTATCCATTTTACTTCATAAGCTAAAACATTTCTCACAAAGTGCGTTCTATAGCTTTGTATCAAAAGGTCTTTTGGAAGACAATAACACCTATTGTTAGCACTACCTTTATCAACCCTCTTTGTTACTTCTTCTAAGAACTCAAACAAGATAGTCAAACATGATTCAAATATTTGGTGACAATTATATTTTCCCATTCCTAGATCATGTGATCATAGCTGAACATAAAAGTATCAGGAACTGCATACAATCAAATACTTTGTTCACAAATCTGACTCAATTTTTTTAAAAACATATCACATACACAAATACAATAGTGAATTTTCATTCAAATTCCCATTAACAGTAAATGAGCTAAATTAATCTACTTTGATGGTGAGGGATTGACTAAAATATCAGGAGAATTCAGCGTAATCCATCAAATACAGCCAAGTTCACTCCAGCAAACATGCCACTTTAGTGGGTTAACTAAAAAACTACAACTCCAAAAATACAATTCTCCCTCAAGAGAAGATTGCTGTTCATTTCTGACCTTCAATTATGAAAACCACCAAAACAGCCCAACTGAAATTGCAGGACCTTGATGAATTTGAAGGCAATAAGTTTTAAAAGTTTAAAAATTTTCTCCCAACAGAACAGCATTGTAAAGGAATGATAACGTGAATGAATCTATTTTTCTTAAGTCAGTCATCGGAAGGCAAAAATAAAGATCAAAGATTACAAAAGACTACAAATCAGTTCATTGTAGTTTAGCAATCGAATCCCACTGTCCTAATCCAAGCCATGGCTCTGCAACTTCACATGGTAAAAAGAGTATTTACCTTCATTTCTCTTAAAAGACATAACAATCATCATCCCAATTCGTTCCAATGGCAAAGTATTCAATCACCGACTTTCCAGAGGAACTTTTTTCCAGATTTCTCACAACTTGATAATTTTTGCAACTTTTTTCAACTTCCTGTTAGCCAGCTGTACTCTGGCTGAAGTTATTTCAATATCTCACTTCACTCGAAATGATAGTTTTGTCCCTATTTTACTGCTGCATCTACACTGTACACTTGACTGCTTAAAAGCTCTTTCTAGAATGGAGTGTTTAAAACTGCACAGTGTTCTTTAGAGCAGATATATTAGTAGTATTCAGAAGAAATATTAAAGCCAGACTGAAAGAGCAAGAGACTACTGAAAGGGGTTTTGTAGCATTTTCTATGAGCATATAAGAAACCCTTTTTATCTACGCATGCCATACACAACACGACGGCTGGAGGAGGAGCGCCTCATCTTCCGCCTGGGAACCCTCCAACCACAAGGTATGAATTCAGATTTCTCCAGTTTCCTCATTTCCCCTCCCCCCACCTTGTCTCAGTCGGTTCCCTCAACTCAGCACCGCCCTCCTAACCTGCAATCCTCTTCCTGACCTCTCCGCCCCCACCCCACTCCGGCCTATCACCCTCACCTTGACCTCCTTCCACCTATCCCACCTCCATCGCCCCTCCCCCTAGTCCCTCCTCCCTACCCTTTATCTTAGCCTGCTTGGCTCTCTCTCTCTCTTATTCCTGATGAAGGGCTTATGCTCGAAACGTCGAATTCTTTATTCCTGAGATGCTGCCTGGCCTGCTGTGCTTTGACCAGCAACACATTTGCAGCTGTGATCTCCAGCATCTGCAGACCTCATTTTTTACTTTTTTATTTGCTCGTCCAATTAAATTGGGTTTTCTGTGAAACAAGAGTCCAAATGAACATATTTTAAAAAAGGAACCCGCTATTCATCTGAAGATCATTCAAACTGCTAATATTTTTCTGTCTGCTTTGAGTAAATAATTTTTTTATTTCTTAAAAGATCCGACAGTACCAGAGATATATCTCAGATTTTAGATCAGAGTTGTGCTGGAAAAGTACAGCAGGTCAGGCAGCATCCGAGGAACAGGAAAAAAATTGACATTTCGGGCGAAAGCTCATATATCTCAGATTGTAAGCACTTAAGACTACAAGGCATGCTGAGAAATATTTCACACAAGACAAGTATTAAGAATATAAATAAAGTACTTTTTTTTTCCTTTTGGAACAGAAAGACCATAAAAAATTGGAACAGGAGTAGGTCTTTCGATCCCTTGAACCTTCACCATTCAATAGGATCACTGCTAACCTGACATTCCTCACATTTATTTTCCTGCCTTTGCCCCACAACCTTTGATACTCCGACCTGATCAAGACTCTATCTCAGCCTGAGATATACACAAGGACTCTGTCCCACAGCTGTCTGTGGCAAGGAATTCCAAGTCACCCCACTGGTTCTCACCGATCACCCCACCACCTCCATATACAGCGTATCATCCGCTGTCATTTCCGCCACCTCCAAACGGACCCCACCACCAGGGATATATTTCCCTCCCCTCCCCTATCAGCGTTCCGAAAAGACCACTCCCTCCGTGACTCCCTCGTCAGGTCCACATCCCCCACCAACCCAACCTCCACTCCCGGCACCTTCCCCTGCAACCGCAAGAAATGCAAAACTTGCGCCCACACCTCCTCCCTTACTTCTCTCCAAGGCCCCAAGGGATCCTTCCGTATCCACCACAAATTCACCTGCACCTCCATACACATCATCTATTGCATCAGCTGCACCCGATGTGGCCTCCTCTATATTGGGGAGACAGGCCGCCTACTTTCAGAACGTTTCAGAGAACACCTCTGGGACACCCGGACCAACCAACCCAACCACCCCGTGGCTCAACACTTCAACTCCCCCTCCCACTCCACCAAGGACATGCAGGTCCTTGGACTCCTCCATCGCCAGACCATAACAACACGTCAGTTGGAGGAAGAGCGCCTCATCTTCCGCCTAGGAACCCTCCAACCACAAGGGATGAACTAAGATTTCTCCAGTTTCCTCATTTCCTCTCCCCCCACCTGTCTCAGTCGAATCCCTCGAACTCAGCACCGCCTTCCTTATCTGCAATCTTCTTCCTGACCTCTCCGTCCCCACCCCACTCCGGCCTATCACCCTCACCTTGACCTCCTTCCACTTATCGCATCTCCATCGCCCCTCCCCCAAGTCCCTCCTCCCTACCTTTTATCTTAGCCTGCTGGACACACTTTCCTCATTCCTGAAGAAGGGCTTATGCCCAAAATGTCGAATTTCCTGTTCCTTGGATGCTGCCTGACCTGCTGCGCTTTTCCAGCAACACATTTTCAGCTCTGTTTCTTCTGAGTTCACAGGAAAAAATTTGAGGAGCTAAATATTTCCATTAGGTGCGAAATTCTTGTCAATAAACATCAATTTAAAAATGTCACCCAAAGTCAGGAGAAAAATCAGGAAACTCTTTCTGTAGTCACAAGTCTGTTGCAGCATTGAATGCTTGACAGTGGGAAATGACTAAGACCATTGTGTCTAAAAAAAAAGGGAAAACTGAATAAACATTTAAAGCAAGGCTACTGGCAAACATTTAGTGCAGTTGGAGACTTGAGTTCAGGAAGCTATATTTATAGGGAGAAGGATCTATCAGTATGGCTCAGCACAATTATGGAAATGTCTCCTGGATATCAACTCACACTTCCCTTACCCGTGCAACAGAATGACAGTCTTCATACTTTATGTTTAATTCTTAAAAATAGCATTTATGTCACCCCTTTGATGATCGCTGGATGTGCCAAAGCACTTTACAACTGATGAAGTATTTTTGAAGAGTACGCATTGTTACAATACTCAATGAGAAAACAATCATGGCCCCCAGTTTGCCGGGCAGGACAAAATGCAGTGCTTTGAGTTCATTAAATTCCCATCACCATTCCCCTACCCCCACCCTCTCTGTTCAGCTTGAAAACATTTTGCATGTTAATTGCAGGAAGTATGTGTGAATAACATGGTAGCAAGATAAATGGGCATCTAGGACCTTGGTGAATGGTGAGGCTAACTTACTAACTCTCAGTGAGATTTACATATTAGATAAAGAAAGGAAATAATGGAGAAAAAAAACTCTTTAACTTGGGCATCGAAAGAGAAAGGATGAGTGAAAGAAACAATAGTTTCAAATAACAACGGTAGAGGAAAGAATAAAAAATTTTAACGGTTTAAATTTTTTTTAAAAACCACACAGGAATAATTTGCAACCTTCAGAAGTTACATCTTCACAGTTTTAACTATTCTCTTCATGGATCAGCAATGTAAAGTCGCTTGCAGAAACACAGTAAAATTAAGTGGAAAAATGCTTAACATCAAGTGCTAAACCTAGTTTCTTAGTTAATTTAATTCAACTCAAGAACATGCAGTAATTTCTCCAAGCACTCGTGGAAGCAGATGGAAATCTCCCAATGCACGAACGTTACAGTGGAAACACATGCATTAGCCATTTGCTATGATTATAACTGATATTATTGCTCTTCCTAAATTGTTGATTTTACACCTCAATAGTAGCTTGTATATTACATTTGCCAATATTTTCCCAGCAAATTCTGCACTGATATGATAATTTCAAATCACAGATATGCTAATGGCTACAATTTGAATTTTAACAGAATACATTTTCAAGTTATTATGAAAGAACAAATTAGCATTTATATGGTACCATTCTAAGTCTCAGGATAGCTAAAGCATCACAGTGAATTAAGTATTTTTGAAGTGTAACCCTTGTATAATTCAACAACGCAGCATCCAATACGTTAAACGATCTTGCTGTATACAAAGAGATATCTGTCCAAATAATCTGTTGCTGAGCAGAGGGCAAATCTCCTGCTTCAAATATTGCCAGTGGAATGTTTAGCATTCAATTGAAGGGGCAGATGAAACTGTATCCCAATGATATGCCAAAAGTAAAGACCTCAGTCCTGCATCAATGACTGAATGGAGGCTTGAAGTCACAATATAATCGTTCAGCAAGGAAACTGACCCTTTTCTCCAACTCATCCATGCCAACTAAGTTTCCAAAACTAAACTAGTGCCATTTGCCCATGTTTGACACATATCCCTCTAAAGCATTCCTATTCGTGTAACTGTCCAAATGTCTTTTAAATGTTGTAAAAAGAGCTGGTTTTAAGGACAATCGAAAAGTAGAGAGGAGGGTTAAGAAAGACGGGGACAAAGGGTTTTGAAGGGAATTCCAGAGTTTACATAAGCTCCGCAAGGCACAACCAACAAGTAAAAATCAATGAAAGTTAAGACAGAATAAAAGACTAGAATGTGGAAGAGCAAAGACTGAGAATTACACAGTTAGAAAGGCATATAGAGACAGTGAGGCAGCAAGGTCATATATAAATTTGAAGGATGAGAATTTTAAAACGGAAACATTGTCAGACCAGGAGCCAATGATAGTGTGCAAATGTGTGAACAGGACTTCGTGTGAGTTAGAACACATGAAGCAGAAGCTTGAATAAATTCAAATTTAAAACATATAACTTGCAAGGCTGGCAAAGGGAGTACTGGAATCAAGTCTGGTAGTAACAAAGGCATAGGTGTTGGTTTCAGCAAGTAAGCTGAGTGACGATGGGTGACATTACAAAGTTGGAAGTAAACAATTACATCGTTGAGACGGATATGGAGTTGAGGACTCAGCTCAAAATGGTATAGGCCACGAAAGCGATGAACTGTCTCATTCAAACAGTCGTCAGGAGAATAATGAAAAACTGTGGTTTAGAATCAGGATTTGAAAGCAGGTGAAAACCATGGTTGTGGTCCTCCTAATAAGACCACAAGACTATAAGATATAAGAACAGAATTAGTCCTTTCAGCCCATTAAATCCACTCTTGATCATGGTCAATATGTTTCTCAACTACATTCTCCTGCCTTCTCCCTGCAACATTTGATCCCTACATCAATCAAGAACTTAAAGAGACTAAATTACTCACCCAGCCTACATTGCATTCTAGGATAGTGATTTCCACAAATTTATGATCCTTTGAGAGAAGTAATTACTCTGTATCTGTTTTAAATCTTCCATCCTTCGGCTACAATTATCAACTCCCATTCTAGATAACCCCACAAGTGAAAACATCTGCTCTCCATCTACTTGATGAACCCCTTTGAGCATCTTATATATCTCAAATAGGTCTCCTCTCATCCTCGTAAACTCAAGTGAGTACAGGCTAAACTGCTCAATCTCTCCTCCTAAGTCAAGCCTATCATCTCTGGAATTAAATTGTGACACTCTCTGAATTGCCTCCAATGTAATTACATCCTTCCTCGATTAAGGGGACCAAAACTGCATACAATACTCGAGATGCAGTCTTACCAATGCCTTGCACAGTTGCACCTAAGTTTTCCAACTTTTATACTATGACTTTTTCCTAACTCTCTGCTTTCTGTTGGTTAAAGTTAAAAATCACATGACACCAGATTACAGTCCAACAGGTTTATTTGCAAGTACAAGCTTTTGGAGCACTGCTCCTTCGTTAGATAGGTAGCGGCAGAGGATCATAGAACACAGAATTTATAGCAAAAGATCATAGTGTCATGCACTGACGCAATAAATTGAACAAACCTAGATTACAGAAACGTAGACTACTTACAACGTGGAAAGAGGTCATTCAGTCCACAGAGTCTGCACCAACATTCCTAAGAGAATCCCACGAATACCCACCTCCCCATCCTATCTCAATAACCCTACATTTACCACGGCTAATCCACCTAGTCAGCACATCCATGGACACTACAGGGCAATTTAACATGGCCAATCCCCTTAACCTACACATCTTTGGACTGTGGTAGGGAACTGGAGCAGATTGTACAGAACACAAACTCCACAGACAATAAGCCAAGGCTAGAATTGAACCCAGGTCCCTGGCACTGTGAGACAACAGTATTAAACACTGTACTACCCAGAGTACATGTAACATTTCTGAATTTATATCTAAAATATATCTTAAAAGCTTCTGACCACTCATCAGAAGGTGGACATAAAAAGCCTTGTTTGGCAAGACTAAAACACACAATAATAGTATCCCTACAATGTGGAAACACGACCTTCGGCCTAATAAGTTCACACCGACCCTCCGAAGAGGAACCCACCTGGATCCATTCCCCTACCCTATTACTTTACATTTCCCCTGACTAATGTACCTAACCAACACATTCCGGAACACTATGGGTAACTTAGCATGGCCAATTCACTAACCTGCACATCTTTGGATTGCAGACAGCCTGAAGCATGGAGAGATAAGCTAGAGGAGAGTGGGGTGGGGACAAAGTAACATAGAGTCCTGAAGCATGGACAGATAAGCTAGAGGAGGGTCTCTGCCTTTATTCCTGACGAAGGGCTTTTGCCCGAAATGTCGATTTTACTGCTCCTCGGATGCTGCCTGAACTGCTCTCCCAGCACCACTAATCCAGAATCTGGTTTCCAGCATCTGCAGTCATTGTTTTTACCTACTTGATATTAAAGATGCTGAGAGAAGGTTATCCTCATGGAGTAGTCTCTAACAAGGGCCACAGCTTTTCATTAAGGAGTATACCATTTAAAATGGATATGTGAAAGATTTTCTTTTCTCAAAGAAAGTCATTAATCTTTGAAATTCTTGATTTCAGGTAAAGTACAACCTTGGTCAATAATTATTCTCAAAGAGATTTAGATAGATTTCAAATCTACAGGGGAGTGAAGCATTATGGTGAGCAGGCAGAAACGTGGAATGTGACCACAAAAAGATCAGCTATGATATTACCAAGTGAAAGAGCTGGCTTGAGGAGGCAAATTGCTGAATCTTGAGGCTTGAGCATTGAGGTGGGTTGTCAACTTTGAATGAGCTAACCATTTTGGAGGTTGGAGTCAGTCAGTCATGTTTTGGGAAGGTAAAAGTACAAACAATGGTTTTACACTGGATGGACTGAGGGTGTGAATAGTGTTACCCTCTTGGACGTAGTTATTTTTTTCAATGGTCAGAATATGAAAATGGAGCACAAGCTCGTGATCAAATGGAGCTTTAAGGCTTTTGACAGGCTGATTCAACTTGAGATAATCTCGATCCAATTTCTTATATTCTCAACAAGACCTTGAATTTCTTACCATCCCCAAATGGGTGTCCATCATTCTCAAAAGCTCAAATCAGGTTTCTGCTCCTGCCATAGCACTGAGGCTCAAATCCAAGTGATCATTGAAATGCCTATTAATACAGTCAGGATATCTTCCCCATCTTCCTTACCTTTCTGACAGGTGAATTCACAGATCACCATGTTCATCCAATAGCATTGTAGTGTTGTCCAGCCTCTAGGAAAAGCCCTCAAGAAATCATTCATACATATGTATCTGGAACCAAAGCAAGGGTTTCGTTGTGCATCCTTGCATTCCTACCCCTCGAGTCCACAAGGATCTGTGTTTGGTCCCTTTCCCGTAAACAATTTTTCTTCAGTTTTATCATTCAAAGACAGTAAAGGAAGTTTCAACAATAACGATCTCAAATTCTCCACCACTTGCCTAAACTTGTGTTGTCAATGCCCCAGTTAAAAAATAAACATGACTATTGCATGAGGTGGAAGATCACAGTCATAGTCTTGAGCACTTACTGTAATTCTGGACACTTGCTTGCTACTGTTTCATTCATAGTTATCATCTTAGGTTGAACCGGCCTGTCAAAAACTTTAAAGCCCCATCTGTTCATTAGCTTGCATCCCGTGTTTAAATTCTGGCCATTGCAAAACGTAACTACAATACTTGCATCCTCAATTCATCTAGTTTAAAACCATTACTCATAACTCTTCCTTCTCAAAACTTGCCTGGCTGACTGTACCCTCTAAAAGCGTGAGAGCTCATCCAAAGTTGAATATCTACATCAATATTCAATCCCTGAAAAACCCTATTTTTAGTAAACTACAAAGACATTCAGAACTGATACCAATTTCAACCCTTGTTACCGCATTTAACTTCTTTCATAGCTTCACCCTTCCTTTTTCTGTGATTTCCTCTACCTTCAATAAATCATTCCCCAAAGAGTAACATTGTGATTATTCATGTCTGATATTTGTTTCTCACATCCATCACCTTGCCACCCTGCATTCAATTCCCGAAGATATTTGTCTAGATAATATCAAGAATCTAATTTGCTTCATGAGCAGAGTAAACAAATTTACAAATAGAATGAAAAAAAATTGAAAAACAGTTATCAGGAGGAAAGAAATTGAACAGGAATATTTTCAGGGAGTTAAACTGATATTTTAACAGGGCAGCCAGTGCAGCATTAAAAAGAGAACTTGACAACTAACCTGAAAAACGTAATGGAAAGAAGATAGAGAAAGGATGTTAGAGATGATGGCATCAATCTGAGACAGCATAAAGGCATCAGGGTCCAAATGATCTCTTCTGTGCTGTAATTTCCAATATTCTTACAGTAATAAACCTAACCATAATAATTAGATGAACAGCAACACAAGTTCTTGAAGTCTTTGATCAGTAATATGCTATTTAGATTATTCACATTTTGGAATCCCTGATCAAAAATGAATGAAGACATAAAATAAACATTTAGAATGCAAAAATAAAGTCATGTCTTGACAGAAAGAAAACATAATATATGGCCATAAAAAGAGATAAAGTGTCCAAATCACAAAGTAAACTTGCAAAAACATCCAACCAAAAGCAATGGTCAGCATGCCTATATCTATGGAAACATCTGTAGGTAGAATATTTCCATGTTAACCAAGTTAAAAATTTGTATGGCGGAAAATAGTAAGGCAAACTCCCAACTGACATAATCATATCCTAATAATCTCACCACTTCACGTTTCATTTTCCACTTGCTAGTGTAAAATAATCCTCAAACGACTGCAATAAAACTCAACAACACCCATTCCTTCACAGTCTCTTTAACCCTGTAACCTTGCTCAAATCTACAAACCTATACCAATTTTCAGATTATGCTATTTCTCCTTCCACGGCTTGCTCGGCCAGCATTGGTGAGAGTTTTCATCCATACAGACCTCAGCTGGAGTTCCCTCCTTTCACACGTCTCTCATAAATCCCAACTCAGATCAAATTTTTCAGCAGCCCTCCAAATAACTACACAAAAAACTAAAGAATTGCAGATGTTGGAAATAAGAAAGAAAAACAGAAATTGCTGAAAACACTCAGCAGGTCTAGTAGCATCTATGGAGAGAAAAGAGTTTCTTCTTCAGAAAACCTTCTGTTTTTGTTCTCTCCAAATAACTATTCCTTTGACACAACATCCACTTGTTTACTTAGAGTCATAGAGGTGTACAGCATGGAAACGACCCTTCAGTCCAACCCATCCACGGCGACTAGATATCCCAACCCAATCTAGTCCCATCTCCCATATTCCTCCAAACCCTTCTTATTCATATACTCATCCAAATGCTCCTTAAATGTTGCAATTGCACCAGCCTCCACCACTTGTTCTAGCAGCTCATTCCATACATGTACCACCCTCTGTGTGAAAAAGTTGCCCCTTTGGTCTCTTTTATATCTTTCCCCTCTCACCCTAAACCTATGCCCTCTAGTTCTGGACTTCCCGACCCCAGGGAAAAGACTTTGTCTATTTATCCTATCTATGCCCCTCTATAAAGGTCACCCCTCAACTTCCAACACTCCATGAAAACAGCCCCAGCCTGTTCAGCCTCTCCCTCTCGCTCAAATCCTCCAACCCTGGCAACATCCTTGTAAATCTTTTCTGAACCCTTTCAAGTTTCACAACATCTTTCCGATAGGAAGGAGACCACAATTGCATGCAATATTCCAACAGTGGCCTAACCAATGCCCTGTACAGCCGCAACATGACCTCCCAACTCCTGTACTCAATACTCTACCAATAAAGGAAAGCATACAAAACACCTTCTTCACTATCCTATCTACCTGCGACTCCACTTTCAAGGAGCTCTGAACCTGCACTCCAAAGTCACTTTGTTCAGCAACACTCCCTCAGACCTTACCATTAAGTGTATAAGTCCTGCTAAGATTTGCTTTCCCAAAATGCAGCATCTCATATTTATCTGAATTAAACTCCATCTGCCACTTCTCAGCCCATTGGCCCATATGATCAGGATCCTGTTGTTATCTGAGGTAACCTTCTTCACTGTCCAGTACACCTCCAATTTTGGTGTGACCTGCAAACTTACTAACTGTACCTCTTAGGCTCACATCCAAGTCATTTATGTAAATGACAAAAAGTAGAGATCCCAGCACCGATCCTTGTGGCACTCCACTGGTCACAGGCCTTCAGTCTGAAAATTAACACTCCACTACCACCCTCTGCCTTCTACCTTTGAGCCAGTTCTCCCTGTATTCCGTGAGATCTAACCTTGCTAATCAGTTTCCCATGGGGAACCTTGTTGAACACCTTACTGCAGTCCATATAGATCACATCTACCACTCTGCCCTCATTAATCCTCATTGTTACTTCTTCAAATAACTCAATCAAATATGTGAGACATGATTTCCCATGTACAAAGCCAAGTTGACTATCCCTAATCAGTCCTTGCCTTTCCAAATACATGTACATCCTGTCCCTCAGGATACCCTCCAACAGCTTGCCCACCACTGACGTCAGGCTCACTGGTCTCTGGTTCTCTGGCTCTCTGGCTTGTCACTATCGATGAAACAAATAACTCAGCAAGAGGCCCAGCAATCACTTCTCTAGCTTTCCACAGAGTTCTCGGGTACACCTGATCAGGTCCTGGGGATTTATCCACCTTTATGCATTTCAGGACATCCAGCACTTCCTCCTCTTTAATATGGACATTTTGCAATGTGTCACCATCTATTTCCCTACAGTCTATATCTTCCATATCCTTTTCCACAGTAAATACTGATGCAAAATACTCGCTTAGTATCTTCCCCATTTTCTGCGGCTCCACACAAAGTGCTCCCTTGTTGATCTTTGAGGGGCTCTATTCTCTCCCTAGTTACCCTATTGTCCTTAACATATTTGTAAAAACCCTGTGGATTGTCCTTAATTCTATTTGTCAAAGCTATCTCATGTCCCCTTTTTGCCCTCTTGATTTCCCTCTTAAGTATACTCTTACTGCCTTTATACTCTAAGGATTCATTCAACCTATTCTATCTATATTTGTCTTGACATGCGTTTCTATGTTAAAAAAAATCATGCAAGCACAACTCTTGTTATTGTGGAGCAAGTTCCAAATGGCGATTTAACAAAATGTTTGTAAGTGCAAGTGTAAGTGCATAAAGAATAGTGAATAATTAGACAAGGATAGGCAGATTTATTTTAATAATCACTTTGAAATGGTCAATTCTGTTCTTATTTCTTCATTTAATCATGTGCTGCATAGTTGAACTTGTGAAGAATTTGGTCAGTAGAGCCAATGAGCCACAAGAACTCACACAAATGATGTACCACAATGCCACCACTAAATGATTACTAGAACTACATCCTTCGCATCCTATGCATAATTCGTTTGTTATAAAATGTGTACTTGCGATTTTAAAACGAGAAATTATGCCAAATTGTCATATTGTAGAAAAATACAAGCAGGATATGTACTGTTTTCTACATTATAAAAAAGTGTCGTTAATCAGCATGCTCTTTTAAGTTTATACGAAATTGACATCACTTCAGTTTCATATACTTGAAATGAGGGAGGTACTAATAACTGAAGTCGAAATTCCTACTTGTCTTTACGATTTGTATCTGCAACAATTCTAAAGTTTATACCTAGCCTACTCTTAAAATACTCTACAGAAGAACTATCGGGGAGTCTAAAACAATGCGATTTTTCGGACAGCTCGATTAAATCGATGACATATCATTAATGCACAGTAAATGCAAGCAACATTTTCACGGTTACAAAAACACACTGACAGCTTGTATCATTTATTGACTAATTCGGATATGGCAAATACAATGACGATATTACATAATAAATGAGATTTTATCTAAAGAAATATGATGCACTTCGTAATATTAACATGCGCTTATGCATCCTCAAGATCAGCTAAGATTCTCCACCTCATCCAAATAAAGTTAAAGGACAGACGCGAAATTGAGGGATGTAATGACAGCTAAAGAAACAACAATCAATCACTGTCAGGCCAATTAACTGAGGTACCGTAGAGCAGCCCAGGAATCAGAGGACGGGCCAGATAATAAAAGGACAGCTATTATTACACGGCGCCTGATCATTTCACCGTTAGGCTGGCTGGCTGACAGTCGGCGCGCCAGGATCGCCCCGCTGGGAAGGGGACTGAGGGCGATCCCTCGGGCTGATCAGCCGGGCTTGTTTGCCGTCTGGGTACAGAGCAAGGTTTGCCTACCTCGTCAATAACTGGACCAAGGAGAGAAATTGCGCCCCGGGGTCGCTGACTAACCGGTGTTGTGACCCCGACCCGGAAACATTGATCAATCCTTCAACCTGGACACTTTTTAACTTTTAACACTCCCTCGTCGAAGACAGCCTTTCCCAGGCGGCGGCGCGCATGCGCGGCATTACACAAAGGCTGCTGGGAGACGACGGTCAGGGTTCCAGCTGGACCACTCGTACAGAGCATGCGCCACTTCGCCAAGAGAAACGGATGTGCGAATGCGAGACTATTTGGGGTCTAGACATTGTCGGTCAGATTTCTCTGTAATGAGCATTTTTCATGATTCTTTTAGAAAATATGATCGCAAGTGATGCTGCTGTATTTGAAAATGAAAGGCCAAAAAGTGACGGGTAACTCTTCTCAGATTTATTGTGTTGGAGACGTGCCGCTCCCTGCAGCTGATATCATTGGAGAGAGACTATCTTGCGTTTGCGCCACGCACATGCGTGTTAGACGTCAAAACCCCTGACGTCACGGAAAAACGACAAGTCGGCCTCTGCACGTGTTTCTGTTCTGCATTCTAATTGGTGAATAATTAATTGACCCTCCCAAGATTGTATTTGAGTTGAATTGCGAATGTGAGAGGCACAGGACAATGAGGTGTGATTTTTAAAAAAAAGTATTAGTTGAAAGTAGGAGGTAAATATACCCTATAAGCTCTTGAAGCCAAAGAATATGGATATGCTCCTATTTTCCATGTCCCATTGAAGGGCTGAATGGCGCATTCTTATTCCTGTTATCTATGCTTCCATGATTTTGAAGGAAGAGAGAAGACATGGAAACTGTCATGAAGTTAGTCTGATCGCAGAGTCAAAAATTGTGGTGTTGAAAAAGCACAGCAGGTCAGGCAGCATAGGAAGAGTGTTGGCATTTTAGTCATAAGCCCTTCATCAGGAATGTGGACCCATGCATGTTTGTGGTGCAAATGCAAGACAAACTCACTCCTATGATATCACCTGCAGGGAGTTGCACATCTCCGACACAGTAAATCTTGAAAGAATCACCTGTCAGTTTTTTTGCCTTTCATTTTTAAATATAGCAACTCCATAGCTTCACTTGCGATGCTGTTTTCCAAAATGTCAACTCTCCAGTTCCTTGGATGCTGCCTGACATGCTGTGCTTTTCCTGCACCAAACTCCTTGATTCTGATCTCCAGTATCTGCAATCACATTTTCTCCTGGTCTGATTTCAGTCAACAAGAAAATTCCAAAATCTATTATGATGTCTTAAATAAAATATTTAGAAAATCAGTGTCAATATGGCTTATGAAATGGAATTTGTTAGACAATAATTTTTTTTCTGAGACTCTAATGACACTATACCTCTCCTGGCTGAAGTTTAGAAACATGAGTTATCCAGAAATCCTTTTGACACTAGACTGTTCAAGCATTGCAATAAACTGGAATGCATTGGCTCACCTTATGCAGGGAATGCTTTAATTGTGAGAAAATATAAGGCTGCCAAACCACATAATTTCTCTCCCTGTCTATCTCTGTTAGCATCTTTCTCTTTTTCTCTCTCCTTTTTCTTTATCAATCTATTTTGCCATTTCTATCTCTTATAAATTCTCATTTAGACTCTATTTTTTTTCTTTTTATTAGGCTTTCTCCTTTTCACAGCAGTGCCTTTGGTCAGGCAAAAGCATGCCTTGGTATAGTTTGGTTTTTAAAATCTTAACATTATATTAAAATTTGGTACAATACTGAAAAAGATTTAAATTCTAAAGCTAGAAAATGATGCTTCAGTGAAAATTTTATTTGAGGTAAAAGATGTGCTTGTTTCAGCTTTTTGGTATAAAGAGGAAATGTGAAAATATGCATGATCTAGTATTTGGATAAACAAAATAATTTATAATATTTGCCACTATGTTGTGTTTCAGGTCAATGTTTTTTGTGGTGCTTTGTAGTTTCCCACACCTGTGATTTGATATTCCAACATAATTCCATAATCCAGAAATGACAAGTTTTCCAGAATAGAAAGATTTAATATAGTCTGATATTTGGATTTGCAAAAGGCAATCAATAAAGTGTGGCCATCAAAGATAATACAAAAGATAAGGGTTTATGGAGTTTGGGGTAATAGCATGGATAGAGGGATTAATGGACAAGATGCAAACAGTAGAGCTGAACATGGCATTTTCAAGTTGGCAAGCTTTTACTAATGGAATGTTGCAAAAATCGGTGTAAATAGCTAAACTTCAACCAATCTGTTAATGGCTGCAACACTGACATTGCTCTGACAATGTGGAAAATTGACCAATTATGTCCTGTGCATAGAACACCAGACAAATCCAACCCAACTAATTTTCATCTGTCTATAAATCAGCAGCAAAGTGTTGAAAGGGAAAACTGACAGTGCTACAAGCAGTATTTGCAAAAGAATAATCTGTTCACTGACACTTTGAGTTCCAGCAGGGTCACGGAGATAATAGTCTAGAGCTATTATTGATTTGAAGGTGCCTGTGTTGGACCGATGGGAACAAAGTTAAAAATTACAGAAGTGTCTTTTGGTCCTGCTCCACAACCACTTGATGAAGAGGCAGCACCTCACAAGCTAGTGCTTCCAAATAAACCTGTTGGACTATAATCTGGTGTTGTGATTTTTAACTTAAAACTATTATTGTCAGAGATTATGAATCCAGAAATCAAGGTAATGTTCCCGGGACCCAGATTCAAACCCTTCACATAACTGATGGTGGAATTTGAATTCAGTACAAAAAAAATCTGGAATTCAGAGTCCAGTGATGACCACAAAGCCACATTCAGTTGTCAGAAAATTCCATCTTGATCACTAAAGTATTTTGGGGAAACTAACTGCCATCCTTACCCGTTCTGGCCTATGTGTGACTCTAGACCCCCAGACTCTTAACTGCCCTCTGGGCATTTAGGGATGAGCAATTAATGCTGACCTAGCCAGCGATGTGCACATCCTGTCAATCTGTTTTAAAAGAAAACTCAGTTCCTGACCTCATTATATCATTGGTCCACACATGGACAAAAGACTTGAACTTCTGAGATGAGAGTAACTGCACTTGACTGCTTTTATTTTATTCAGATTACAGCACGAGGACGGCACTGTGGCTCAGTGATTAGCACTGGTATTTCACAGTGCCAGGGTCCCGGGTTTGATCCCACCCTTGGGTGACTGTGCAAACTCCACAGACATTCTCCCTGTGTCTGCTTGGGTTTTTGCCAGGTGCTCTGGTTTCCTCCTACAGTACAAAGATGTGCAGGTGAGGTGGATTGGCCATGATAAATTGCCCATAGTGTGCAAGGATGTGTAGGTTAGGTGGCTTAGGCGTGGGAAATGCAGGGTTACAGGTTGAGGGTAGGGGGTGGGGGTCTGGGTGGGATATTCTTCAGAGGGTCAGTCTGAACTGGATGGGCTGAAAGGCATGCCTCAACATTAGAGATTCAATTATTCTAAAACTCAAATTGGGGAAACACTCTGTTAGGTGGAGTCATATCAAGCACAAATGAAGGTGATTATGGTTATTCAAGGTTAATCGTCTGTACCTCAGGGTGTCACTGCGTGAGTTTATTAGTTCTTGTCCCAGCTATCTTCTGTTTCTCCATTGATGATCTTTGTATTCTCATAAGGTCAGAAGTGAGGATGTTCGCTGATTGCACAATGTTCATCACTATTCACAACTCCTCAGATACTGAAACAGTTCATGCCTGGAAGAAATGGTGTAATATTCAAGCTTAGGCTGATAAGTAACAAGCACATTTCACACCATGCATGTGGCAGACAATGATCATCTTGAACAAAAATAATCTCACCTTGACATTAAATGGAGTTACCAATGGTCAACCCTCCACTATTAGTATCCTGGGAATCTCACTGACCAGTAACTGAACTGGACCAAACACATAAATACTTAAATACTGACACGACAAGAGCGTGTCAGGAGCAAGGAGTTCTATGGTGATTTAATTCACATCCTGTGTCCCCAAAGCCTGACCACCACCAACAAGGCAGAATTCAAGAGTGTGATGGAAGAATTTCCACTTGCAGCTTCAATAGCACTTGCAAAATGCAACACTATCCAGGTCAAAGCACCCCTTAAACCACCTTCAACATAAACTGAAGTCACCATTGATGGAAGAGTGGCAGCAGTGTTTAACATCTGCAAGATGCAAGTCAAATCGCCATAGTCTTACCAGACCATAGGACTGCTCTTTCATTAGAGAGAGAAAGATGACTGGTGGTGACTTAACCTGAGGGCCACCATACCTCACAAGAAGGGAGACATTGAGAAGGAGAGTCCTTCATGCTAACCTCAGCCAGCGATGGGAGTTGAACCCACGCTGATGGCATCACACTGTTGGCAAATCAACCATCCAGGGGAAAGTGAGGAATACAGATGCTGGAAACGAGAGTTTAGATTAGAGTGATGCTGAAAAAGCACAGCAGGTCAGGCAGCATCCGAGGAGCAGGAAAATCAGCGTTTTGGGCAAAAACCCTTCATCAGGAATGGAGGCAGGGAGTCTCCAGGGTGGAGAGATAAATGAGGGGGGAAGGTGGGGCTGGGGAGAAGGTAGAAAAGAGTACAATAGGTGAATGGGGGTGGAAATGGAGATAATAGGTCGGGGGGGGGAAGGTAACAAAGAGTACAATGGGTGGATGGAGGTGGGGATGAAGGTGATACGTCAGAGGGAAGGGTGGGGCGGATAGGTGGGAGGGGAGATTGGCAGACAGGACAGGTCATGAGGATGGTGTTGAGCTGGAAGTTTGGAAATGGGGTAAGGTGAGGTGAGGGAGTTGAAATGTTGGGCCACGAGGTAGTGGGGTTGATTGGTGTGGGTGTCCTGGAGAGGCTTTCTGAAGCATTCTGCGAGGAGGCGTCCAGTCTCCCCAATGCAGAGAAGACCACATTGAGAGCAACGGATACAATAAATGACATTGGTGGATGCACAGGTGAAACTTTGATGGATGTGGAAGGCTCCTTTGGGGCCTTGGATTGAGGTAAGGTTGGAGGGATGGGCGCAGGTTTTGCAATTCCTGCGGTCGCACAGGATTTGGAATTTCTGCAGTGGCAGGGGAAGGTGCCAGGAGAGGAGGGTGGGTTGTTGAGGGGCATGGACCTAACCAAGTAATCATGAAGGGAATGGTCTTTGCGGAAAGCGGAAAGGGGTGGGGAGGGCAATATTTTGCAGAAAGCCACTCCTTTCTGCTTTCCAGAAAGACCATTCTCTTCGTGACTACATGGTCAGGTCCAAGCACCCCAACAATCCACTCTCCCGTCCCGTCCATCGCAGGAATTGCAAACCCTGCGCCCACACTTCTTCCCTCACTTCCATCCAAGGCCCCAAAGGAGCCTTCCATATCCATCAAAGTTTCATCTGTCCATCCACCAATGTAATTTATTGTATCCATTGCTCACGATGCGATCTCCTCTACACTGGGGAGACTGGACACCTCCTTGCAGAGCACTTTAGGGAACATCTCCAGGACACCCACACCAATCAACCCCACCACCTCGTGGCCAACATCCCTCCCACTCTGCCGAGGACATGCAGGTCCTGGGCCTCCTCTACCACTGTTCCCTCACCACCTGATGCCTGGAGGAGGAACACTTCAACCCCAAGGCATCAATGTGGACTTATCAATTTCCCCTCCCCCCAACTTACCTAATTTCCAAACTTCCAGCTCAGCACCATCCTCATGACCTGTCCTACTACCAATCTCCCATCCTACCTATCCGCTCCACCCTCCCCTCTGACCTATCATCTTCATCCCCACCTCCATTGTACCCTTTACTACCTTTTCCCCCCAACCTATCACCTCCATTCCCGCTCCCATTCACCTATGGTACTCTTTGCTACCTTCTCCCTAGCTCCCCTCCCCGCCCCTGCGCCCCACCCCTGTCCCTATTTATCTCTCCACCCTGCCTCTGTTCCTGATTTTCCTGCTCCATGGATGCTACCTGACCTGCTGTGCTTTTCCAGTACCACTCTAATCTAAAATCAACCATCCAACCAACCAAATGAGCTGATCTGATGCCCCCTACAATGTGCACTACAGTAACATTCCTCTCAAAACACCTTCCAAATCTGCAATCTCAACAAACTAATAGAACACGGGCAGCAGTTGCATAGGAACATCACCATGATCACATGCTGCTCCACGACATACACCATCATGACTTAGAACTATACTCTATTCCTTCACTGTTACTGAGTCAAAATCCTGGAACTCTCTTCCAAAAGCATGGTAGATCTCCGTACAGCCGAAGGACTGCAGTTGTTCCTGAAGGCAGCTCAACCTTACCCTTTGCAGGGCAATTAGGGATGGGCAATAGATGTTGGCCCAGCCAGTGCTGCTCACACCCACAAATAATGTTTTGTAAAAATTTAGGCTAAAAACATGGAGTAATGCACCAAGCTTCAGTGAAAATCTGAGGTAATGTGGGAATTTAAGCTGTGAAGGGGAAATAAAGGAGATGGTGATGTCACAATTCATTTCTACCATATATGCACAAAGCTGGAAGATTCAGGCAGTTACCACACTTTTTATATATCTCAAGTCTCAATCTCAGATTTAAATCTAATATTTGATGCAATGTTCATTGCAATAATAATTCACAACAGTTTTCCAAATATATCTCTTGAGCATGTGCAATCCTAAATGAGCAATTCCACATTCATGTTCAAGGAATTCATTTCAAGTTTTCTTGGCTCTTAGTCAACTGAGCATTCCTTTTTTGACAAGTTTAAAATTGTCCTCTCTATTTGCAGCAACCCCTCCTTCCTCCATTTCCACCTCTCTTCTCTGCCTCTCCCCAACTGGAATGTGGAATAGCTCCCACTCCTCCTTCCTCCCATTCAAGCTCTCCCTTTTTTCCCCTTTCCCCCTGTTTGCAGCCTCTTCCTCTCCCTCACTCTAGCAGATGGAGTGTGGTGACTGTGATAAGGTCAGCCAGGAGGACCTAATATGAGTTCCCTGACTGGGGCTGTTAACCTGGCCCAACCGGGGAGCCCTGGCTGAAATAAACAGAAGTGTCAAAGATTCTGTTCACTCTGAGAGCTGCCACTGAGGAAGCTGGACCAGTATCAAGCATGTATGTGTAAATATAGGATCACTTGGTCACGGGATACCAGCCTCTTTAATTGACGACGAGAGTGAGATTAATAATGTAACCATGCAAATACGCCTATTAGCTGAAGCCCATTAGGACTTCAAGCAGGCACTACAATTGGCTTTATTGTTAGAAAATGCAGCAAGTGGAACATATAATTTACAGAGTATGCCAATGGAAGCAGATACCATTGCTAATCTGACTGACCTTGGGGGACACCACTGGAGTGAAAGCAATTGCAAAGCCTCACTCAGGATATATCCTAAACAGGAGGACTCTAAGTCAGATCACAGCAAACCCAAAACAAAGCCAAGCCTCAGCCATATAGATAACATATTCTTCAGGATCTAGGCAGACCTTTTTAGTTGTTGCCTGTATGCAGACTTGATACAGCAAAAAGAACCCCACCAGAACTAAAGATAATTCATAGGCCAGTATCCAAGAGAGTGCACACCCTGGAAATCCCCCCTATGTCTGGCTTGCAATGGAGGTTTATTCCAGCATGGCTGTATCAGTGATTGCAGAACCAGCCTTTAACAAAATTCACTCTGGACTCCAACCCTTAAGCTTGCATAAGACCTCAGACTGAGAACCTATACTGGAAATCCATACAGATTAAGGGTACAACTTTGGTTCCAATCTTGTATGAGATGCAACTGCTTCAGTTACTACTGATTGTAGAAAAAGGCTTGGGCCCAAGCCAGATCACTGAAGTTAATTGAAAAAAATCACTGTGTTTGGCTCAACATTTTCTGATTAGGAAATTGCTCCCTGAGTGAAATCCTAATTAAATACCTGGAATTTTTTCAGGAAGATCGAGTGACTATCAAAAGAGGCTCGGCCACCAAGAAGCAATTCCATGATTCTGCAATGCTGGCCCGAAGCCATTTGCCTTACATGCAAACGTAGAGGCAGAAATCCAGAGTCTGGAACGCAGAAGAATCTGGGAACCAGTACAGTTTGCAGAATGGGCGGCATTGATCTTAATAATTGTGAAGCCTGACAGGTCCATTCACCTTTGTGGGGATTTTAAACAAACAATAAACTACTTCTCACAACTGCATAAATACCCAATCCTTTACATCGAGGATTTATAAACTAAGCTGGTGGAAGGAGTACTGTCCTTCACGAAGCTGGACATGAGCCATGCATACCTGCAATTGCAGTTAGACGACGATTCTCAGCAGTATGCAACAATTAATACCCATAAACGTTTGTATCCATATCCAAGACTGCCATTTGGGTATCGTCAGCCTGTGCCATTTTGGAACAGATTATGCCACTGCCTCCACGTATTTGAGCATTGCATTTCTACCAGCTTATGTGGATCTGTCCTATCAATGAGACAGGACATACTCAAAAATTGTGAGTATTGTCCATAAGGTATGATTTGTTGAGTGTGATTATGTGAGGCTGTTGCTTACTCATAACCTGGAAAAGTTCTCCAAAACTTGGCACAATCCCCAGCTGTAAATCAAGCCTTGTTGGAGCTGCATATACTGTTGTCATTTAAGATTGACTTTGGCCCATCTGTCCAGTTTTATTTTCTAACTGTAGTAGTTGCTCGGTCATTTAAAAGTCTACAACATTGCTATTGGTGTGGAGCCCCCATGTTCCCTAAAGGGCAATGATAAGCTAAGATTTTTTTAAACACAGTCAATCCTTACTGACATTAGTTTTCCAGATATATTAAGTAATTGAAATTAAACTGCTTCTCATAGCTGAGATGGTGGGATTTTCACCCACGCTCCTATACAATTAGTCTGGATGCCTGGATTATTTGACCAATGGCATGATCACTATGCAACCACATGCCCAGGTGACGGGAACTGTATTTTGCTCTGCCTGACATGATCAGTTTGCATTTTCACAATTTGTAGTACCACATGAAGCATTTTGATTTTGGATTGGTAATTCAATGAACAAAACAAATAGTTATATTGTATAGAGCTCTGTCTCCCTTGGCTTTGTCATTCTACCAGTAGGTCTGATGAGAAGAGTTGATTGAGTGTTACATGTATTCATTTCTTTGCACACTGAAGTAATAGGATATTGGGTAGGATCATAATAATAGGAGGAAATTAATTTTTTTACCTCCACTTATTTAGTCCATGAAACAATCTGATGATATCTTCAAATATATTTGTTTGAACATTATCACTGTGTATTTTTTAAAGTCCTTTTAAATTCCGTATTTATCGTCATGGCTTGGTGGTCTCTGTTCACCAATGTGTTTATAAAGTTTCTGCATGTTTTGCTGTAACTATGGAAGGAAAACTGCCAAATAACTGGGTGTAATTATGAAAATCCAAACAGCTGATTTAAATTATGTCGAAAACAGAAAATAAGAATTGGTTTGTGCAACATATAAAATGCAGTTCATTATTTTCATCTACTGGCGCAACTACAAAGCACAATCAGGACTGTGATGAAATATTCCCCGCTTGCCTAGATGAGTGCAGCTCCAACAACATTCAAGAAGGCTGACACCATCCAGGACAAAGTAGACCACTTGACAGGCATCACATCCACAAATATTCGCACCCTCCACCACAGATGCTTGGTAGCAGGAGTGTCTACCATTTACAAATGCACTACAAAAATTCACCAAGCCTCCTTAGACAACAATTTCCAACCATGACCAGTTCCATCACGAAGGATAATGGCAACAGATACAGGGAACACCATCATCTGCAAGTTCTCCTCCAAATCAATCACCATCCTAATTTGGAAATATATTGCCATTCAGTCAGTGTCGTGGAATCAAAACTCGAGAACTTCCTCCCCAACGACATCGTGGTTTTATACACCAAAATGTCTGCATCAGTTCAAGAAAGCAGCTCATCACTCCTTTTCAAGGGTAACTCAGCATGACCGATAAATGTTAGCCATGCCAGCAACAACCACATCCTATGAATGAATATTTTAAAAATCTTATTAATACATTAGGCTTTCATAGTGTCAGAAGTCCCTTTAAATAAAGTGAGGTCTAACCACCCTTGGAGATATTTTAATTCCAAATTTGGCGAGGAGTATTTCCATTGAGGATCGCTTATGTGACTTCTGAAATTATGAGTTAAAAATTATAGTTTTCAAGTTGAGGTATACAACACCTTTTTAAAATTTGTTCATGGGATGCCAGCATTTGGTTGTGTATCTAGGATTTTCTCAAAGCTCAACTAAGTGTCAACCACATTGCTGAGTGCCTGGGCAGGGATTTTGTAAGGAGGCTACAATTGCTTCCCTAAAGGACATTAATGAACCAAATGGATTTTTGTGACAATTGACAGTGGTTACAAGGTTCTGGATCAGTGGTGCTGGAAGAGCACAGCAGTTCAGGCAGCATCCAACGAGCAGCAAAATCGACGTTTCGGGCAAAAGCCCTTCCTGATGAAGGGCTTTTGCCCGAAACGTCGATTTCGCTGCTCGTTGGATGCTGCCTGAACTGCTGTGCTCTTCCAGCACCACTGATCCAGAATCTGGTTTCCAGCATCTGCAGTCATTGTTTTTACCTCAGTGGTTACAAGGTTGTCATTAGAATTTTCTTTATTTCAGATTTTTATTGAATTCACACCTATAACTCCAGAACATTAACTTGGAATCTGGATTACTGTTTAGGTTACATTACCATAAAGCCAGCAACTACACAATATATGGTGAGTAATTTATCTGTTTGCACTGATTTTCCGGGTTGCAATTTTATGTTCCTTTTGTCAACTTCACAAAGTTTTGGTGGCAAAATATCATATCAGAAAACACAGAATCTGCTTTTCAAATTAGGTCATAGATTTCATTTTAAATGTTTCATGTGATTATGATGGGAACTGTTAATGTCTCTTAATCTTAGAGAAATTAATTTGTATTTGCAGTGTGATTGAGCAGTATTTTTAAGAGTCTGGGGAGAAGGGCAGAAAGATTTTGTGGCATATGTTTGCTGAGACCACAAGACGCCAGCTATTTGGTAAGCATAAATTCACAGTCAGCAGACATTTCTTGAGTAGGAAAAGCAAAGTTGGCAAATGGTTGCTTCATGTATGACAGTTTGAGTTACTGCGTATATAAAATATCTGATTGTACAGAATAATGTTTACTGGAATTTAAATTAAATTAAAACAGATAGATAAAAATAATCTGAGAATTGTCAGTTTGGCATAATCCGTGAATTATAAGAAAACATTGTTGTAGGCATGTCAGCTTGATATCGATAATTGTTGAGATGTTTTAGGAGTTACTATCTGACCATTTAGTCAGAAAAAGACATGTCAAGGATACCCAATGCAGCTTCCATTAAGAAGATTGTGACCACAAAATTTGACTCTAGAGCACTGCTGGTTTCAGGAGACCAAACTTCATAAAATGATGGACAAAGTGTTTTTTGATTTGTCTGGCATGGCGTGCGGTCATTGGTAACTTAGAGCAATGGCATGTCCATATGTGCATGCAGTGCAGTGAGTGTAGATTGTGATGCCATTCATTACCCAACTTTAATTGGTGTATGTCCTGCCATCTTGGATCTTGGATCCTTTCTTTGTACATCTGAATATAACTCCAGGGAACTTTCCACTAGCACTATTTAAAAATATCAAAACAGACTTTCAGATGAAGTGATTTTGACTGTCTTTAACTGATTTATAAAAACTGATTTATAAAAATAGAATTTATAAAGCCAATGCCTGTTCTGTTGTTGATGGAGTTTGCATTAATTATTTAGGTCAGAGGGAGTGTTGATGGACCTTTCCAAGGAGTGGACTGTCAGTGTCAAACAGAAAGCTTCACTCACGGGTGATATCATTAAAAACAAATCTTAGGACTACAACACACAATGAATTAGAACATAAGCTCTGGAAAAAAGAAGCAGTATTCAACAGGAAGAAGAAAAGGGTTTTCAACAGAAAACCATGCTTGTGGTTGGTATTCAGAGAGCACTTCTCCAATCTCCACATCAGTCAGGAACAGTGCCTGAGGCAACTGTGATTCACCAAAAGCATGGGCTGCAAACTCTGCAGAAGTCCTTTGCCAGGTTGGATCTACATTCTTCCATGTTCTTTGACAGTGATAGCAGGCTGTGTGACAGGTGTGCCAATAGGAAGCACTTCTATATACATCTCCTCACTTTGGTCTATCAAAATCCTCATGTAAGTGCTCTGCAGCTGAACATGTCCGTGAACTCACCCGTCCATGCAGTTTGTTTCTGCACTATCTTTTTTACCACTTATTTGTAGCTCGCATACACTTGGTGTCACTCCACTTAATGATCCCAACTCAGTACCAGCTTCCAAGTAGATACTGTGTCAATATTTCAGCTGTTGCTGCTAGTGCCAGATCAAGTATGCTGCTCTTTTTGCCTTTCATCTTCAAAGTGCACTGACTAACTAGCTGGTGACTCTTAATGTGGAAAAGGGAGGGTTGGAGTTGAGGTTGGAGACATTGGATGGAATGCAAAAGGTGCATGGCCACACTGTGAACAATTTGTAATTTATGCCAGATTGCTGGATCACAGTAAAATAGAATGTGAGAAGACACATAAGGCAGGAATTACTATACTGGAGTGAGGCTACTTTCGATATGGCTCAGTATGGCAAGTGGGAAGACTGTAAATGAGTGTGTTGCAATATGCTTGTGTCTAACATAGCTGACAAGATAGAATTATGTGGAAGTTCAGAAATGTGGGTGTGAGGCTTGCAAAAGTGCTATGTGTTTGAGAGGAAGCATTTGAATGTTAGGCATGAGTTTTAATTGCAAATGGGAATTCATGTCTGGGTTTGATGGTAGAGTGGGCGGTGGATGGCATTTGAAGATGAAATACCTGATTTTTGTATGAAATCATTCACTAAGACTGCAGCAAGGTCTGCAGGGTCAGCCTCTTTGCAATAAACTCTGCTGTTATCTGCTCTAATTTTCTTCACAGTGTTTTCAAATAAAACTGTTGTACTATGACCTTGTGTTGATTAATTTTTAACTTTGTACATCCCAGTCCAACTCCAGCACCTCCAAATCATTTATTCACAATGCATTTCTAAAATGCCTCCTTACTCTGTTTACAACATCACTGCTCTTCTCTTAAGCACCTCTTCATATATCAAGAGGTGCTTATGAGAAAACCTGAAACCTTTCCTCTGGCTTGCTGCTTCATTGCTACTGAAGATAGAGCAAATTCTGTACAATATCACCCTACCCTTCTGTTATCCCTGCCATCCCTTCTGATGAGCTGATAAACCAGGAAGCGAGATATTGACAGGACTAAGTTAAAAAGCCAACTTCCAATCAGGTAGAGACGCACTACCAACATGTCTAGTCAATTGCTTTTTGACTCCATGTCTAGGGATTCACAAAGCATCACAACCATTTTGGTCAGACTGGATAGATCACTAAGTGTTTACCTGCGCATTAATTTTCATATGTCTTTTAGTTCTGAAATAGAATAACCAAGACATATAAAGGCTTGTTTCTATGATAAAATGTGTATACATAATTTTATCATGATAAAATATACCACCATCAATTGGTAGGAATAAAGTACTGCAACATTTATTATGACGATGCTGCATTTTCCTGTTGGTGAAAAGTATAAAAAAAAGGATGTCCATTCTTACATTGCTTAGATTTACTGACACAGATATTCCAAATAAAATAAAAAACTGGTTGTCATAAAGTTAAATTTAATTGTTACTAATAATTCCTTTTCAATGGAGCTTAATTTAGATAAATGTGAGTTGCTGCATTTTGCGAAAGCAAATCTTAGCAGGATTTATACGCTTAATGGTAAGGTCCAAGGGAGTGTTGCTGAACAAAGAGACCTTGGAGTGCAGGTTCATAGCTCCTTGAAAGCAGAGTCGCAGGGAGATAGGATTGTGAAGAAGGCTTTGGTACACTTTCCTTTATTGGTCAGAGTATTGAGTACAGGAGTTGGGAGGTCATGTTGCAGCTGTACAGGACATTAGTTAGGCCACTGTTGGAATATTGCATGCAATTCTGGTCTCCTTCCTATTGGAAAGATGTTGTGAAACTTGAAAGGGTTCAGAAAAGATTTACAAGGATGTTGCCGGGATTGGAGGATTTGAGCTGTAGGGAGAGGTTGAAAAGGCTGGGGCTGTTTTCCCTGGAGTGTCGGAGGCTGAGGGGTGACCTTTTAGAGGTTTATAAAATTATGAGGAGCATGGATAGGATAAATAGAAAAAGTCTTTTCCCTGGGGTGGGGGAGCCCAGAACTAGAGGGCATATGTTTATGGTGAGAGAGGAAAAATATAAAGGAGACCTAAGGGACAACTTTTTCACACAGAGGGAGGTACGTGTATGGAATGAGCTGCCAGAGGAAGTGGTGAAGGCTAGTACAATTTCAATATTTAAAAGGCATCTGGATGGGTATTTGAATAGGAAGGGCTTGGAGGGATATGGGACGGGTGCTGGCTGGTAGGACTAGTTTGGGTTGGGATATCTGGTTGGCATGGACGAGTTGGACCGAAGGGTCTGTCTCCGTGCTGTACATCTCTATGACTCTATGATTGTTAGTCACACCTAAATTGCTGCTTCTGAGAAGATTGTGACCAACATCCCAATATGACCAGTTCCTGACTCAGAATTGAGCACAATTTTGAGGCTGCAATAATATCTGCAAAATCCAACACTAAATGTGAATATTATGAAACATTTACCAAAATAAGTCAGATGTGAAGATTATTGCAAAGTATGTGGTGAGTTTCCAGAGGAGAATACGTTATCAGTTTGAAGATAATGATCAAAGATCATTTGGTCTACTTAGTCTAAAAATCTGTAAGGTTCTTGGGTTTGCCACTGACTTGGTTGCAAGTCATGACCAGGGCCTCCATGCCCTCCGTTTTTTTCCTCTCCCGATATCCCCAACAGTACCCTTCAACCAACACTCTCATTCATTTGGCCGAACTGGTCCTCACCCTGAACAATTTCTCCTTCAAATCCTCTCACTTCCTCCAGACCAAAATGGTAGCCATGGGCACACGTATGGGCCCCAGCTATGCCTGTCTCTTTGTTGGCCATGTAGAACAGTCGATCTTCCGTAATTACACCGGCACCACTCCCCACCTCTTCTTCCGCTACTGCATTGATGACTGCATTGGTGCCACCTCGTGCTCCCGCGAGGAGGTTGAGCAATTCATCCACTTCACCAACACATTCCACCCTCACCTTAAATTTACCTGGACCATCTCTGATATCTCCCTCCCCTTCCTGGACCTCTCCATCTCCATTAATGATGACTGACTTGACACTGACATTTTTTACAAACCCACCGACTCCCACAGCTACCTGGATTACACTTCTTCCCACCCTACCTCTTGCAAAAATGCCATCTCATATTCCCAATTCCTCTGCCTCCGCCATATCTGCTCCCAGGAGGACCAGTTCCACCACAGAACACACCAGATGGCCTCCTTCTTTAGAGATCGCAATTTCCCTTCCCACGTGGTTAAAGATGCTCTCCAATGCATCTCGTCCACATCCCGCCCTCAGACCCCACCCCTCCAACTGTAACAAGGACAGAATGCCCCTGGTATTCACTGTCCATCCCACCAACCTTCGCATAAACCAAATCATCCCTAGACATTTCCGCCACCTCCAAAAAGACCCCACCACCAGGAATATATTTCCCTCCCACCTCTTTCCACCTACCACAAAGACCATTCCCTACGTGACTACCTGGTCAGGTCCACTCCCCCCTACAACCCACCCTTCCATCCTGGCACCTTCCTCTACGACCGCAGGAATTGTAAAACCTGCGCCCACACCTCCTCCCTCACCTCCAGCCAAGGCCCTAAAGGAGCCTTCCACATCCATCAAAGTTTTACCTGCACATCCACCAATATCATTTATTGTATCCGTTGCTCCCGAAGTGGTCTCCTCTACATTGGGGAGACTGGACGCCTCCTAGCAGAGCGCTTTAGGGAACATCTCCAGGAGACCCGCACCAATCAACCACACCGCCCCGTGGCCCAATATTTCAACTCCCCCTCCCACTCTGCCAAGGACATGGAAGTCCTGGGCCTCCTTCACCTCTGCTCCCTCACCACCAGACGCCTGGAGGAAGAAAGCCTCATCTTCCGCCTCGGAACACTTCAACCCCAGGGCATCAATGTGGACTTCAATTTTCCTCATTTCTCCTTCCCCCACCTCACCCTAGTTCCAAACTTCCAGCTCAGCACTGTCCCCATGACTTGTCCTACCCGCTATCTTCTTTTCCACCTATCCACTCCACCCTCCTCCCTGACCTATCACCTTCATCCCCTCCCCCACTCACCTATTGTACTCCATGCTACTTTCTCCTCCAGCTTATCTCTCCACGCTTCAGGCTCTCTGCCTTTATTCCTGATGAAGGGCTTTTGCCCGAAACGTTGATTTTACTGCTTCTTCGTTGCAATTTATATTATTGAATTTCACTGCCCTTTACCAGAACCCACAGGATTCTACTTCTTTAGAGTCCAGCCTGTGTGACACCATTTGTAATACATCATAAGGCTACAAAAAGACTTGTAAGTTGTCTCAACTGTAAACAGCCATGTTGAAGATACTTTATTTACACCAGACAACAGAGAGAGTAACAGAGAGAGAAATATCAATATATTCAATTTCAGCTTTTACATTTAGATTAGATTACTTACAGTGTGGAAACAGGCCCTTTGGCCCAACATGTCCACACCGACCCGCCGAAGCGCAACCCACCCATACCCCTACATTTACCCCTTACCTAACACTATGGGCAATTTAGCATGGCCAATTCACCTGACCCGCACATCTTTGGACTGTGGGAGGAAACCGGAGCACCCGGAGGAAACCCACGCAGACACGGGGAGAACGTGCAAACTCCACAGTCAGTCGCCTGAGTCGGGAATTGAACCCGGGTCTCAGGCGCTGTGAGGCAGCAGTGCTAACCACTGTGCCACCGTGCCGCCCATTTATTATGATTGCAAATGAGAAAACAATTGTTAGTAGCCCAGTTATGAGAATATTGGACGAGCCTGATCTTTGCTATGATCTGACTTGATACGTTAAAAGCATAGAATGTAGAGAACAACCAAAGATAAGAATATAAACAATGCGATTCCAGGGTTTTATTGAGATACCCACTGATAAGTGTGTTATTCCTAGGCTTGCCACAAACGTTAATGATTTATTCAAAGCATACAAAGTACCAGTTTACCTGTTGAGTGGAATCAAGTTAACAGAAAATACTGCTGAAAATGTGTTGCTGGAAAAGTGCAGCAGGTCAGGCAGCATCCAAAGAACAGGAGATTCAACGTTTTGGGCATAAGCTCTTCTTCAGGAAACTGAAACAGAAAATACTGACCAAGTTTCTGTACTGAATAAGATCTCTAGTGAATTGCAAGTATGTAAATTTTGGTCACGAGTAAACAGAAGTGAACTATTAACATATGGTTCTACTAGTTAAGACTTTAACCCCTTTGAAAATCCTTAACCACAGATGCAGTCAGATACAAATAAACAAAAAGTTGGTTTTATGGGCAGAGAAAGACAAAACGAAGAACCACAGTTCAATAGCACCAGTCCACAGGGTTTGCTGAGATAATTCTTTTGTCTATCAGGACATTTTGTTCATCAAGCTCTTTTCCCCAGCTTCCCTAACTTCTTCTCGAAAGTTATTTGTCAATTGAAACTGGCAAATCTCTTAGTTAGTAACTCAAAGCAGTAGTTTACAGCAACTGATATTCTTACTGCCAAGAGGAAAATACAACCTGTCTTTCCAGATTTGGAGATGCCAGTGTTGGACTGGGGTGTACAAAGTTAAAAATGACACAACGCCAGGTTATCGTCCAACAGGTTTAATTGGAAGCACACTAGCTTTTGAAGCGCCGCTCCTTCATCAGGCACAATGAAGGAGTGGTGCTCCGAAAGCTAGTGTGCTTCCAATTAAACCTGTTGGACTATAACCTGGTGTTGTGGATTTTTAACTTTGTCTTTCCAGAGATTTGAAGGCCCCTATTGGTCACAACAACAAACAATGAGCTATCCAGGAATCAATTAGAGAGTTGTAGTCAGGTTGATGATCTTGGGCATCAACCACTGGTCGCAGCTGTGTAAACCAATCAGCTACTTATCATTGGTCAAATCTCACTGTACATATAACTCCTGGTGCCAGACTGTCTACAAGAAGTTTCCCCATATTCTTTGAATAAAGGAGGAATGTAACAACCAGATTGAGTTTTAGTAACCTGTCTTTAAAAGCGTGCAATTCCTTCCACCATCATTGATTTTAAAACAGTCCTTTTTTCCATTTTCGTCTACAATCAAAAATAATGAAAGTAAAATGACGTTGGCACTACACGACAAACAAATCAATAAAACACAATAATGATTAAGTAGATATCTGAACAGGTAAGATAATGATTCTAAACCATGTGGTCAAACAGAAACACTCTCCCCCCCTGCCCCCACCCACCCACCCCCACCTCCAATCCCCATCCCACTTCCCCAAATCACTGATAAAGTGAAGGTTGATCTGCTCCAGTCATGAGTGAGTCACCAAATCTCATTAAAATTTCACCTCCTTTAAATTTATCACTCTCAAAGATCTGGCATCCGAATTTGCTCAAAAGGTTCTTCACTTGGACCTCCTCAACACATGTTTGTGTCTTGGACGCTCCAAGTCTTCTTCCAAGACTGAACTCCCATGGACCCCTGGGATGCTCCTAAGGATCTAATTCCCATAAAAATTTCAGCTTTTCTCATCTAACTTTAGCAAGTTGTCACGAATTTTTACTAAATTCCAATCTTTCTATCATGCATCAATTAAGTACTGCTTCCTTCACCACAATTAACTATTAGGGATTGCTTTCAAGTAATTCTCCTGTCCTACCTGAAGTCTGCCCATTGCAGCACTTCTGCTTTAGTTCTTGCCCAGTTCTAAACTGTAGTAAATGTCTACAGACACACACATTCCCAAATAAATTGAAACCAGAGGACTTCTTAAACATTCTCCTCCCATCATGACAATGTAATCCATTTAGGATTGTCCCTAATCCCACCCTTGTAAATTAAGTTAGCTTGAACTCCCTTTAGATTAGTGCAAACCTTGCAGACACCATGTCTACAGCTAAGTAAGCCATCTGCTGTTTTACAGCTCTCATTCTCCTGTCTTGATTCTATTAAACAAACATGGGTAACCTTTTGAACTGCCATTTGTTTTAGGTGTTCTGAGAATGACTAAAGCTGAATATTTTAATTATTTTATCTTTATAGCTATCAATCTCTGAAAGTTATATGATCCCAACCTCTGAAGTGCACCAGGCCTCAAGATACTTCAATTGGACTTATCTCATTTTCTACTGTTAAAATTTAATTCCTGACATTGAAAAGAATTACACAATACAACACACGAACCATGTAAAGATCAAACAAGGACTTTGTTCAATCCACAATGTGCTTTCTTTGTGTCTTGCTGCCAGTAAGAATGTTATTGAAGAAGCAGAGTTTCTATTTAATACTTGATCCATGACATCCTGGAATACTGTGGGAGTCGTAAACATTTGAATGGTAACTCGTTATACCGGTGCAGCCATTTGTTCTCGCTGATTAATTCTAATTGCAAATATCCAATTGAAAAATGTACCTTACAGAAAATCTTGTCATTGACTATTTTAGGAAACAAATCTTTACTGGTAGACAATAGGAAAGTATCATTCCTGATCACCTTGTTAACCACTCATTTATAGGAGCTAGTGAGGACTGCAGATGCTGGAGAAGTCAGAGTCAATAACATGTGGCACTGGAAAAACCACAGTAGGTTAGGCTGTGGTCCACACTCCCCAACCAACTCTCTCTCCACACCTGGTACCTTCCCTTGCCACCATAAGAAGTGAAAAACCTGCGCCTACACTTCCTCCCTCACCTCCGTCCAAGGCCCCAAAGGATCATTCCACATCCAGCAGAGATTTATTTGCATATCCTCAAACCTCATTTACTGTATCCATTGCTCTCAGTATGGTCTCCTCTACATCGGAGAGATCTAGTGCAAACTTGTGGAATGGTTCAGGGAACATCTCTGGTCTGTACACACCAACCGATCCTTTCTTCCTGTAGCCCTCCATTTCAACTCCTTCTCCCACTCCCACCATGAATATGTCCATTCTGAGCTTCCTCCACAATCTAAACAAGGCTACCCGCAAACTGATGGAGGAACACTTCATCTTCCTCGGGAGCCTATAACCGCACAGCCTTAACATTGAATTCACCAGGTTCTAAATTTCCCCTCCTCCACCCCATCCAAGGTCCAACTCTGACTTGGCTCTGCCAGCTTGACTGATCCATTTGTCCATCTTCCTTCCCACCTATCTGCTCACACTTCCCACCGACCTATCACAATCTCCTCCGACCATTGCCCACCTGTCATCATCCCAACTACCTATCCCCAGCTCCACCCCTATTTATTTCTCAGCCCCCTTCCCCCTCCACTATCCCGATGAAGGGTTTAATTTGAAACAGTGACTCTCTTGCTGTTCAGATGCTGCCTGACCTGCTGTGCTTTCTCCAGCACCACACTTGTCGACTCTACCATTCGTTTATAATCTCCAAAAGTTTGAAAGTACCCATCTGCTTTTTGAATTGCTCATTTGGGTGCAGTACATTGACTGCTCATCACCAGCTTAATTACTCTTATTCTTTCAAATCTATTCAACTCATCTAAATGCTTCTAATTGTACAGAGACATGACTTGGCCTTGCAAAATATCAGCTGTACATTTTCCTTTATCTAGACTTTAGCCTTGTGATGCCTCCTTTTTATCAGATGGTCTGCCTTTAAAAAACACTTTGTGCATTCTGAGTACTTCCTCAATGTCAGATGTACTTTTACTCATCCCTGCAACAGATAGCTTTCCCCAGTTTAATCACATCTTTTTAAGTCAGTTCCTTCCAACCATGTAGATTTTGTTTGCTCCGGTGGTTAGCTAAGATTATGGTGCATTATAATCCATAACAAAAACTTGAGATGACATTGGACTACTGTTATTGAAATAACTTATAAGTTTCAAAACAGTTTCATGTAAGGAAGTATGATGTAAGAGTTTCTTGTACTCTCGTTTTGAGATAAGAGACATTGCTGCAACTGGATTTTGTGACAAAAGTAGGTTTTTGCTATTTGATTTAGTACAAATCCTGACCTTCCAGATCAGTAATATCAACCTACATTTTCATATCTATTAAATAAACGCCTGATCTAGCTTTGGATGCACCACTGTGTTGACCAGGTGCTCTTTGAAAAAAATTTAAAATTCATTCATGCCATGTGAGCATCGTTGGCTGAGCCTACATTTATGGCTTATTTCTAATTAGCCTTGAGAAGTGGTAGTGAACTGTCTTCTTCACTATTGCAGTCCAGTGGTGTGGGTATACCCACAGTGTTTTTAGAGACTGAGTTCCAGGATTTCGACCTAGTGGAACTGAAGGTATACCAATGCCAATATATTTCCAAGTCAGGATAATGAGTGGCTAGGAGGGCAGCTTGTAGGTATTGGAGTTCCATGTATTTGCTGCATTTTTCCTTCTACATAGTAGTGATTGTGCACTTGTAAAGTGCTATTTAATGAACATGGGTAAATTTCTGCAGTGCACCTTATAGTTGCTACACCCTGTTGTTGCTGTGTATTGGTGACACAGGGAGTGAATGATTGTTGATGGGATACCAGTCAAGCAGTATTCTTTGTCCTGGATGGCCACATCTGGGTGTCTTGAAATGAGATGGTATGTTCATTAGCTTTGCTGTCAGCTCTGAGTGCAAGTTAACTGTGCCTGGTGTCTCACCATATATAAATCTCATCTCTATACTTTTCGTTAAGCTGTACGAAGTGTCAGTTTCTGAGCTGTTGGCCACAAGTGATTATCTTGGCTAGCTGAGAAAAGGAAGTGCAAGGGTAAGGTTAGTGCCTGTAGAATCTGAGTAGGGGGAGATGTATAGAAGTAAGAGCTTCATACTTACATTCTCCTTAGCCTCTGTGTCAGAAAACATTGTGGGATGAAGTGGAAATTGGATATGAAAAAAAAGGATCAGATATGAGGATACTGTTATCCTCGATATTTTCAGTCCTACCACTTGCCTCAGTAAAAGCTGTCCGTATAATGCCCAGCACTGTGTTCTACATGGGAATTTTGACTACAATTACTGATAACCCTAGTGCACAACAGAAATAAACAAGGTCAACATGCATGCTCTCACATAAGATACCCATTCTGATTAACTTCTGCTAGTAACAGTTGTGTGCCATCTTGGAGATGAATGAATATCATGCAATCTATTTGGGTGATGTGGCTGACAGTATTAGGCTGGAGCATATGGACATGAATTGTTGTTGATAGAGATTATTGATAACTGAGTAATGCAAGCCTGTTTAATTGAGCACTCTCGGAGGTTAGTGGTATAGTTGATGGGATATTATATTTGAAGATGCATTCTATGACCTTTCACTTATATGAAGACATTGAACTGGACTGTATCAAAGTCCTTGAAACAGCCCTTGCATTGATATCCAAGGCCATCTATTCAACTGACACCAAAGTGAACCTGCACAGTACTGCCTTTGCTGTTTGAATTCATGTATCGCTGGACATTGGAGTGCATCTGGGAAAATTAAGAAACAGTGAAATTCACAACTGATCTTGGAGGAACTGAATGGGTGAAGTTCACAGCACAGAATCAGATAAGTTAATTGTTTTAATTGGCCTACAGAAAGTCTGCAGTAGTGAGTAGAGTAGGTTCTTTCTTCATTATGTGTTTTTTGAGATATGTCTCTTGATTAAACTTAAAATATAAGCTGTAACTATTAATCTAACCTGGGGCAGTGTTTTGTAGAGGAATAAGACAGTGTTATTTTCAGGGTCTGTAGATTGTGAAGGAGCAAAAATGGCCTTTAATAGAGTGATATGTGCTTCTTGTCAGATGTGGGAGGTTAAAGAGAGTTTAAGGGTTACTGTGGATTATATCTGCAATAAATGCTGTATCTTATCAGATCAAATGGATCAGTTGGAGAGACAGTTAGAAGCAATGAGGAATTTGCAACAGCAACAGTGTGTGATGAATGGCAGTTATAGGAAGGGGGGGAAGTCTCAGATACTGTCACATAGATGAGTTAACTCCAGGAAAGGTAAGAGAGGTAAGCACCTAGTGAAGGTGTGTTCTGTGGCTATACCCATTTCAAACAAGTCTGCTGTTTTGGAAAATGTAAGGGGTGATGGATTCTCAGGGGAACGTAGCATGAACAGCCAAGTCTCTGGTATTGAGACTGGCTCTAATGCAACGAGGGGTACAGCCAGTTCCAATAGATCAATTGTGTTTGGGGATTCTCTAGTCTGAGGTACAGACCGACGTTTCTGTTCCCTGCAGCGAAAAATCAGAATGGTGTGTTGCTTCCCTGGTACCAGAATCAAGCATGTCTCAGAGTGGGTGAAAAATGTTCTCAAGGGGGAGAGGGGTCAGCAAGAGGTTATTGTCTACATTGGAACCAACGACATAGGGAGAGAAAAGGTTGAGATTCTGAAAGGTGATGGCAGAGAGTTAGGCAGGAATTTAAAAAGGAGGTCCTCGAGAGTAATAATATCTGGAATACTCCTGGTGCTACAAGCTAGTGAGGGCAGGGATAAGAGGATACAGCAGATGAATGCATGGCTGAGGAGCTGGTGTATGGGAGAAGCTTCACATTTTTGGATCATTGGAATCTCTTCTGGGGTGAGATGTACAAGAAGGACGGATTGCACCTAAATTGGAAGGGGACTAATATACTGGCAGGGAGGATTGCTAGAGTTGCTCGGGAGGACTAAAACTAGTAGTGGGGGGGGGGGGGGGGGAACCCAGGGAGATAGTGAGGAAAGAGATCAATCTGAGACTGGTACAGTTGAGAACAAAAAAGAGTCAAACAATCAGGGCAGGCAGGAACAAGGTAGGACTATTAAATTAAACTGCGTTTATTTCAATGCAAGGAGCCTGGCGGGGAATGCAGATGAACTCAGGGCATGGTTAGGAACACGGGATTGAGATATTATACAAATCACAGAAACATGGTTCAGGGATTGGCAGAACTGGCAGCTTAATGTTCCAGGATACTAAGGAAAGGGAGGCAAGAGAGGAGGCGAAGTGGTGTTTTTCATAAGGGATAGCATTACAGCTGTGCTGAGAGAGGATATTCCCGGAAATACATCCAGGGAAGTTATTTGGGTGGAACTGAGAAATAAGAAAGGGATGATCACCTTATTGGGATTGTATCATAGATCCCCTAATAGTCAGAGGAAAATTGAGAAACAAACTTGTAAAGAGATCTCAGCTATCTGTAAGAATAATCAGGTGGTTATGGTAGGGGATTTTAACTTTCCAAAAAGACGCTGGGACTGCAAGTGTTAAGGGTTTAGGTGGAGAGGAATTTGTTAAGTGTGTACAAGAAAATTTTCTGATTCAGTATGTGGATGTACCTACTAGAGAATGTGCAAAACTTGATCTATTCTTGGGAAATAAGGCAGGGCAGGTGACTGAGGTTTCAGTGGGGGAGCACTTTGGGGTCAGCAACCATATTTCTATTAGATTTGAAATAGTGATGGGAAAGGATAGACCAGAGCTAAAAGTTGAAGTTCTAAATTGGAGAAAGGCCAATTTTGATGGTATTAGGTAAGAACTTTCAAAAGCTGTTTGGGGGCAGATGTTCACAGGCAAAGGGACACCTGGAAAATGGGAAGCCTTCAGGGATGAGGTAACATGAATCCAGAGAAAGTATATTCCTGTTAGGGTGAAAGAAAAAGGCTGGTAGGTATAGGGAATGCTGGATGACTAAAGAAATTGAGGGTTTGGTTAAGAAAAAGAAGGAAGCATATGTAAGGTATAGACAGGAGAGACCAAGTGAATCCTTAGAAGAATATAAAGGCAGTGAAAGTATACTTAAGAGGGAAATCAGGAGGGCAAAAAGGGGACATGAGATAGCTTTGGCAAATAGTATTAAGGAGAATCCAAAGGGTTTTTACAAATACGTTAAGGACAAACGGGTAACTATGGAGAAAAGATCAGCAAGGCGGCCTTTGTGTGGAGCTACAGAAAATGGGGGAGATACCAAATAAGTATTTTGCATCAGTATTTACTGTGGAAAAGGATATGGAAGAAGTAGGCTGTAGGGCAATAGATGGTGGCACCTTGCAAAATATCTATATTACAGAGGAGGAAGTGCTGGATGTCTTGAAATGCATGAAGATGGATAAATCCTTAGGACCTGATCAGGTGTATCCAAGAACTCTGTGGGAAGCTAGAGAAATGATTGCTATGCCTCTTGCTGAGATATTTGTAGCATCAATAGTCACAGGTGAGGTGCTGGAAGACTGGGGGTGGGCTAACGTGCTGCCACTGTTCAAGAAGGGTGGTAAGGACAAGTCAGGGAACTATAGACCAGTGAGCCTGACGTTGGTGGTGGACAAGTTGTTGGAGGGAATCCTGAGGGACAGGATGTACATGTATTTGGAAAGGCAAGGACAGACTAGGGATAGTCAACATGGCTTTGTGCGTGTGAAATCATGTCTCACAAACTTGATTGAGATTTTTGACAAAGTAACAAAGAGGGCAGATTTGTAGATGTGATTTACATGGACTTCAGTAAGGCGTACAACAAGGTTCTCCATGAGAGACTGGTTAGATCTCACAGAATTCAGGGAGAACTAACCATTTAGATATAGAACTGGCTCAAAGGTAGAAGACAGAGAGTGGTGGTGGAGGGTTGTTTTTCAGACTGGAGGCCTATGACCAGTGGAGTCCTACAAGGATTGGTGCTGGGTTCACTACTTTTTGTCATTTACATAAATGATCTGGATGTGAGCATAAGAGGTACAGTTCGTAAGTTTGCAGATGACACCAACATTAGAGGTGTCATGGACAGTGAAGAAGGTTACCTCAGATTACAACAGGTTCTTGACCAGATGGGCCAATGGGCTGAGAAGTGGTAGATGGAGTTTAATTCAGACAAATGTGAGATGCTGCACTTTGGGAAAGCAAATCTTAACAGGACTTATACACTTAATGGAAAGGTCCTAGGGAGTGTAGCTGAACAAAGAGACCTTGGAGTGCAGGTTCATAGCTCCTTGAAAGTGGAATCGCAGGTAGATAGGATAGTGAAGAAGGCGTTTGGGATGCTTTTTTTTATTGGTCAGAGTATTGAGTACAGGAGTTGGGAGGTCACATTGTGGCTGTACAGGACATTGGTTAGGCCACTGTTGGAATATTGCATGTAATTCTGGTCTCCTTCCTATTGGAAAGATGTTGTGAAACTTGAAAGGGTTCAGAAAAAATTTACAAGGATGTTGCCAGGGTTGGAGGATTTGAGCTATAGGGAGAGGCAGAACAGGCTGGGGCTGTTTTTCCTGGAACATCAGAAGTTGAGAGGAGACTTTATAGAGATTTACAAAATGATGAGGAGCATGGATAGGATAAATAGACAAAGTCTTTTCCCTGTTGTAGGGAGTCCAGAACTAGAGGGCATAGGTTTCGGTTGAGAGGGCAAAGATATAAAAGAGACCTAAGGGGCAACTTTTTCACACAGAGGGAGGTACGTGTATGGAATGAGCTGCCAGTGGAAGTGGTGGAGGCTGGTACAATTGCAATATTTAAAAGGCATTTGGATGGGTATATGAATAGGAAGGGTTTGGAGGGATATGGGCCGGGTGCTGGCAGGTGGGACTAGATTGGGTTGAGATATCTGGGTTGGCTTGGATGGGTTGGACTGAAGGGTCTGTTTCTATGCTGTACATCTCTATGATTCTATTCCCATTGTGTTTTTGCCATGTGCATGGAAAATCTTCTGATCACTTGACACAGGACGTCTCTCTGCTTTTCCATCTCTCCGTCAATGCCTCAATGCAATGTCTGAAAACTTCAAGCTTGTTCTCTTCTCTATAATGCCACTTCTCAATGTGAGTTTTGAGAAGATTTGTAGTTCAGGTTGAGATTCTGGATGTAGGTTTGCTCACTGAGCTGGGAGGTTCATTTCCAGATGTTTCATCATCATACTAGGTAACAGTGTGCACGATCCCTGCTTTCTATTTATATGTTTGGGTTGGTGATGTTATTTCCTGTGGTGATGACATTTCCTGTGGTGATGTCATGTCCTCTTCTTTTTCTCAGGGAGTGGTGATGGTGTTTAACTCGATGTGTTTGTTGATACAGTTCTGGTTGGATGCCATGCTTCTAGGAATTCTCGTGCATGTCTCTGTTTGGCTTGTCCTAAGATGGACGTGTTGTCCCAGTCAAAGTAGTGTCCTTCCTTGTCTGTATGTAAGGATAGTAGTGAGAGTGGGTCATGTCATTTTGTGGATATTTAGTATTCATGTATGCTGGTGGCTAGTTTTCTGCCTGCTTGTCCAATGTAGTGTTTGTTTCAGTTCTTGCACGGTGTTTTTTTATTTGTTTCTCACAACACATTCTTTTTCTGTTTAATTGCCAGAACTTGCTGCAGCCACAATGCATCTCCCTGTTAAGTAGTGTAACTTAAGTTTACACAGTGCAACTGATTTTGAAATGCTAGCCATTCATGATCTTGAATCCCTGCTGATATATCCAACCAGTCAACAACACATTTAACTCTGACTGGCTACCAAAATATTTGAAATAAGTAGATAGTAAAAAGTTGATGTGCTGGGCTCCACTGTAATCAATGATTGCAAGTTATTCTTACATCATGATACGAGTAAAAAATGAGGTCTGCAGATGCTGGAGATCACAGCTGCAAATGTGTTGCTAGTCAAAGCACAGCAGGTTAGGCAGCATCTCAGGAATAGAGAATTCGACGTTTCGAGCATAAGCCCTTCATCAGGAATTCTCTATTCCTGAGATGCTGCCTAACCTGCTGTGCTTTGACTAGCAACACATTTGCAGCTTACATCATGATACCCATATCAACTTTCAGATTCTATCAAATTTAGCCCACATAAGAAGCAAAGTTATTGCAAACATTTTTCATGTAATGCAAGTATCCTCTTTTAGAAACAAGGGGTAATAACTATGCAAGTTTGAATAGACCAAAATAATTTTGAGTTTGAGGATATGGAAATGTAGGTGAGCCAAAAAAAATCCTAAAAGTTAGTTTGAAAAGGAAAGACTGATTTCTCTTCAGAAGAACACTTCCAAAACAAACTTTAACATTATGTGGTGTAAGTGTATTTAAAGGAGAAAGTGAGGTCTGCAGATGCTGGAGATCAGAGCTGAAAATGTGTTGCTGGAAGGGCGCAGCAGGTCAGGCAGCATCCAAGGAGCAGGAGAATCGACGTTTCGGGCATGAGCCTTCCTGAAGAAGGGCTCATGCCCAAAACGTCGATTCTCCTGCTCCTTGGATGCTGCCTGACCTGCTGAGCCTTTCCAGCAACACATTTTCAGCTAAGTGTATTTTAACCCCAAATTCTATTGAGCTGTTTCCCAGAATACTTATTTCTCCATGCGAGACTTTGACCATTCAGGAAATAGGTGAAAATCTTGTGATGCATCTCAGGAAATGTCCATTAAGCAACATAGTTGATACTTAACAAAGTTAGCAGCAAATTTACAAACTAAACACAGCTGTTGCTTCCCAAACTAACTGACAATTCTTGGTCTTCATTCTTTTAGCATCACTTTTCATTCTTTGGTCTTGTGTTTCTAACTGGAAAGCAGGTGCTGATCTTCAGTTCAAATTTGATGCATACTTTGGTCACTGAAGCTTTTGTCAATCAATTCTTTTCAAGTTATAACCCACATCTGATCGCACAGATGACAATATTAATTTTCGATTGGTCTAAGCAAGGTGAGAATTATGCCTAGATGGTTTAAAGGATATGTGATCCATCTTTTAGGGGTGATGACCATCAACTGATATCAGTTCCCCCTATCTAGGAGGATGGGAGTGGCAAATGCATGGAAATATCATCACCTCCAAATTCTCCTCTAAGCCACACACCAACCTGCCTTGAATCTACAATTCTATGTCTTCATTGTTGCTGGACCAAAATGATGGAATGCTCTTCCTAATAACACAATGAGTGGCCCTACACCCCAAGGCCTGCAGTGCATTAAGAAGACAACTAACCACCACCTTCTCCAGGGCAATAAATAATAGTGTAACTAGAGGCACCCACTTCCCATGAAAGAATGAAAAAGTTGATAAAGTTCCACATTAAAAATTATACAAAAACATCATGCTGTATGGATTCAGTGTAAAGTTGGATTTGGAGAAGAGAATGACTGAGGGATAGAAATGATGGTTATCATTTAGACTGTTTAATGGCAGAATGAGGAAAGGGTACTGATTGGGATGTAGAATCATAGGATCTCTTTGGTGCAGAAAATAGCCATTTGGCCCATTATGTTTGCACAGACCATCCAAAGAGCATCTTACCCAGACCCGCTAACCCCAAATTATCCCCAAAACCCCACATTTACTGTTGGCTAATCCACTTATAGCCTACACATCCCTGGAGACTATGGGGCAATTTAACTTGGCCAATCCACCTAAACTGCACATCCTTGGACTGTGGGAAGAAACCGGAACACCTGGTGCATCGAACTTTGTCTCAGTTCAATGATCATTTGTAATTTGAATCAATTCCTTGAATTATAAAATTCAATCCAAACTGCTTCAATCTGAAGAAAATATCAAATGAGCAGGGTCAATGGAATTCAGGGACCAATTACAGAAACTACTGAATAAGCATACAGAATATGGGAACAGGCAAGATAATAGTTGATAACATGTAAAACAGACAATACTGAGTTATTGCGTATTGGAAGAAAATATAATCAACATACCTACTTCATGAATGCTGCTGAATAGTGAAGCTTTAAAGTGACATTGAGTATGAAAAAAGATGGGTTGGGATATCTGATCGGCATGGATGGGTTGGACCAAAGGATCTGTTTCCATGTTGTACATCTCTATGACTATGACTATGTCCAGTCACTGCAAAGAAGCAAGAATCAAAGCTGGTGGACATTGAAGTTCTTAGAATTACTTTTGTTTTCCCATATAAAATGATTGGTGAAATTAATATTGGCACAAAAGGCTGGAAGTAAACAGCAATAACAATAAAATATATGACAAATCCAGTAAAATTCAGGGAAATTCTTATTCAAGTTGTATACCTGGGCCTTCAGTGCAAGCGCAAAATTTGGCAATTCAAGGATAGCATGAAAACTCAACAAAGGGATCCAGGGAGATCACATGAAAAGCTTGATCAAGTGGCCTTGCATGTGATATAAAAATGTGACCATGGGGCTATGTTTACAACATGAAGGAAGAGTCCAAGTGGCAAGACTCAACAATAGAAGGTTAGCAGCATGAGACTTGGAGCAGTAGGTGTTTGAAGCTGTAGGACAGTTGTCAGCTCAGACTAGCTGGGGAATTGGAATGCAGAAAGCCCATGAGGAATGGTTGCTGCTAAGTGAAACTGAATACGTTACTTGGTCAGTGCAATATATTCATGAGCATTGGTTGTCTGCTGAGTACAGATGGGGAGCTGGGATCATATTAGGATTAGTTGCTGGGACTACACAGCAGGCCAGCCTGGCCTGCTGTGCTTTGACCAGCAACATATTTGCAGCTGTGATCTCCAGCATCTGCAGACCTCATTTTTTACTTGCTGGGACTACAGCCTGGTAAACCCAGGGAATGCATTCTTGGAAATTGATGTGAAACAGCTGGGAGGTGAACAATCTTTGAGGCACTCCGAGTTTGAGTCCTGTTGTTTGATAATGCATTTTAGGCAAAAGGAACAAGATGCCCTCCAGAATGAATTGAAGCTGCCATTGAAGGGAACTGAGAATGTGTATCCATGAAGGAAAAGAGCTAAGGCCCACTGTGAGGAAAAGACAATTTGAAGAATTTGTGTGACTCACAGTGATCATTGTCATCAGAGTAGGATTCAGAGGAATTTATAGTGTTTGGTCGTTTTTGGCTTGCCATTTAATTTGTTATTTAGTGTCCACCCAACTCCAGTTTGCTGTTTAATTCATGTTTCCTCATATTAATTCTGGATATTAAAGTATAAGACAGAAAATGTTTAGTATTAATTTTTTAACTGGCATAGTTAAAAATCCTTTTTATGTAATCTTGAGATTTTATTCTTTTGGAATATACCTGTGATTTAAAATTATGTCAATCTTACATGAGAAGTTACAGGTTCCTGATTGGATCATAACAGCAGTGGCAAGTTTTTTAATGCAAATATGGTACGATATAATTCTTCTGTTCTGAAAACCCAAAGTTATCCTAAAAATAAATAATTTCACATTTATATGGTGCCTTTCAAAGCATCAAGATGTTTCAAAATGCTTCAGAGTCCATAAAGCATTGTTTTAGCAATACATTGGTGGCAGTTTTCAAACTGAAAATTGCTAAAATATGCATGAAATAAATTACCATGTTATTTGTTTTAGTGATGTTGTTTGAAGAATAAATATTGGCTAGAGCATCAGTAACATTTTCCTGCTCTTACTTGACAGATAGCAAGGGATCATGACCTGAGGCATGCAGAAGATGGCTTTCCAAAGGCAATAGCTGACACGAAAGTACTTGAATGGGTAAATTCACTATATTTGTGCCACACTGTATTTACAATTACCCCTGTAATTTCAAAACCTAATCTGTGCTGAATTGTTTGATTTGATCTAATGCATCAGCATACCTTTTCCCAATCATGTCACTTTTTCTTGTTGCCTGTTTCTTTCTTCGCATATGCTGGCAGACCTGCTGAATATTTCCAATATTGCTTTTTTTTAATTAAATTTCAGTTTTCCATCACCTGTGTGTTTTTGTGTTGTGGCTCTTGTGTACATGGGATAGGGAAAGAAAAATAAGGTTCAGCTAGCGTTTGTGTTCTTGATTGCCAGTCAATCATCTTATTGAAAAGTGGGTAGATAGACAATTGAGTAAAACCAGGATCAATGTTCAAGGATAGGTAGACTTCTCCATGTATGATTATTCATGATGAATAGGCATGGCTGAGCTGTCAGAAGGCTGCACATCTTAACACTCAGTTGAAACTTTTGATGACAGCAAGCTGTTTAGTCAAAATCTATGCTATTTCTCAGAGGCCAAACCAAATATTTGGCAGTTTCTGCAAGTTTGGAAGAGGAATAACAATGATGAAAAACAATTCAGCTCAGTTGGACATTACTTTCAGCTTTGACAAGTTTAATGAAGCATGTGCCATGAGAGGTTTTTTGTTTTCCAGGGAAATTATTTTTTTGTTTTCTTTTTACTTAAGGTTTGAGGTTTAATAGTGAGGTGTTAAGTATTATCAGTTTGATGGAAGTCGGGTGGGGTATGCAGCAATCTTCAATGGAAACAATGGGGCACAATGTCTGCAGATTGGGGCTGAAACTTTGTTGCAGCTGTTGTGTGACTGTTGCCAACAAGACATTTCTATTGTTAATTTTGTTTGCTTTGAAATAAATAACTTTGTTTCAGAACTTTTAATTTAGTTGCCAGTTGACTGTAGCAAAGTTTTCCTGAACTGTTCACATATGGATGTGAGTCGAACAAAATAGCCTGGTGACTCAGTGTACCATGGACTGGTTCCATAATGTTCCATAGTGGGTACAGGAGTGAAAATTTCCATAGTGTTCCATAGTGGGTACTGAAGTGAAAATTTGGCCTTGCTCCAATGTGTGCCTGCATTTTCCTTTTTCGAAGTTGTTCATTAATTTACCACAGACAAACAACCGAGCATGTGATTATTCACATTAATCATATGATCTTTACAAAAGTGGTGCTTCTTATAACTTAATTTGCCAATAGATTTTTTATCTCTTGCAAAGATTCTCATTTGTACATTGTTACTTAACTGAGCAACCCAAATGTTTTGTGTTTGGCTGATGTTGTGAAGGTATAGGTGTGTACTGTACCTTTAAGAGAGAAAGGAAGCTAGCAAGGACTGACTGAAAGCACAGAGTGAGCTGAACAATTTAAGATGTAACATTCAGTTGACACAAACAGCTGGTGTTGTATTGCCACGGAACAAAAACAAATTCAAATTCGGCTGATCAGTTTAAATTATGCTCCAGATACCAAAATCCAATTGAATTTGAATTTTACTGTTTGGGATGACATCAAACCAATGAAATGATCTGATGTTTTGGGGGATAAAATCGGACATTTTGAATAGTTAGGGGAAGAACTGCCAAGCACCAACAAGTATGGACTGCTAGCCAAATAGCTCTCTAAAAGGTATCTGTCCGTAAGAAAGGTTGTGCAGCAGAAGACTGAAGATGAGATGACCCAGGAAAACATAAAGGAAAATCTACAGAGGAAAGTCTATAAAGGAGAATTGACAAAGCTGTCTGGTTTTGAAACGTGATTACATTTCTTGTGTATGTCTTGATCGGGACCTTTTTTTAATCAGACTAGTATTGTAGAGTGGAAAGAAAAAGATAGGTTTATGAGAAATGAGTTGTAAATAATGGTTCCAATGTTCTCTGTTGGACTTAATGAATAAAATTGTTAATTCCTACTTTAAATAGTGAAGCCTGGGATAGTTCTTTGCCTCTCGAAAATTAAACAGATTACAGTGCAAAGTGAGCCTCTCTGTGTGTCAGCTTTAAATTAGCAGAGGGGTTTACCCCATGCTATAACACTGATTCTACCTTGATTCAATGGAAATAAATAGAGATTGTGTTGGGGCAGGGAATCTGCAAGAAGCGCGGAAAGTACTCCAATTGTTGGAAATCTGAAATAAAAACCAAAAAATTCTGGAGATGCTTCAGCTGTTTGCTGACCTGCATCACGAGAAAGATTATTGTCGATGACCTTTGTTGGTTCTGCTTGGCTACTGGCAATTAATTTACTCTCGGTTTGTGAACTATTTTCATTGAACAATGTACAATAATATGACAGAAAAACACTTTGCTCATTTCTGGGAACTAATTACATGACTAACCAATACGATTTCAAAATGGTGAAGTGATATAATTGAATACTTTTATCATGATATTTCTTGGACTAGATTACCAATTTGCAATTCTTGATTTTCTCTGTCATTCTTTATAAAATAGTAGGGTTAACATTTGCCACCTTCCAAGCGACTGATATTGTTCCAGAATGTACAGAATTTTGGAATTTGACAACCAGTGCATCCACTATTTCAATAACTCCTTTAGTCCTCTGGAATGTAGATTACTAAACTCTGAGGATTTACCAGCTTTCAGTCTGACTAATTTCACCAAACTACCTTTTACAATGCTAATCTTCTTGAATTCCTCCTTCACAATAAACAATTGCTTCTTCAGCATTTCTCGCAAGCTATTTGTGTCTCCTGTGAAAACAGAACTGAAGCAGTTGTTTAATTACTCAGTTATTCCCTTTTCCTCTGGAATTCTCCAATTTCAGACTGTAAGGGACGTAAATGTATCTGCACCAATCTTTTTTGTTTTTAAATACTTGAAGAAACTCTTACAATCTGCCAGTTTACTCTCATTCTATTTCTCCTCCACTTAATCAACCCCATGGTCCTCCTTTGCTGAATTCCAAATTGCTCCCAGTCCTCAGATTGCTATTTTGTTTTTTCTATTTTTCTACTTTCTTTTAGCAATTTGATATGATTCATCCTTGGATTTAATACTGTCCTTAAGATTTATTTTTGATCATGGCTGGACCCCTTTTCTTTTGCCAATGTTTGTTGCTATGAGTACATTAGTTCCTTAAATATTAACCATTGCTGATTCATTGTCTAGCCTATTGCAGCCACATTACTGATCATAGACTTTAAGTTTCCTTTGTTTTAACTTAGGATCCCAGCTTCGGATTGAATGGCTTCACTTTCTATCCCAATGAAGAATCCTATAATGTAATGATCACTTTTTCCTGAAGGACATTTCACATCAAGATTATTAATTAACCCATCTCTTTGCACAGAATAAAATCCTAGCAGGTTCCTCAATGAACTGGTCTAAAATAAAACCTTGTGTACATTCCATGAATTCATCCACTACAGCATTATAGTTCATGTGATTTGCCCAGTCTTTGTAAATTTAAGTTACCCATGATTATTGTAGTTTCCTTGTTTCACAGATCTCTAACTTCCTGATCAATGCAACCCCTACTTTATCAATACTGAATGCCTCTAGACAGCTTGAACAAATGTTTTCTATCCCTTACCAAAAGAGAAAATGCTGGAAAATCTCAGCAGGTCTGGCAATATCTGTAAGGAGAGAAAAGAGCTGACATTTCGAGTCTAACTGACCCTTTGTCAAAGATCCTTTGTCTATCCCTTATTGCTTCTTAGCTCCATTCAGTCTGATGTTCCATATAACATTCCAATATCAATATCCTTTTTCACTATTACACTATTTTCATTTTTCATTAACAGTGCCAACCCACCTCCTTTTCCTATTTGTCTGTTCTTCCTCAAGATTGAATACCCTTGCATGTTCCTTTCCCAGCTTTGGTTACCCAATAGGCATGTCTCAGCAATTATAATCATATCATTTCTGTTTACATCTGTTTGTGCTGTTAATCATCTAGCTAATCAAAAATTGGAGGGGGTAGCTTGGAGCTGATGCTGCTCCCATAAATTGGCTGCCCTGGACATGAAGTGGACATGGGTTTGAAGGTGCTGTGTAAGGTATGTATTTTGAATGTATTTCTGCAATGTGTCTGAAAGATGCTACTGCTGCTGAGCAACTTGATGGACGGTTGGGTATTTGTGGATGTGGTGCCAAGAAACAAGTTGGCTACTTTGCCCTGGCTGGTATTAGGCTTCTTCAGTGTTATTGGAGCTGCACTCATCCAGGCAAGCGAGGAGTATTCCATCACATGCCTGACTTATGGATGGTGCATAGGCTCTGGAAAGTCAAGAGGTGAGTTACTCATTGCACTATTCCTTGCCCCTGACCTGCTCTTGCAGCCATTCTATTTAAAAACCTCATCCAGTTCAGTTTCTGGTCAATGGTAACTCCCAGGATGTTGATAGTAGGGGATTCAGTGGTGGTAATGCTCTTGAATTTCAAGGGAGAATGGTCTGATTGTCTCTTATTGGAGATGGCATTTGTGCAACATTAATGTGACTTGTCCCTTTTCAGCCCGACTCTAGATATTGTCCAGATGTTGCTGCATTTGGACATGGACAGCTTCAGTGTCTGAGAAGTCCTAAATGGTGTTGAATATTGTGCAGTTATTGGCGAACATTTCTACTTTTGGCCTTATGATGGAGGCGGGGATGGTTACCTCCAACAACAACAACAACCATCTTCCTTTGTTTCAGTTAAGACTACAACCAGTGGGGAGATTTCCCCATGATTTCCAATGGAATTCCCAGTTTTGCTCGGGCTCTTTGATGCCACTCTCAGTCAAAAGTGGCCTTGACGTCAAGGGCAGTAACTTTCGCCTCACCTCTGGAATCTGTTGTGTTTTGAATTCCATATTCCCATCAAGCAGAAAGTCTTTGATTCCCCTGCCTAACAAAAATCTATCTACCTTTGTCTTAAAAATATTCAATGATGCATGGCACAGTGGCTTGGTGGTTAGCACTGCTGCCTCACAGCACCAAGACCCAGATTCAATTTCAACCTTTGGGTGACTTTGGAGTTTGCACATCCTACCCATGTCTGCAGGGTTTTTTCTCACAGTGGAAAATGTGAGGACTGCAGATGCTGGAGATCAGAGCTGAAAATGTGTTGCTGGAAAAGCACAGCAGGTCAGGCAGCATCCAAAGAGCAGGAGAATCGACCTTTCAGGCATGAGCCCTTCTTCAGGAATGAGGAAAGTGTGTCCAGCAGGCTAAGATAAAAGGTAGGGAGGAGGGATTGGGGGAGGGGCGTTGGAAATGCAATAGGTGGAAGGGGGTTAAGGTGAGGGTGATTGGCTGGAGTGGGGGTGGGGGGCGGAGAGGTCAGGAAGAAGATTGCAGATTAAGAAGGCGGTGCTGAGTTCGAGAGATTTGACTGAGACAAGGTGGGGGGAGGGGAAATGAGGAAACTGGAGAAATCTGAGTTCATCCCTTGTGGTTGGAGGGTTCCTAGGCGGAAGATGAGGCGCTCTTCCTCTAGTCGTCATGTTGCTATCATCTGGCAATGGAGGAGTCCAAGGATCTGCTGTCCTTGGTGGAGTGGGAGGGGGAGTTGAAGTGTTGAGCCACGGGGTGGTTGGGTTGGTTGTGTCCCAGAGGCATTCTCTGAAACGTTCCGCAAGTAGGCGGCCTGTCTCCCCAATATAGAGGAGGCCACATCGGGTGCAGCAGATGCAGTAAATGATGTGTGTGGAGGTGCAGGTGAATTTGTGGTGGATATGGAAGGATCCCTTGGGGTCTTGGAGAGAAGTAAGGGCGGAGGTGTGGGCGCAAGTTTTGCATTTCTTGCGGTTGCAGGGGAAGGTGCCGGGGGTTGAGGTTGGGTTGGTGGGGGGTGTGGACCTGACGAAGGAGTCACGGAGAGAGTGGTTTTTTTGGAACGCTGATAGGGGAGGGAAGGGAAAGATATCTTTGGTGGTGGGGTCCGTTTGGAGGTGGCGGAAATGATGACGGGTGATACGATGTATTTGGAGGTTGGTGGGGTGGTAGGTGAGGACCAGTGGGGTTCTGTCCTGGTAGCGATCGGAGGGACGGGGCTCAAAGGCGGAGGAGCCGGAAGTGGAGGAGATGCAGTGGAGGGCATCGTCGATCATGTCTGGGGGGAAATTGCGGTCTTTGAAGAAGGAGACCATCTGGGTTGTATGGTATTGGAACTGGTCCTCCTGGGAGCAGATGCGGCAGAGACGAAGGAATTGGGAGTATGGGATGGCGTTTTTACAGGGGCAGGGTGGGAGGAAGTGTAGTCTAGGTAGCTGTGGGAATCCCTCGAACTCAGCACCACCTTCCTAACCTGCAAACTTCTTCCTGACCTCTCCGCCCCCACCTCCACCTCCACCCCAGGTCTTTGGACTCCTCCATCGCCAGACCATAGCAACACGACGACTGGAGGAAGAGCGGCTCATCTTCTGCCTGGGAACCCTCCAACCACAAGGGATGAACTCAGATTTCTCCAGTTTCCTCATTTCCCCTCCCCTCACCTTGTCTCAGTCAAATCCCTCGAACTCAACACCACCTTCCTAATCTGCAATCTTCTTCCTGACCTCTCCGCCCCCACCCCCACTCCGGACTATCACCCTCACCTTGACCTCCTTCCACCTATCGCATTTCCAACACCCCTCCCCCAAGTCCCTCCTCCCTACCTTTTATCTTAGCCTGCTGAACACACTTTCCTCATTCCTGAAGAAGGGCTTATGCCCGAAACGTCGATTCTTCTGCTCTTTGGATGCTGCCTGACCTGCTGCGCTTTTCCAGCAACACATTTTCAGCTTTCTTCTCACAGTCCAAAGATGTGCAGGTTAGGTGAATTGGCCATGATAAATTGCCCATAATTTCCAGGGAAATGTCAGCTAAGTGGGAAATGCAGAGTAGGGTAGGGGGTGGATCTTGGTGGGATGCTCTTCAGAGGCTCTGTGTGACTTGATGGGCTGAATGGCCTGCTTTAACTGTAGGGATTCTATTGTATTCTAAGCAAAACTATTTCAAAATCATACAACCCTCTGAAAGAAAAGAAATCTCATCTTTGTCCTGAAGAGGTGAACCCTAATTTTAAAAACAGTGCCTCCTCATCTGGAACTGACTCCTAGTAGAAACATTCTTTCCACATCAACTGTTCAGGATCTTATGCACTTTAGTCATACCCCTCACTCTGCTAAACTCCATTAAAAACAAGCCCAGCCTTTCCAACCTATCCTCATAAGAGAACATGCTCATTCCAGATATCAATCTGATGAACCTCTTCTGAACTGCCTCTAAAGCATTTCCATCTTTTCTTAAATAAGGAGGCTAAAACTGCACACAGTGTTCAAGCAGTGCATTGCAGACACCTAGTTTTTCGTTAAATCTCCTCTAAACCTCCTGCCTTTTGCTTTAAAATTATGCTCATTTGCCATTTAACTTTGAATTTTAAAATTATGTTGTACCTATTAACATTTTGAGATTCTTGCACGTGAATACATAATTCCCTCTACTGTTTGGAATTCTGCAGTTAATCCTCATTTAATAATACTGTGTTTTTACATAATAAACAATTTCATATTTTCCATTATTCTTCATTTTTGCCATATTTTTGCCAAACATGCTCAATACCAGATGATAACTTCACCTGGTAAAGTGTTATATATAAAATTCAACTCATATCTTCTGAACTAAATTATGAGCCGGCTAAGGAGTTTCATTCAATCTCTGCTTGGCAAAATATAGGCATTAGTTTACTCAAGACCGTGGAATTTACAGAGAAGTTTGCAAAATTAATTGAGTTTACCTTCTCCACGCAAATGAGATGCCAGTGTTGGACTGGGGTGGACAAGGTCAGAAATCACACAACACCTGATTATAGTCCAAAAGGTTTATTTGAAATCATGAGATTTCAGAACACTGTTCCATATACACACACATATATATACACAGAGGGACATATGAATATTCAAAAGCCTTTTTATAATATAATGGGGAATGAATGCATCAATGGTGATGATTCAACTCTGACCTTAATAGTCATATGCTATGAAGATGCTAAGATGACAAGAATAGAAGAACTGTCACAGAGATTTATAATTGGTTTCTGTATATGAGAATATAAATAAAGAATTCACATGATTTACTCAGAGTTAGGAAAGACTTGTTCTTAGATAAGGAAAAGGTAGAGATTCAGCAGATTCTTAAGAGTGCAATACAGACAGCCAATTCCCAGAATCCACAGTAGACAAAAATCGATGAGGGGATAATTATACAGGCTTCAGTGCATGTTAATATTAATTCACTGACTGGGTGTCAGTTTAGCTTAGTTGGTTGGATGGATGGTTTGCAAAGCAGTATAGTGTCAACAGCATGAGTTCACTCCCTACACTGGCTGAGGTTATGATGAACTTCTCCCCTCACCTGAGGTGTGATGGCCCTCAGATTAAATCACCACTAGTCATCTCTCTCTAATGAGAAAGCAGCCCTACGGTCTGGTAAGCCGATGGCGACATCAGCACAAAGTAATTTGGCCCTTCAAGTTAGTCCCACAGGATTGCATGTATGGTAACTAGTGCACTAATCTTGAATAATCAGTTGATACTCAACATTAGAAAATAACAACATGCTTCTGTGAGGATACTGCTCTTTAACAAGGTTATGTAGTCCTTTGTTTTTTTTTAAAAGGGGCTGTAAAAGGTAGAGGTTTTGATTTGTCTGAGATAAGGCCACTTGATTATGACTAACAGATACTGCTTTAGACAACAATTAGGGAAGAGGTTTTTAGGGCTCGTTTAAAAAAAAAGACACTTGGACAATGTAAAGGGAGTGGCCAGTTCTCCCAGTTCAGAAATTTTTCTAGTTTGGTTTACTTTCAACTAGGGGCCCTGAGAAGCTACTGGGAAAAGGAGGTTCCATGTTTCAGCCAGTTATCATGGGCTGATCCTCTCTCCAAGAACCTGTGTTTGAATTTACCTTTTTGCCAAGTTGTGGGTTCATGGGATGTTGCAGGAAATCGTAACAGCTCTTTGTTAAGTTGTGGAGTATCGTGTTGTTCAGGTTTACAAATAGTTGTTATTCTAAATTCTGTTTACTTTAACTTGTGTTTCATTTGGTAGTGTGTAAATAAATTCTGTTTTGTTTAAAACTGAGTGGTTTGACTAGCTGCATCTCTCCTGGAATATCCACTTCACTTCTGCTTAAAACAACTAGAAAAGTTAATGTCTGGGCTGCCCTCTTGAAATGTTTTTAGGGGGTCTGGCATGGTCTATAACACCTCACCTATCTTCTGTGGAAGAACAATGAAGCAAGGCAGTGAAATAATTTTGGAACCCTCAAGTCCCCTTAATAACAAAAAAAAATTAAAGCTCCTTTATAAAAGATGTGAATTTACTCAAAATCTGCTGCCTTTTTTGAGAGTTTGTTTCATATATCCACTCTCCAGAGAGGAAAAAAATCTCCAATTTTTAAGCATCATTATTTGAAGATCTGTGTGATGTCTTCTCAGAGTCTTTCTTTCACAAATAAAAAAAGAATGTGTTACTTGACCCTATTAATAGACACATACATGAATGCTGGACAAACTGACATAGGATCAGTCTCTCATTTCTGATTCAAGGCTCACGGCTGAAACATCGATTCTCCTGCTCCTTGGATGCTACCTGACCTGCTGTGCTCTTCCAACACCACACGCTCAATTCTCATCTCCAGCATCTGCAGTCCTCACTTACTCCTCCTCAACCTAAATACAATCTGTTGTGCAAATAGACAAAATGCAGGAAGTACACAACAGAATCATTAACATTTGAAAAGGGAAATACAGTTTACTATTTTGGGATGGATCTTTTTTTCCGAAACGATGTTATGACACAATGGTGAACCACTCTGCTAATTAAACCAAACACCCAGAAAAGCTCATTTAGCCTCATAATCTGTAAAAGTATAAGTAAAAGAGACCTCCAAAATACTACTATTTAAAGAAAAATGTTTGAGTGACAGAGAATTCCTAAATTCCACTATTTAAAAAAAATCTCAATTTATTCTTTAACTCTAAAAGTGAACATTAAAAAAAAACTACTTACAACTCTAAGCCTCCTTTGTTCTGGCTGCTTGTTATCTGCCTCCACCTCTACAACCATCTTCTGCTCCAATAACCATCTGTATCAAAATTATAACAACTTAGTTTTCAAAACCAGACAGCGTTGATCTCCCTGGGTCATCTTCGGTTTTTTTGCTGCAAAGGTATTTCATATGAAAAAGATACCTTTGATAGAAAGTGTTTTGCTCGCAGTTACTCGGGTAATGGCAGTTGGTTGCTCTCTTTGTATGGCTGTCAAAATGTCTGCTTTTTTACACCCCAAACATCATCTCATTGGTTCAAGGTTGGTAAAAACAATAAATTTAAAATCAATTGGGTTTTAGTATCCTGGACATAATTTAAACAGATTGGTTTGATTCAAATTGTTGTCAAAACAATTCCAGTATGTAGTTCACACACAAATATTACATATTTTCAATTTTCCAGTACAGTCTGAGACTGCTAATCAGTCACATGACAGGTGCCTGCAAACTCTCAGTGTTTCACTCTCTCAAAGGTAAAGTGCACACCTTCAACTTCATAACAATGAGAAAGTAAGGCAAGAGAAATCCTTTTAAGGTCAACAAAAACAAATCTAAATATACTGCATGCAAAGCTTCAAACTCCAAAGGTCCAGTTGATATGTTTATCATTGTGAACAGAAACTGAAAAAAATCTCATATTATACTTTGTTGTTATAAAATGTTAAAGGGACCAGGTGTGGAAAAACCCAAACACAATAAAAATGATGCAGTTGCTCCAAATCTGAAATGCAATAGAAGATGCTGAAAATATTCAGCAGTCAGGTAATATCTACAGTGAGAGAAACAGACAATGATGTAGGTCATTGACCTTTATTCAGAATCGGCATAAATTATAGGTTTAAGTTACATTTATTTGACACAAGTATAGATGCAGGGAAAGGGGACAGGGATGAACAAACAAAAGTGATAGGATGCAGGGCAATGATTTAACAACTAAAAAAAATCATGCAAGCAAAAGATCGGTCCAGAGGAATTGTATCTGGCAACAACAGGTAGGCAAAGACTTGTTTAGAATATGAAAAACATATTATAAGTCAGGCAAAATAGTCTATTTCTATGATGTTCATTCCACATAATTACCAAAACAATTTGTTCTAAGAATAAGCAATGACTTTGATCTGAAATTGTTGAATTCAAATGTTTAGTATAGAAGCTTTTGAAAGATGAAATGTTTCCCAAAGAGAATAATCCTTGAGTTATTAGCTGATCCATGTACAAATTGACAGAGGGACAAACAGGTTTAAATGCACAGCAGAAAGACTCGTGGAGAAGGTAGGATTTTCAATTATGGAGCATTGACAGAAATAGGAACCTGCTCCATTGGAACAGAGTCTACTTAAATGGGAATGAAAATTAAAAACTTAAGAAGTACATTTAAACTAATATCTTAACTAATTGGGCAAAAGGAGGTAAATATCTAAATCTGAAGAGAAAAGTCAAAGCTGTCAAACAGAGAAATGATTTGGGTCAAGTAGATTGTATCAGCAAGGAACAGAGAGTTAATAACAATCATGGAATGTTAATTACTAAAGCTACATTGGGGAAAATTATACAATGATAAAATTAAAAGTTAATTAAAAAGCAAATGAATTGGATCTAATAACCATTATTCAAGTGGTATTAAAAGCTGGTTAAAGTAAATATTCAAATGTACTTGTCTTTTAGAAAAGATAGTTCTGGTTGAATAGCTGTAACATGAGTATGATGTAAAGTGTAAGACAAAGAGAGGTAGAATCTATCCTCGAAAATTGGTGAGTTGGATTATATCAAAGCTTTCAGGGCATGCTTGGAGGCAGTGTTCATCAAATGGTAAAAGAAAGTGGGGATGCAATACCCATAGTTTTCCTGCTGCAATGAGTTATAAATGGGCAACTAAGGGCTTCTTCCCACCTCTGCTGGAATGTACTAGCAGTGAAAAATGGATCTCTCTGGTGCTTTGGGACACTGTCAGATAAACATTTGTTCAGTTCTGAGACACTTGTGTTGGGCATGTTTTAGCCACTCAAATGCCTCCCAAGCAGCAGTGGTAAGACCTGGGGCAATGGCATCACCTTCTCTCATCAACAAGACCCTCTTCTTGTGGCCTGTCTGACTGTCCCAACAACTTCAGATCCCATGTACCTGATGTGAGCATGCACATTGATTAATGCATCCTCCTCCTCCATTTGAACCCCAGGATTGTCCACTCATCCTTGTGCTACAGCTGAAGTATCTGTCAGCCAAATGATTGGGTAACAGCTTTTGGAGACTGGTAGCCGTCCTAAATATAAATAACTATATCGAACATAGAACATAGAAAGGTACAGCACAGAACAGGCCCTTCGACCCACGATGCTGTGCCGAGGATTAATCCTAATGTAAAATGAAATAACCTAACCTACGCACCCCTCAATTCACCGCCATCCATGTGCACGTCCAGCAGTTTTTTAAATGTCCCCAATGACTCTGCTTCCACCACCACCATTGGCAACACATTCCATGCATTGACAACTCTCTGTGTAAGAACCTACCTCTGATGTCTCCTTTATACCTTCCTCCTAATATCTTAAAACTATGACCCCTTGTGCCAGTCAGTCCTGCTCTAGAGAAAAGTCTCTGGCTATTGACTCTATCCATGCCTCTCATTACCTTGTATATCTCGATCAGGTCACCTCACTTTCTCCTTCTCTCCAGAGAGAAAAGTCCAAGCTTAGTCAAGCTTCCTTCATAAGACAAGCCCTCTAGTCCAGGCAGTATCCTGGCAAACCTTCTTTGCACCCTCTCCAAAGCCACTGTATCTTTCCTACAATAGCGCAACCAGAACTGGACACAATATTCCAAGGGTGGTCTCACCAAGGATTTGTAGAGCTGCAGCAAAACCTCACAGCTCTTAAACTCGATCCAAAATACCATATGCTTTCTGAACAGCCCTATCCACTTAGGTGGCAACTTTGAGGGATCTATGCACTTGAACACCAAGATCCCTCTGTTCTTCCACACAGACAAGGATCCTGTTTTTAATCCTATATTCAGCATTCAAGTTCGACCTTCCAAAATGCATCGCTTCGCATTTACCCAGGTTTAACTCCATCTGCCATTTCTCAGACCAGCTCTGCATCCTATCTATGTCGTGCTGCACCTCCAACCTTTGTATCATCTGCAAATTTACTAACCCACCTCTCAACCTCCTCATCCAATTCATTTATAAATCCTTCAAAGAACAGAGACCCAAGAACAGAGCCCTGCAGGATACCACTCAACATTGACCTCCAGGCAGAATACTTTCCATCTACAACCACTCTCTGCCTTCTGTCAGCCAACCAGTTCTGAATCCAGATAGCCAAATTCCACTGTATCCCATACCTCCTGACTTTATGAATGAGCATACCATCGGGAACCTTATCAAATGCTTTGCTGAAGCCCATATACACCACAACCACTGCTCAACCTTCGTCAACCTGTCTTGACACCTCCTCAAAAAACTAATAAGATTAGTTAGGCATGACCTGCCCCTCACAAAGCCAGGCTGACTGCCTTTAATCACGCTATGCTTTTCCAAATAGTCATAAATTCTATCCCTCAGAACTCTTTCCGAACCCTTGCTGACCACAGACATAAGACTAATTGGTCTGTAATTGCCAGGGATTTCCCTATTACCTTTCTTGAAAAGAGGAACAGCATTCACCTCCTTTCAATCCTCTGGTACGACTCCCATGGAGAGTGAGGAAGCAAAGATCTTTGCCAGTGGCTTAGTAACCTCCTTTCTTGCTTCCTGGAGCAGCCTGGGATAATTCTGGTCTGGCCCTGGGAACTTAGCAATTTTAATGTTTGCCAAAATTTACAGTACATCAACTTCATCAACCTTGATCTGTTCAAGCCTGTATCCCAGCTCCTCAAAGTTCTCATTTCACAACAAGGTCCCTTTCCTTAGTGAAAACCAAAGCAAAAACACTAATTTAGGGCTCCCTCTATCTGCACAGACTCCACACACAAATTCCCTACGCTCTCCCTGATTGGCCCTACCTTCTCCTTGATCATTCTCTTATTTCTCACATATAGTAAAATGTCTTTGGGTTCTCCCTAATCCTTCCTGACTCATGCCCCCTCCTGACTCTCCTCAGTCCATATGTGGGCTCCTTTCTAGCAAGCCTGTACCCCTCTAAAGTTGTGCTAGATCCTTGTTTCCTCCACTTTACTTAAGCTGTCTTCTTCCTATTGACGAGAAGCTCTTCTGTTCTCATCATCCAAGGCTCCTTAATCTTATCACTTCCTATCTGTCTCAGAGGGACAAATTCACGTAAAACTTGCAACAACTGCTCCTTAAACAGTCTCCACATGTGTGCTGTACCCTTGCTGTGAAACAATTGCACCCAATCTGTATTTCCCAACTCCTGTCTGATAGCATCATAGTTTCCTTTTCCCTAATTAAATATCTTCCCTTGGTAACTGCTCCTTTCCCTCTCCAAGGTTATGGTAAATGTGAGGCAGTTGTGGTCAATGTCACCAAAGTTTTCTCCCACCACAAGATCTGACACCTGTCCTGGCTCATTGCCGAGCACCAAATCCAAAATGACCTCTCCCTTCATTGGCCTGTCTACATACTGAGTAGTGGAACCCTCGTGAACACACCTGACAAAAACAGCTCCATTCAAACCATTTGTACTAAGGAGGTTCCTGTCGATATTGGGAAAGTTGAAGTCACCCATAACAACAACCCTGCTCCATCTACATTTTTCCAAAATCTGCCGGCCTATGAGTTCTTCAATCTCCCTACTGCTATTGGGGGTCTGTACAAAACCCCCAATGAGGTAGCTGCTCCTTTGCCGTTCCTAACTTCCACCCGTACTGACTCAGTAGACAAACCTTCCTCAATAATCTTCATTTCTATAGTTGTGATGCACTCTCTGATTAGCAATGCTACACTCCCTCTCCCTTTTTCCACTCTCCCTGTTCTTTCTAAACGTTCTAGAAACATCTAGCAACCATTCCTGCCCCCGTGAAACCCACATCTTCTTTATGGCCACAACATCATAGTCCTAAGTACTGATCATGCTCTAAGTTCATCACTCTTATTTCTGACACTCCTTGCATTAAACTTGCATGACACACTTTAACTGATCCCATTGTTTCACAATGTGAAAAATCTTCCTGATAGATTCACTACATCCTGTCACTGCCCCATCTACAACTAACCCCCTCTCAGATATATAGCTCTGGTTCCTACCCCCCTGTCAAACTAGATTAAACCCTTCCGAACCACAAGAGCAAATCTCCCAACCAGGACATTTATGCCCCTGCAGTTCAGGTGCAACCCATCCTTCCTGTACAGGTCCCACCTTCCCCAGAAGGCATCCTAATGATCTAAGTATCTGAAGCCCTCCCTCCTGAACCAGCCTCACAGCCACACGTTAAGTTGCGCTCGCTGACTGTTCATCACCTCATTGGCTCGTCGCACTGGTAGCAAACCTGAGAACACTACTCTACTTGTCCTGCTCTTCAGCTTCCAAACTAGCTCTCTGTAGTCACTTTTCAGATTCTCAATTCCTTTCATGCTTACATATTGGTACCAATATGTACCACAATTTCAGGCTATTCACCCTCCTCCTTCAGAATCCTATCAACCCGACCGGTGACATCCCGGACCCTGGCACCAGGGAGGCAACACACCTTCCCGAGTACTGTTCCTGACCACAAAATCTCCAGTCAATCTGTCTAATGATTGAGTCCCCTACCACTAGCACTTTTCTATTTCTCCCCCTTTCCTTCTGAGACACAGTGTCAGGCTCAGTGCCAGAGACCTGACAACTAAGGCTTTCCCCTTGTAGGCCATCCCCACCAGCAGTACCCAAAACGGTATACTTATTGCTGAGGGGAATGACCACAGGGGATCCCTCTTCTAACTGTCAGTTCCCTTTCCTTCCCCCTGATTGTAACCCAGCTGTCCTTATCCTGCGTCTGAGGAGTGACCATCACCCTACACATTCTCTCAATTTCCCCCTCAGCCTCCCGGATGATCCGCAATTCATCCAGCTCCAGCACCAGTTCCCTAACTCGGTTTTTGAGGAGCTGGAGTTGGGTGCACTTCCCACAAATGTGGTCAAAGAAACATGTGTCAAGTCTCTCACCTGTCACATTCTGCAGGAGAAACATGCAACTGCCCTATCACCCATACCCCGCTAGTCTGAAAGCCCACACAGAACTAAACAAGGAAGAGATGCAAAGAAAAAAAAAGAGAAAACCTGAAAACTTACGAAGTTGCAGACTCTTAGTAAAATTAGAGGAGGTGGGTGGGAGGGAGGCCCTACAGTATAGGGTCTTGGGTTTAGATCTCATGCACTTAAAAATTTACCGGCAGCCTTCGCTTTTCTCCGCCCTTCTCTCCGGCACAGTGGTTAGCACTGCTGCCATACAGCAACAGAGACCCGGGTTCAATTCCTGCCTTAGACAACTATCTGTGTGGAGTTCGCACATTCTGCGTGGGTTTCCTCCGGTTGTTACACTTTCCTCCCACAGTCCAAAAATCTGCAGGTTAGGTGAATTGGCCATGCTAAATTGCCTGGTAGTGTTAGGTGCATGAGGGAAGTGGGTCTGGGTTGCTCTTCAGAGGGTTGGTGTGGACTTGTTGGGCTGAAAGGCCTGTTTCCACACTGTAAGTTATTTAATCTAAAAAAAACTAAGGGCAAGAACCATTGGTGGGTTAAAAGCCTACTATGAATACTTAATATGGTGGACAGAGTCCAAATTATGAAATTGGAACAAAGCTAGCCCAATAATCCTGGGTGACTACAATCTTCATATAGAATGGAAAAATAAAATTAGCAAAGGCTGTTTGGAGGATGAGTTCCTAGCGTATATTCAAGACAGCTTTCTAAAACAATATGTTGAAGAACCATCTAGAGAACAAACTATTTTAGACTGAGTAATGTTTGAATGAATTGGATTTATTTGTAATCTTACAGTAAAGGATCCTCTGGGGATGAATAACCATAAATGATGGAATTTGTTACTAAGTTTGCAAATAACATGGCTCAGTGGAAAAATTGGATAATAACACAAACAAAAGTGAATTATAGTCATTAGAAGGTAAGTTTTCTGAGCTTTTTAAATTAGGTTTTAAAATGAAGTAGGTAAGCGATAGTAAACATTTGGAGAAATTATTCATAATTCTCAGTGAATATATATTCCCTTAAGGAATGAAAATTGTCCTGGGAAAGTTAGAGAGCTATGGTTAACTGAAGATGTATTATGGAATAAGATGGTTGACAATATTACCAAAATAAATAAAACCTGAAGATTTGGGTGGCAGTTAAAAATCAGCAAAGGATGATCGAGGATCCAATAGAGAGGAAGAAAATAAAATAGGGCAGTCAGTCAGCAGAAGAACTTACAAGTAGAGCTTAGAGGAAAGATCAGTGAAAGGAAAATGAGTCCCTCCAAAATCAAGACTGGATTAATTAGAAAGGGAAATAGAGAAATAGCACAGATGTTTAAGGCACAATGTAACTGCTGTCTCATCAGAAGTTTCAAAATAAGTTCAAATCTTCTCCTGTCTGGTTTTGGACCCCTAAGTTTGGGGCCTGATTTCAGATGCAGGAACCATCCCAAAATGCAATGTAGCAAGCCATATAGATTGCTTAAGGGTGAATCTTTGCAGAACCCATTACCTCATTTGATAGCAATTGCTGCTGTATTATGGCAAGTAAACCCCATTTTACATGTCCAAAGCCACTTTGAAAAGCTATGGAAATAAGCGAAGTGTTTCAGGAAAGTTGGTGAAGAGGTAGGTTGACAGATGAGTAGGTGAGGGGGTAGGGTGGTGGTGGGTGGGGGATAGAAAATTAGTGAGAGGGTAGGTGACAGTTAAGTGAGGAGGTTGGGTGGCAGCTAAGTGGATAAATTGTAGTGTCGCAGATGGGTGGTGCCTGGAAAAGATAATGTGAATGATTAAAAGAATCAGGGAGTGTGGGATCAGTAGTTACCTATGAGCTACAGGATGTAACAGTCGTTACTTATGAGCTACTTCCAAACAGTAGCCACACTGTAGCAAAGTCTGCAAATCAATAAATAGTAGGAGCATGTCAAAAGCATAGATCAATAATTATGAGTGGCTTTAATACTTTATTGGTTAATCAAATTGGAAAGGGTCACTATGACAAGTAATTCATATAATTCATCAGGGATTCTTTCCATATCATGGAACCAACCAGAGAGAAGGTACCTTAGATCTGATAATGGGTAATGAGACACACATCATAGATCTGGTAACTGATAATGAACCACGTTTAATTAATTAGAGTAAAATGTCTGCTAAGCAGTAGTGGTCATGACATGAAAATATTTAATATTCAGTTTGAGAGTGAGAACCTTGGGTCTGAAATGATTGTGTTTAACAGAAATAAAAGGAATTTCAATGAGATAGACTTAGCTAAACTGAACTAGTTAAATTGATTGGCAGGAATGACAGTTGGCAAACCGTGGCAGACATTTAAGGAGGTCATTCTCAGCTAAGTTACAATTTAGTGAGGAGGAAATGTGGCTGCAATACATTCACTTGCTTCCTCTCAGGCTTTATAACATACTGTAAAAGTTGCTGTCCCAACACTGATCCCTACTGGTCACAGGTTGTCAACTGGAAAATAATCCCTTATCCCTCCTTGCTGTTTCCTGCCCATTAATGTCAATATACTGCCTCCAACAGAGGGATAAGCCAACCATGGCTAACCATGGCAGTTAGGGACAGTATTAAGTTTAAAAAAAAACACAAGCATAAGGAGACAAAAGTTAGAGATAGCACCAATGATAAATTCAGAATCCAGCAAAAGAGGACTAAAGGATAATAGAAAGAAAATAAATTATGAGGGCAAACTAGCAAGGGATATTTTAAAAATGGCAATAAGAGCTTCTTTAAATATATAAAAAGGAAGGAAGTTTTCAAAGTGAACGTAAGCCCCTTCAATAATCAATCTGGAGAGATAGTTATGGTGAACAAGAAAACGGTAAAGGAGTTAAAGAGATATTTTGCACCTTTCTTTATGGCGAACTTTGAACATTGCATTCATACTAAATAAAATGGAGAGGAATTAAGTACCATCACTAAAATACTAGAGAAGTAGCATTAAACATACTAAGGGGCTGAAGGTAGGCAAGTCCTCTGGCCCTGATGGTAGCTACAGAGATAATGGATGCATGGGTTCTAATATTTCAAAATACCTGGGTTTCTGGAGATGTGGCAGAGAATTGGAAATTTGTCATTCGTATTCAAAATGGAAGAGAGGCAAAAATAGGCTGATAAGCTGAACATCTCTTGTTGGAAAAGCATTGGAATCAATTATTAAGAAGTAATAGCAAATCATCTGGAAAATTACAACCTATTCAAGCAGAGTCAGCATGGCTTCATGAAAGGGAAATTGTGTCTGACTTATTCATTAGAGTCTTTGAGGAAGGCTCAGCAATAGAGGGGAACCTTTAGATGTGTTCAATGTGAACTTCCAGAAGGCATTGGTCCAAGATACCTCATAAAAGGCGAAGTCTGAAGATAACAGCACATGGTGTTGAACATAGTATATTGATATGGATCAAAAATTGGGTAATGAGCAGGAACCAGCAAGTAGGGATAAGATTATTTTTTCCAGTTGATGACTTGTGACCAGTGGGGATCAGTATTGGGATGAGAGTCAAGATTAGAGTGGTGTTGGAAAAGCACAGCAGGTCAGGCAGCATCCGAGGGGTGGGATCTCTCCACCCCCGTGGCTTCCAGCCTCATTCCTGATGCAGTGTTCCTGTCTGAAACGTCAATTTTCCTGCTACTCGGATGCTGTCTAACTTGCTGTGCTTTTCCAGCACCACTCTAATCTTGTCTCTACCTGCAGTCCTCACTTTTGCCTATCAGTATTGGGACAGCAACTGTCTACAATATATTGTAATGCCTTAGAGGAAGCAAGTGAACGTACTGTAGCCACATTTGCAGATGACACAAAAAAAGGTGGAAAGGCAGGTTGTGAGAGAAATGCAAACAATTAAAGGGAGATATTGATAGGCTAAGTAAATAGGCAAAAAAATTCACAAATGGAGTATAATGTGGGAAAAAAATGAAGTTGTCCAATTTAGAAGGGAGAACAAAAGAGCAAAATATTATTTTAATGGAGAAAAACTGCAGAATGTTGCAACACAAAGGGACTTGGGTGTAATTGTGCATGAAAGACAGAAAGCCAGCATACAGGTACAGCAGGTAACTAGGAAGGGTAGTGAAATGTTGATTCTTATTTCAAAGGAATTGGAGTATAAGAGTAGAAATGTCTTACTGCTACTGTACAAGGCACAGTTGGAGAATTGTGAACAGCTTTGCTCTCCAAGTTTAAGAATCTCTATTATTTCATTGGAGGCAATTTAAAGAAGGCTTACAAGGATTATCCCCACGATTGACTTCCAAACAAAAATTAAACAGTTTGGGACTTTGTTCGTTGGACTTTAGAAGAATGAAAAATGGTCTCAATGAAAAATATAGAATTCATTAGGGGATTGACAGGGTAAATGCATGAGAAGGTTCCCCCCCACCTCGGGAGAGTCCAGGACCAGAACACATAATGTCTCAATTAAGAAGTGCCAATTTAAGACAGATGAGGAGAATTTTCTTCTCTCAGAGAGTTGTGAATCTTTTAAATTTAGAGCTGTGGGGGCAAAGTCCTTGTGTATATTGATGGCTGAAATAGATGGATTCCCAGTAGGCGAAAGAGTTTTGGGGAAAGGGCCAGAATGTGGACATAAGGAATGTCAGATCCGTCATGATTCTATTGAATTATGGAGCAGACTTGAGGGGCTGTTTGTCTTTCTATGGCCTTATCAATGTTATAATCCTCTATTTTTTTGTAGATAACTGTACAGTAAAGTAATTTGGAACCATGTCCCTGTCTCTAATTTAATGTTCGAGAATTTTTTAAAGGATTTCAGATGCACAATTGTCTCCCATCATCAGTTTAGACTTCCCGGCAATTGTCCCTTCGTCATTTCAGCAGGACTAGTTCACTAATCACCCTGTCACATTAATCTGGTTCACTAATGTCCTTCACAGAAGGAAATAAGACCATAAGACATAGGAGTGGAAGTAAGGCCATTCGGCCCACCACCTACATCTGGCCTACAAGTGATTCCAGACACAAAGCAACGTGGTTGATTCTCAGTTATTCTCTGCAAAGGTCTACCAAGACATTTATTTGTACCAACTGCTACAAAATCTCAAAGAAATGAAACCAAATGGATCACCTGACATCAACCTATATGCCGAAAAAGACAACGGCAGAAACAGCCCTGTCAACCCTCAAAATCTTCCTTACTAACATTTGGGGGCGTGTGTCAAAATTGGGAGAGCTGTCTCACAGACTAGTGAAGCAAAAGCCTGACATTGTTCATAAAGTATGATTCCATGAATATGACTACGTCCAGAGACCACAATCACCATCCCTGGATATGTCCTTCCCGCTGGCAGGACAGATCCAGCAGAGGTGGCAGCACTGTGGTATATAGTCAGGCGGGAGTTGCCCTGGATGCCATCAGCATTGACTCTGGACTACATGCGTACCAAACAGCATAAGCAGCAAGTGATAGAGCTAAGTGATTCCACAACTAACAGATCAGATCTCAGTTCTGCAGTGCTGCCACATCCAATCGTGAATGATGGTGGATGATTAAACAACTCACTAGAGGAGGAAGCTCCACAAATATCCCAACCTCAATGATTGAAGAGCCCAGCACATCAGTGCAAAAGATAATGCTGAAGCTTTCACAGCAATCTTCAGCCAGAAGTGCTAAGTGGATGATCCAACCTGACCTCCTCCAGAGGTCCTCAGCATTACAGTGCCTGTCTTCAGTCAATTTGATTCACACCACATCATATCAAGAAATGGTTGGAGACATTGGATACTGCAAAGTCTACAGGCCCTGACAACATTCTGGCAATAGTACTGAAGACCTCTGCTCCCCCAGCCAAGCTCTTTCAGTACAGTTACAACATTGGCATCTACACAATAATGTGGAAAATTACCCAAGTATGTCCTGTACATTAAAAGTTGGACAAATCCAACCCAGCCAATTACCATCCCATCAGTCTACCCTCAATCATCAGTAAAGTAATGGAAGGTGTCATCAACAGTGCTATCAAGCAGAACTTACTCAACAATAACCTGATTAGTAACACCCAGTTTGGGTTCTACCAGGGCGACTCAGCCTGACCTCATTACAGCCTTGTTCAAACGTGGTCAAAAGAGCTGAATTCCAGAGGTGAGGTGAGAGTGACAGCCTTTGACATCATGTCTGCATTTTAGCAAGTGTGGTATCAAGGAGCCCTAATAAAATTGGAATCAATATGTATTGAGGCAAACTCTCCTATCTTTGGAGTCATACCTGACACATGGGAAGATGGTTCTGGTTGTTGGTGGTCAGTAATCTCAGCTCCAGAAATCTCTACATGAGTTCCTCAGGGTAGTATCCTCAGCACAACTATCTTCAGCTGCTTCATTAATGACCTTCCCTCCATCACAAGATCAGAAGAGGGTATGTTTGCCAATTATTGCACAATATTCAGCACCATGAACGATTCCTCAGATACTGAAGCAGTCCATGTCCAAATGCAACAAGATCTGGACAATATCCAGGCCTCGGCTGACAAGTGGCAAGTAACATTCATGCCACACAAATGCCAGGTTATGATCATCACCATTAAAAGATAATGTAACCACTGCCCCATGGCATTCAATGGTGTTACCATCACTAAATCTTACACTTTCAACATCCTGGAGTTATCATTGATCAGAAATTCAACTAGACTTACTAGTTAAACACAATGGCTACAAGAACAGGTCAGAAGCTAGGAATACTGTGTTGAGTAACTCAACTCCTAATCTCTCAAAGCCTGTCCACCATCTACAAATCACAAGTCAGGAATGCGATAGAATACTCCCCACTTATCTGGATGAGTGCAGCCCCAACAACATTCAAGAAGCTTGATACCATTCAGGAAAAAACAGCCCAATTGATTGGCATTACATCCACAAGCATCCAATCCCTCCACCGGCGGTGTTTAGTAGCAGCAGTGTGTACTATCTACAAGATTCATTGCAGAAATTCACCAAAGATCCTCAGACAGCATCTTCTAAACTCACAACCACTTCCATCTAGAAGGACATGGATAATGGATACATGGAACTGCAACCACTTCAAGTTCTCCTCCAGGCTGCTCACCACCCTGACTAGAAAATATACCTGGCACATCGGAAGATGGTTGTGGTTGTTGGACGTCAGTCACCTCAGTTCCAGGACAACTCTGCAGGAGTTCCTCAGGGTAGTGTATGAAGCCAAACTGTCTTTAGCTGACTCATAATGCCAAAAGTGGAGATGTTTGCGAATAATTGCACAATTTTCAGCACCATTCATGACTTCATGAACCAGTCCATGTTCAAATGCAACAAGATCTGGACAATATTCATGCTTGGGCTAAAAAGTGGCAAGCAACATTAATGCTGTACAAATGCTAGACAAACATCATCTTCATTAAGAGACAACTTAACCACTCCACCTTGATATTCAATGGTGTTACCACTACTGAATCCCTCACTCGTCATGTAAGCACATTGGTCAGGGGCTAGGAACACCAAGGTGAATAGCTCCCCAGAACCTGTCCACCATCTACAAGGCACATTTCAGCATTGTGATAGAATACTTCCCATTGGCCTGGATGGGTGTAGCTCCAACAACACTCAAGAAGCTTGACACCATCCAGGTCAAAACAGCCACTTGGTTGGCACCACACCACAAACATCCACTCCCTCCAACACCAAGGCTCAGTAGCAGCAGTGTGTAAGATACATTGCAGAAATTCACCAAAGATCGTTACACAGCACCTTCCAGACCCACAGCCACTTCTATCTAGAAGTGCAAGGACATTGGATACATGGGAATGCCACCACCTTCAAGTTCTCCTCCAAACTCCTCACCATCCTGCCTTGAAAATATATTGCCGTTCTTTCACTGTCGCTGGGTCAAAATCCTGAAATTCCCTCCCTAAGGGCACTATGAGTCAACCTAAAGCACTTGGACTACAGCAGTTCAAGAATACAGCTCATCACCACTGTCTCAAGGACATCTAGGCACAGGCAATAAATGCTGGCCAGCCAGTAATGCCCACATTCCCTGAGTGAATAAAAAATGTAAGTAGCTGAATATTAATGAGGGAAGTGTGACATTAACAATGTGTCTACTAAATTATAACTCCCCCTTATATGGCAACTCATCATTACTCAGCTCTACGTATCTCATTGCTACTTACCTCACTGCCTGGCAAATGAATTAGACACAGTAGTTGTTCCCAAGATTGAGAAACCTCAGTTGACCTCTTGTACAATTCTGCCACAAATCTCACATTGTTCAGGCACTTTTGAGGTTCCATCAATACTATTTGACAGAACCAAAGGAATAACAGATTGTTAAACACCTTATTAATATTATAACTTGTCTCATTAATATTCAGTTTCCTGTCTTACCAAAACACACTGAACAAGCAAGACATTGGCAGTTCAAGGTAACTTCAGTTTGCCACTTGTTCCAAAGGACCTCCATGTTGGATCCAGGATCCAGCATCTCAGGGAAAGCTCCCTAGTGACACGTTGTAAAGACAACAATCTCTCCCTCAATGTCAGCAAAATGAAAGAGCTGGTCATTGACTTCAGGAAGCAGAGTGGAGGACACACCCCTGTCTGTCTCAATGGTGCTGAGATGGGGGTAGTCAAGACCTTCAAGTTCCAATATGACCAACAATCTGTCCTGGTCCACCCATGTCAATGCTACAGTGAAGAAAGCACACCAATGCCTCTATTTCTAAGGAAATGTCTGCAATTACTCTTACCTGTTTTTATAAATGCACCATAGAAAGCAATGCATCTGGATGTCCCACAGCTTAATATGGTAACTGCTCTGCCCAAGACCACATGAAATTACAGAGAGATGTGAATGCAACTTATTCCATCATGTAAATCAGCCTTCCTTCCATTGACTCCGAACTATATATCCTGCTGCCTTGGGAAAGCAACCACCATAATCAAAGACCCGTCCCACCCCAGTTATTCTCTCTTCCCCTCTCTTCCATCGGGAAGAAAATACAAGAGTTTGAAAACATGTACCAACAAATTTAAGAGCAACTTCTTTCCTACTGTTATCAGACTTATGGACGAATCTCATATATTGGAGTTGATCTTTGTCTGCAACTGTAACATATATTCTGCATTCTGTCATATTACCCTGATGTATTTATGTAAAGAATTTTTGACTGGATATCATGCACAAAAATACTTTTCAATGTACCTCAGTACATGTGACAAAAATAAATTAATCAAACCGTATCAAAATAGGAACTAGCCACATGCATCCCACCTCCACAGACTTTGGAATCTAATGTGTGTCAGCTTCTACCAACCCTCATGGCACATCTCTGATCCACTTATAGTGTGCTTCTGCAATTTAGTGCTACATCTCTGGATGAACTGGCACATGTTGTTCTGATGGTGCAGCAAGGTCACTGTGCTTTTAGGGACACATGCTTATCTCATGGACAGGACCAGGCTCTGCCTTTTCTCTTTTCACTTGCTATTATAACGTTCACTCTCAGCCTACCTGAAACTCACAACACCCTGTCTTGTATTACATTGCCCCTCAGCCAGCGATAACAGGCTCTGCTATATTGCCACAAAATTAGGAAGTTTGTCTTGTTTGTTAATAGTCCTCAGTCACGTGAAAGGAGATAGGTCTTGGACACACTTCCTGGCAAACTAAGTCAAAGGCAACTTCTGATACTAGTCCAGAGCTTTGGACAATAACAAGTCAGCCTCTCAGGACAGGAGGAGTCAGAATATTCTCTATATAAGGGGTGAGGAGCTGAATGTCAGGCAGCCCAGCATCCACCTTGAGACTTTCTGCCTTTTTGGGAGCTGCATTGCTCCTGAAATAAGAGAGAGGCAGGTTTTATATGAGATGAAAATGGGTGGCTCAGCTGTTACATTTGGCATGGATGGGAGGTGGCCCAAATGAGTGGTTAGCCAGCACAGAGGACAGACAGGGTTAATGGTGTCAAAGTTTGGGATATGTGAGAGTGCGTGAAGCTATAATGAAAGTAATAGAGCATGTACTGAGAAGGAAATAATTTAGAGCAAGCAACTGTTTAAGAGCAGAGGATGTTGAACAGGACATTCGTATAGATGGGAAAACAAGAAAAACAGTTGAAATTGAAGAAATCAGAACCATGGAGTAAAAACAGTCTTAAATTATGAATATACACAAGGAAAGCCCTGTTCGTGGGTCTTGGGTAAAAGGTAAGCTAAACGTTTCTGTTACTTCTGTGTTTCTGTAAGGAACTTGTATGTCTTTGTAACAGATAAGCAAAGTTAAAACAAACTGCGTACAGAAATAGCTACTGGTATCAGCAACTGGCAGTCAGCCAGTCTCTGACTTTATAATGGAACTGGGGAAAAAATATTGTAATGAAATGTCAGAAGCCTGTATAAATGTAGCTGATTCACTATTTTGCAGTTACCATCATCATGGGGAGTGAGTGAAATGGTACTCTGTGGGGCCTAACACTACAAACTTCCAGGTTTCTGAGAAAAAAAACTGCAGACAGTTTGGTGATTTTTGCAACTAAAATATTTTCACTTCAAATTGTTCTGCAATATTTATGCAGCTTTGCATAATTCAAAATCTTACGAAAAAGACCTTTTGCAATCATTGTGTAGCATGCACGATACAGTTGAGTATTCATATTTTTCTCCTAGACAACATTTGATGCAAAATGTCACAGTAAACAAAGATGTAATGGTATTCTTATTCACAGTATGCATATCAGGTAGTCCCATTTGTCCACTTTTTTGCCATTTAAATTGCAAAATTTTTTTTTCCCTTTAATTACCCAGATTCTTTTAAAAGCCACAATTGAATTCCACAGACGCCATATTCTCCAAAATACTGCATTCCAGATCCTAATCACTTGCTGTATAAAAAGGTATTTCCTAATTTTTGCCTGTGGCTTTTTTATTTCCAACCAATGACTGCCCTCAACTTCAAGGTAGCGGTTGACCACGAATGAAATTACGGAGCCCTAACAAAACTGTATTTAAAGGGAATTAGGGAGGAAACTCCTTGCTCATTGAAGATACACCAAGCACAAAGAAAGACAATTGTGGTTGTTTAAAGTTTACCATCTTAGCTCCTGGTCATCTTTGCAGTTATTCTTCAGGGTATGCTATCAGCCCAGTTATTTTCAGCTGCTTCATCAATGACTTTCTCCCAGCATAAGGTCAGTAGAGCGATGTTTGCTGATGATTGCATGTAGTTCAACTTAATTTGTAACAGTTCAGGTACTGATGTACTGCATGCCCAATCTCAGCAAGATCTGGATCACATTTAGGTTTAAGCTATTAAGTGGCAAGTAATATGTGTATTACACAAATAACAGGCAATTATCATGTCCATCAAGAGCATCGAACCATCACATTCAACCATCAACATCTGACATTCAATGTTATTTCCATCCCTAAATTTCCCACTATCAATATCCTAGGGGTAACCATTGACTGAAAACTAAACTATACCAGTCATGTACATATTGTGGGGACTGCAAATTGTGGAAATCTAAAAGTGATTTAGAAACACCCAACAAGCCAAGGCATCGTTTGTGGAAAATCAATGTATTTTAGGTTTATGGTCTGAGCAGCATTTGCTGGTTTTCACAGATACTTTTCTGACTTGCGAGGCACTTCCACTTTTGAATTTTGATGTGAATGATTTTAAAGTTATGGGTCTCAAAATGAACACTAATTCATAAAATGAAAAAGATCAGTTTATGAAATAATTCAGGAATTATAGTTGTTTTGTTATGAATTAAAGATCAAATTGAAATAAAACTAAGATAGAATCATGACAGAGATATCTTAAACAAAGGTTTAAAGCTAAAGCAGAATTGCAGAATCATAGTAAGGCTGAATTTATTTTGCCAGGTGAGATATGATACCTTATCAGTGAAAGTTAAATAGAGATTTCTTAAAAGTAGTACATATTAACACCATTAAAACTGTTTCATAATTGGTCACACTCAGGTAACTCATACAACATAAATACATTTGATAGATTTATTTAAGAAAACAAGTTATAGTTCAACTTATTTGTTTACATTTTTGGTGAAAGCTTCCTCGGTTCTAACAAAATTACAGCAGCCCAAAGAGCCAGGGAATCAAAATTAGGCAGTCTGAATTCTCTTCTGTAAAGTGTGTGGACTGGTTTAGATTTGCTGTTCTCCTGATTTGCCATTCTTCCTTTATAAGGAAATGTTTGATCTTCATTGTACATTTTCTGAGTTGTATATGGCTGAGATGGGAAAATCTGATTCAGGACTTTTTGGGAGCCATTTCTCAACATTAAGCTGTGTGCATTTGTTTTAATGTATTTGTGCAATAACAGGCTGCATTTTTAATTATTAACTAGATAATATTCTGCTACTCTTCCACTGACTATGGTCTCAATTTCTCCTGTATTCCCCTCAGTTTTCTTGTGGATCAAGTGTTTGCAACTAAGATAAGACTATATTCAATGAATTGCCTTCAGTCCTTTTTGAGGAAGAGATTTCCAAAGACTGATAATCCTCTCAGAGAAAATAATTTTCCACATCTCAGTCTTAAATCACTAACCTTTAAACTATCTTCAATAGTGCACACATCCCCAAAAGGGGAAATATCCTCTTAGCATCCTCTCTGTCAAATCTCAACAGTCTTAACTTGTTCAATGTTTCCTTGAAAGACAATGCCTTTATCCCACAAATCAGTCCAGTGAACCTACACTGAACTAATTCTAATGCAATTCTATCCTTATTGATATAACACAACCAAAACTGTACACAGAACTCCAGTTACAGCAACACTATCTGATTTTTATACACGCTTTCCTTGTAATAACACCAATATTTCATTTGCCTTTCTAAATCACTTGCAGTGCCTGCACTAATAATTTGTGCAAGGATCAAGATTATCCAAATCCCTCTGAACTATCAAGTTCTGCAGTCTTCTTTAACTGAAATAAAACCTATTTTATTCTTCCTGCCTAAGCAGACAAATTCACACTCTCCCATATTATAGACCATCTGCCAAATATTTGTCCCTTCAATTAACTTACTATTCTTTGTAATCTTTTTATCTTACCTTAACAAAATACTCATCTACATTTCTGTCAGCAGTAAATTTCACTACAATAAAATCTCTTCATCCAAGTCATTAATGTAGATTATAAATAGTTGAGGCCCCAGCACTAATCTCTGTGGCAAATAAACACTGTAGATACTGTAAAAACGTTCTGCAGAAGGGTCACTTGACCTGAAACATTGATTTCTCGATACAGCTGCTCCCAGATCTGCTGAGCTTTTCCAGCAATGTCTGCTTTTGTTTGTAATCTCTATGGCATTCTGCTAATTACAACCTGCAAAGAATTACCTATTTACCATTGAACAGTTCTCTGTGCAAGCTAATCAGTTACTCCGTACACGAGGTTCTTATTTTTGTGCAGAAGTGTACGACTTGACATTTTTTTGAAAGCCTTTTGGAAATCTCAGTATACATATCTTCTGTTTATTACTTCCTCAAAAGAACACAATAAATTAATTAAAGAGGATTTCCCTTTCACAAAACCATGTAGACTCTGCTTGATTACCCTACCCACAACAGTCCACAGAAACAGAGAAAATAGGAGGGCCTCCAGCCTTCTCCTTCATTCAATTTGATTATGGTTGATCATCCAATATAGTATCTTGTTTATTCTTTTTCCTCACGCCTTTTTATCCTTTTATCCAGAAGAACTATAACTAACTCTTTCTTCTAAACATTATGGTTCTTCGTTCTTTAGTGTTAGTTGCACTCCCTCTGCAGCCACAACATCTTTTCTCAGACAAGATCAAAACTGCACAAAAATGAGAGGATAGGGAGTTAGGAAGAGCCTTGTCTGAAGGATTCACCAATACATATATTGAAAAACTGATTCAATTTATTTAACTAAAACTACACAAGATTATTTGTCTAGGCAAACTACCATATCTGATGGAAAAAGGGAACAAGTTCACCAACCAGTGACAGGGACACATCTAAATTACAGTACTTTTTTAATAATTGGATTACATTGTGACAAAAGTTTGATTTATTCTGCAGCCATCCTGATTCAAAAGACTTATTTCTCTTTGCCAGAAAAAAGTCATTAGATTACAAAACAAATGGTAAAGAAGTTGTGTTTATTAAAAACACAACAGATGTAAGAAATACATCACTGGTTGATTGCAACAGTGGGGCTTAAATTTTAAATGATAATAAAGATAATTGAATTATTAATCCCATTCACATCACTAAATGAATCCACCAGGACAAATTCTGCTCCACATCACTAAACGAATCCACCAGTACAAATTCTGCTCTGCCCACTTCGGCGGTAGGCATGTGATTTCCTGGGCAAGACAAACAAAAACAGTATGTAAAGATTCGGAGCAGTTTAAGAAATTCATTGGAGATGATTGAACAAGATTCAGATATTCATAATGATTCAAATTTTTCCAACTCTTTTATAACAAGTCCTCCATTTGTATGAATATATATATTTGTCAAAGCTTCAGCAGCATCTTTATGTTTGCTTGCAATCCAATCCCAAATAAGTTTTTGCTTATTTTCATGTTTGATATCTAGAAATGATTTACAGCAGCAAATATATCATTGATCAATGTTTTCTCACCAGCTGTGCAAAGAGAGTTGCTTCAAAGTTATGGAGAGTTCTGCAACTGATGGCTTGTAACATATTAGGCACTTGGTAAACAACTCTTAGTATTGATTTGGAGATGCCGGTGTTGGACTGGGGTATACAGAGTTAAAATCACACAACACCAGGTTATAGTCCAACAGGTTTATTTGGAAGAACTAGCTTTCGGAGCGCTGCTCCTTCATCAGGTGATTGTGGAGACTAAGATTGTAAGACACATCACACTGTAAACTTTTGCTATAAATTCTGTAACTGAAATTATATAATGAAAAAGACCTGGATTGTTTGTTAAGTCTTTCATCTTTTAGAATGACCATGTTGGTCATTCTAAACATGGTCATTCTAAAAGATGAAAGACTTAACAAACAATCCAGGTCTTTTTCAATATATAATTTCAGTTACATCAGACTATAAACATATGCAATAAATTCTATGTCTTACAATCTTATTCTTCACAATCACCTGATGAAGGAGCAGTGCTCCAAAATCTAGTGCTTCCAAATGCACTTGTTGGACTATAACCTGGTATTGTGTGATTTTTAACTCTTAGAATGTGACAGTTCTATTATCTCGGCAGTGAGTGAGTGAGAGTGATGATCAGAGTGGTGCTGGAAATGCACAGTCGGTCAGGCAGCATCCTAGGAGCAAGAAAATCGACGTTTCGGACAAAAATCCTTCATCAGGATCACAACGATAAAGTTTAACATGGTCTAGGAGTTAAGCAATACGCACTGAGACCAGGACCCGGGTATACAATTTTTAAGAGATAAATTAAACAGACAGAAAACGGCAGAAAAAAACCACTCAGATCTGCGAGAATATGTGGAAATAGAAAAGAGAATGAATGTTTCGAATCCAGACTGATCCTTCAAAAGTTTCAGCATCCACAGTACTTTGCTTTCATTCGACTATGAAAAGTTATCGGCGAAAGATATACTTGTATTTCAAGAGATCACGCTGAAAATATAGAAAAACAAGGTCAGACGAAACAAATGTGATCCAAAACTCATGAACACAATAAATACAATGTAAAGAGACAGGTTCTGCAGAGGACTGGTGGGGGGGCCGGGGTGATGAATATAAATACAGAAACATAACAACAGGAGAAAGGAGAGAGATTGATACAAGGCCAGACTGATCTCAGACCAGAGACCACAGACAGCTGTGCGCTCCTCCTGCTCTCAGACACCAAGTTTCTCACCTTACCATAACAGACGGTCACCAATATATTTAAAACAAAATCTTTCCTACGGCGACGTTAACAAAGTAGATCCAATTAAACCTGTTGGACAATAAGCCAGTGTTGTGTGATTTTTAAGTATGCACACCCCAGTCCCGACAGCGGCCTCTCCACACCCAGGTAGATCCCTGAGATCTCCTCTCAGTCACTGATCCGCTGGAAAGGCGGGTTCACCGAGTGACGTTAACTGATCACCGCCAATGGGCCGCGCGGACGGCGCGAGCCGGCCTCTCCGTTGAAGAACGAGGCCTTGTACTGCCGGAAGGTCTGCATCAGTTTATATTCACTATATTTTTTTTCCAATAAGTAAGAACCGTTTATAATTTCGAAAACAAACACACACACACACAAGAATGATGACACCTCTGTGTTTAAGTATGCAAATGTGTGAAGGCGGTAGGGAGGAATAGTCGCCGGTAGGCAGCACGTTTCTTCCTGTTATTTACAGTTTCAGAGACAAACACTGGGCAGCTGAGGCCTTGTTTGAAATGAGTATGTGTGAAGCTGAATGTTGGAGCTGGAATTTAGGAACTCGGAAATACTGTTGCAGTCCTTGTGCCAGTAGAGGACGAGAACTCTTAACAGGAAGCAATATCAGTGGTTCTGGGTATTGAAATATTATGGGGACATTAAAGATTAATAATTTTGTTTTTAATATTGCATTCAATTTTTAGTCAATAATTACAGATTGTTTCATCAAACATTTATCTTAATGTAATATCCATTGCGATTTGAATAAAAATGCCCTCTGACATTTCTCAGCATTATAACAAGTGAATATCAAAAATGTACAAGATGTAGAGAAAACCTCAGCTACATTAAATCTAAAATGTGTATGCATTTTGAGTTTTATTAAATGCTAAAAGGCAATTTGAAATATTTTGTCATTGCATCTGTGATTGCTCAGTGTGCAGTAGTTACATATTAAATTCAAATTTATTATAGTGCTATGAAATGTTTATGTTAGATAATAATTGGTTTCTAATTCTGCATTTTCATTATAATTTACAAATGCAGTATTTGTAGTTCATAAGTGTAATGGTTTAGTTCTCTATGGTGAGAGATGTCATTTGAAGGTGCGCTGACATTTCATGGTGTACAATTCCATCAGAAAATCAGTAATTTCACACAGGAAAGTGCAAAACAAGTAGAACTAAATTATTTTTATTTTGAAAGATCTGTGCAACATCACAAGGCTCAAGTCATCAGGAATGATGTTTTGTGGTTAGAACTACCTTTAAAGTTTATTGTTACATGTTTATCTGGGTGACTTCAAGTAAATAATTCTATCAAAATGTTTGAAAAGGATAGTGCACTAATTAGTTCAGAAAACTAAGTACAATTTATACAGGTGAATTGTAAGTGGGGAAAAAAAAATCCAGAAGCACTTTAGAGTTAAGAAAATATATGCAAAATCGAGGAGGAGATATTTGTGAAGGGCACCAATCTGCTTGGTGAGATATATTGAGTCTTGGAGGAGGGCATAATATCTGCGGTACAAATTAAGGATGCGGATGTGCATCGTAGAATGTTTTCAGTGGAACAAAGACTGGATGAAGTTAATAGAATGAATAAAATTGTTAAATTAGAATCATTGGTGATGTGGAGTCAGTGTTGGGCATTAAGATGGGTGTACTGTTCATGGTGAATGATTGGATATGGGTAGTGAGTTTGTGAACTGTGTGATGGCAAGGTTCTGGGATGGAAGGCTCACGATTAATTGATTGTAAAACTGATAAAGGCTTAGATGAAGATTTCAGTAGCAGACAAGTCTGAAGAAAGAGGAGGAGGATGAGGCTTTTCTGCCCATTGAGCCTACTATGCTATTTAGTAAGATAATGGCTGGCCTGATTGTGACTTTAACTCCACTTTCCTGCTTGTCCCTGTTACCTTTGAATCCTTTGTCAACCAAAAATCAAACTCAACCTTGAAAATGTAAAATGACACATTTCTTCATTACTCTGTGGAGGAGAATTTTGAAAATTTATGATCTGTGTGAGAAGAAATTCCTTCTCATCTCTCATTTTAATGGGCGATCTCTTATTTTTAAAATCTGTCACCTAGTTCTAATTTCCCCCACAAGAGGAAGCATTCTTCCAGCAGCAACAGTATACATCCCCCTTAGAATCTTATGTATTTAAAAAATATTATCATTTATTCACTCCAATGAGTATCAGCCCAATTGTTCATCCTTTCTTCATAAGTCAAGCCATTCATCCCAGAAACCAGTGAAGTAAGCTTTCTCTGAACTGCTATTACAAGAGCAACTCCTGCTAGAGTAAGGAAATAAAAACTCTTCACAGTACTTAAGCTGCAGACTAACCAATGCCCTGTTGCAGTAAAATTCCTTACTTTTACACACCAGTACCTTACAATAAAAGCTGACATCCAATTTACCTTCATAATTGCCTCCACCATTGAAGATAGGTGGAGAAATGTTTTTGCTTTGTTTGCTAGTCTATTTGTAAACAATATATCTCAGAAACTACTGAATTATTTTAACAAATCTTGATACACAGAGAGAGTAAGCACAAGGAAGAGCTGATTATATTCAGATTGGAGGGAAGGAAAACTGGTAACAAGAAGTTATTTGGTGTAGCTGTAGGCTAGCTTTTTGGATTAAGTGAGACCCAGATCTTTGTAGTACAACAGTCTGTATAGTGTTTCTCATCTTAAATAATATTCTATTACTCTTTTCTTACCGCCAAAGTGAATAACCTCAACTTTTCCTGCATTATTCTCGAGCTGTCAAACATTTTGCCGCCTGATGTCACCAAGATGTATCCCTGTGCAGATCCTTCACCTCCTTCTCACAACTTATTCTCCTATCTTTCCATGTACTAAGTCATCCAATACTTGCAAATAGTTGAGTTCCACCTCTGATCCTTGTGGCCCTCTAGCATGACAGCTTGCCAACCCGAAAGTGACTCCTACTTTTCAGATTCTCTGTTAGTTAGCCAATACTCTAAAAACATTAATATACCGCCCCAAGCAAAATGAATTTTTATCTTGTGGCAAGCTACCAAATGACGTTCTCCAGTGATTGTTTTAAGCTCTCTTTTTCCTCTTGCTTTTCTGTAAATCTTGGGATACTATTTGTGTCTTTCACTGTGCTAAGTAGATAGGATGTAATTGAAAAGTTAAAAGATGTAGATAGTCTTTCTGCTGAAGAGCATCTGGGTTGACAAATTCAATTGTCAGTCAGACAGGCCAATAAGGATGGGAAAATTGTGTTTCAACTGAAAGTAATGGCAGTCAAGCACAAAATAGACAAGGAAGATGTCAAGTTTGTGGCAGGCCGAAAAGTGGCTCGAGTCTGCCCATTATTTAGTTGGAGTGAGTGCGTGTGTTTCCACGAAAATGTGGTGGATGCACAGTCTTATCATGCTTGATGGAGAGAGCTATAACATTAATGTCATTAGTGTATCTGTGAAAGCTGATCAAATATCTGAGGATTATGATGCCAATGGACGATATGGACTAAACTGAATCCGAGAATGAAACTAAGGGAGATTCTGCAAGTAATAGTGCAGAGAAAGTCATCAGTGAAGATGTTCTATCAACAATTGCACAGGAAAAAGGAGCTGGATGGTGTTGAGATGTTGGAAGAAGATGGTGCGTGGATGTAAAACATTTCAGGAAGAAAATGCAACCCTGGTCATTTAAAAAAATTGTATTAATTTTGACTTTGTGTGGGGACTAAAATCAGATTCGAACAATTGAAACAGAATTTTTGGAGATGGGCAAGCTGACAATATGAACAAATGGTATATGGACCTTTCAGAATGAAGATTGAGATCAGGCATTTAGTTACTAATGACATGCTGATGACTGTGGTTTTATGAAGACAGGGATGATAATTAGAGTCATAGAGATGTACAGCATGGAACAGACCCTTCGGTCCAATTCATCCATGCCGACCAGAGATCCTAAATTAATCTAGTCCCATTTGACAGAATTTGGTCCATATTCCTCTCAACCCTTTCTATTCATATACCCATCCAGATGCCTCTTAACTGTTGTCATTGTACCAGCCTGCACCACTTCCTCTGGCAGCTCATTCCATACATGCACTACCCTTTGTGTGAAAAGATTGCTTCCTAGATCCCTCTTAAATCTTTGCCCTCTCATCCTAAATATACTTCCTCTAGTTCAGGACTCTCCTAATCCAGGGAAAGGACCTAGGCTATTTATCCTATCCATGCCCCTCATGATTATATAAACCTCTATAAGGTCACCCTCACCCTTCAATGTTCCAGGGAAAAACACCCCAGTCTATTCAGCCTCTCCCTACATTGTTTTGAAAAGCTAGATAACTGGATTTTGGAATAACTTAGAATGTCAGCTGGCGTGCATGGGTCAAAAAGGGCAGTGTCTTTGGGAAATTAATAAAAGTGAAATTCAAGTTGCAGATGTTGTGTGGTGGGGATACGATCAACTTAGTATATGTGTGAGAAACTAATAAGGTAGGCATGCTGGGCTATGCGAGGAAGTAGAGGGCATTTGTTTTATGAAGCAAATTGGTTATAGAGGATGAATCTAGCATTGTATTCCTTCCCGAATGATCCTAGTGCCTTGAGTTGTTTTGGCAGAAGGAAGTGAGGTTCCATAGACCTTCATGTGTTTTTGGGGTTAGAGAGGGGTAGATCTAATAATAGATGGGAAATCTAATTTGTCTGTAAATATGCTTATTAACTTAATTAAATGTGATATTGGTCCTTGAAAGTAGAATGAGAAAGAATTAACACTTTATTCAATGCAAAAGTACTGATTTATATTTGAGTTAAATTTATGTGGTTAAAGTAGGCTGATCGAATGCTAGTGACTCATCTTGGATCCGGATAAAAAATTGTTATAACGTGGTTTTCGAACATCACTGTGTTGCTTGATGTTGGTGTAATACTTTTCAGTAGAGTGAATAGATATAAACATACTAGGGGAGCCTTTCCCAGTTCCATGCCGTGTTCAGATAATCCCAGCATACGGTTGCTATATCCTAACAGGGATGAAGGAAAACCTGATAAGGGATGCATCAGAAAAGAGCTAGATGTCTTTTAACCTTCTGGTTGTCAGCTTTAGGGCAAGTTTGTGCCTTGGAGAGTGTGTTTAACAAATCAACAAAAACATGTTCACGTCATTTTGAATTACACAGCATCTATGTTGCTGTCAAATGGCTCAAGCTGACTTTCCTTATATGGTCTTGTTTTTTGCTAAATTCTGATTGCTTTTTAATGAGCAATTTCAAAAGGCAAATTATATTTTACTTCGTAGTAATATAAAGAACAAATTGTAAATTTAGTTGGAGCATTGAATGGGAATAGTCTGTTTAATCCCTTTACTCTGTTCTTCAGTTGAATAAGATCTATGGCTGAACTCCATGTACCTGACTTTGTCCCTTTTCCTTCAATGCTTTATTTAACAAAACTATTAATTTTTTTGAGTTTATGAATTGACCTGGTCTTTCACTCGAGAGTTTCAAATGCCTGCCACCTTTTGCCCATTGCAATTTTTCTTAACTTTACTAATAGACCCTTAGAATAATTACAGCATTAGAGGAATTCGTATCTTTGCTGGTTCTCTGCAAGAGCAACTGCCTGCCATTTTTTTCTTAACAGCCCTTAATTTATTTTCATTTTCAGATGATTATCCACTTCTGTGGTAGGAAGAAAAAAAATTTTCATGCTGCTGATAAAAGGGGAGGAGGAGTGAGTAGAACATTTGGTGAGCCTGCCCAAAGAGAGTGCCAATGATAGGAAATGAGAGAGTGGGATGTAAAATAGATAATCACTATATAGAAGGACTACGTAGGTATAGAAATGAGGAAGGGCGACTGTGATGTAATTGAATATATTCGCATTGAAACAAAGGTATCAGTGGCTTCAGTAAGCTTCAAACTGGATAAATCTTTAGGCCCAGATGAGATGTATCCCAGTCACTGGGAAGCAGGAGAGGAAGATTGCAGCGTTTTGGACATGGATTCCTTCAGTGCCTGAGGAATCACGAAGAGTGCTGAACATTGTACAATCATCAGCGAACATCCCCACTTTTGATCATATGATGGAGAGACAGTCATTGATGAAGCAATTGAAGATGGTTGTGCCTAGGACACTACCCTGAGGAACGTTTGCAGAGATGTCCTGGAGCTGAGATGACTGACATCCAACAACCATGACCATCTTCCTATGTGTCAAGTATGACTCTAATCACTAGAGAGTTTGCCCCCGATACCAGTTTTGAATTTTTTTGCAAGGGCTCCTTGATGCCACACTTGGTTGAATGCAGCTTTGATGTCAAGGGCTATCACTGTCACCTCACCTCTGGATTTTGGCTCATTTGTCCATGTTTTAACCAAGGCTGTAATGAGATCAGGAGCTGAGTGGCCTTAGTGGAACCCAAATTGGGCATCACTGAGCAGAGTATTGCTGAGCAGGTGTTGTTTGATAGCACTGGCAATGACGCCTTCCATCACTTTACTGATGATGGACGGTGGACCAATGGGGCAATAATTGACCAGGTTGGATTTGTCCTCCTTTTTCTGTACAGAACATACTTGGGCAATTTTGCGTATTGTTGGATAGATACCGGTGTTGTAACTATACTAGAAGAGCTTGGCTAGGGGAGTGGTAAGTTCTGAAGTACAAATCTTCATTAATATTGCTGGAATTTTGTCAATAGCCTTTGCAGTATCCAGTGCCTCCAGCCATTTCTTGCTTTCATGTGGAGTGAATCGAATTGGCTGAAGATTGGTATCTAATGCTGGGGATCGCTGGAGGAGGCTGAGTTGCATCATCCACTCGGCACTTCTGACTGAAGATTGCTGTGAAAGCTTCAGCTTATCTTTTGCACTGATGTATTGCGCTCTTCCATCATTGACATTGGGGTTATTTGTGGAGCTACCTCCTCTAGTCAGTTGTTTAATTGTCCACCACCATTGACGATTGGATGTGGCAGGACTGCAGAGCTTAGATCTGATCCATTGGTTGTAGATCACTTAGCTCTATCGCTTGCTGCTAATGCTGTTTGGCATGCAAGTTGTCCTGTTTGGTGGCTTCACCAGGTTGACACCTCATCTTCAGGTATGTTTGATGCTGCCCCTTCCACGTCCTTTTGCACTCTTCATTGAACCAGGGTTGATCACGTAACTTGATGGTAATGGTTGAGTAAGGTATAGCCAGGCCAGGTGGTTACAGATTGTACTGGAGTACAATTCTGGTGCTGTTGATAGTCTACATTGCCTCATGGATGCCCAGTCTTAGTTGTTAGATCTGTCCAATTAATGTCCCGTGCCACAAGGTGATTGTGTCACATGACACGTTAGGGGTTATTCTCAACGTGAAGTGGGACTTTGCCTCCAAAAGGACTGTGCATTGGTCACTCTCACTGATACTGTCATGAACCGATGGTCTCCGGCTGGCAGATTGGTAAGGATGAGGTCAAATATGTTTGTTCTCCTGTTGGTTCCCTCAACACCAGCAGCTATATCCTTTAGGACCTGACAGTTTGATCAGTAGTACTGCTGCTGAACCATCCTTGATGATGGACATTGAAATCCCCTACCTAGAGCGCATTTTGTGGCCTTGTCATCCTCAGTGCTTTCTCAAAGTGTGGCTCAACATGGAAGATTACCGATTCATCAGCTGAAGGAGAATGGTACATAGTAATCAGCAGGAGGTTTCCTTGCCCATGGTTAACCTGAATCCATGATTCAACATGGGGACTGAAGTTGATGTTGAGGGTTCCCACAGCAACTGCCTCCTGATTGTATACTACTGTGCCGCCACCTCTGCCGGGCCTGCCTTGCCGGTGAGACAGGACATATCCAGGGATAGTGATGGTGGTGTCTGGAACTTTGTAAGGTATGATTCTGTGAGTATGACTATGTCAGGTTGTTGCTTGCTAGTCTGTGTGACAGGTCTTCCAGTTTTGGTACTAGCCCCCAGATGTTTAGTGAGGAGGGCTTTGCAGGGTCGACAGGGCTGTTTCTGATGTTGTCTTTTCCGGTACCTCGGTTGATGCCAGGTGATGTGTCTGGTTTCAATTCTTTGAGATATTTTAGAAATCGCATTGTCTGATGTGACTCGTAATGGACATTCTTTTGAAAGATGAAGCTAATGATGTTTGTAAAATTGATCAGATTTTAGAAAGCAGCTGTGATTGGTAATAAAAGAGAGATTACTGGAGAAACTCAGCAGGTCTGGCACCATCTGTGCAGAAGGAAACAGAGTTAACATTTTGAGTGCAGTATGTCTCTTCTGAAGCGTGCATTGTTAACTCTATTTCTTCCTTTTATAGATGTTGTGAGATTGGCTGAGTTTCTCCGGAATTTTCTGTTCTTTTTATTTCAGATTTACAGTACTTTCCCCTCTTATTTGGGTAATTGTGTGGCGTCCAGGTGCCTAGTGTTGATGAAAAGGGACGACATTGGAGTCTAATCAGGTGATAACTGAAGTGCAATAAAAATTTCAATTGGGTAAGCTGGGAGTCAAGTTGGACAGTGTTTCAGAAATGAAAACTGATAGCATGCAAGGCTTGTGTTGAATAAACCATTGTTGTTTGCTCTTTGTTCAACCAGAGTGAGAGCGCAAAGAGCACTGTTGTGTTGTCAAATGTGCAGATTTTCTGTCAGGAGCCGAACAGAGTTGGTTCACTTTTACAGTGTTTAGTTGGAGAACATTCCTGCTTATCCATAAATTTTGCCAGAAAAACAGAGCACTCAATAGTTATGGAGTTCACACTGGGGGTAAATGGTCAAACAAGATGATGCTAGTGAAGTTGAGAAACTGACTGTGCTTATCACTGAGAGGAAGCATAAACTTAAGGAATTCGAAGGAGCCAAGTACAGAACCCTGAAACATACTAGAGCAGATTGAACATGAAAGTTGCAATGGCTGTGTTAGCCAGGATAGAAACATAAAGCAGCTGTCCCTCTATAGAAAGCTACAAAGATGCTGTGACAATATGATTGGAGTGTTCACAAGATACAGTATCGGTGCTGACTTTGACCAGGATGGTTTGGTGCTCCAAAATGATTTTTTTAAAAAAAACATAGATTTGCGTATCAGTGACTCAAAAATCTATCATTTTGAACTGTTTGGAAACTTGTAAGTATATAATAAGCTAGATAAGACTTGAGAAGAAATATAGCTTTTTTTTGGGTCATCATGTATTATAATATGACATCTGCAAGTTATGGAACAGATATGAATTTGGTCAACTGTTTGTGAAGAATTGCTCAAATCTCTAATTTTAAAATTCTAATTTACTTTTTCTTCTCCCTCTAGGTCATGCCTTAGATCATTCCCTCACTGAGAAGCTGGGTATATTACCTTCTGTCAGGTGTCTGTCAGTGCTGCTGTCTGGTATTGATGCTCAGAGGTGAGCAAGTGACTAGAAAATGTTTCTTCCATTTTGCCCTCCCTTTCTTGTTTGGGAAAAGGTTGGCTTGCATTTAATGCTTTCCCATTCTCATGACCTGCCATTGTAACCACTACTAATGAGAAGTTAAATTTGAATTATTGTAGATACAAACTTGGGCAAAGCAAGTCTTATCGTTAAGAACTTTTATTTGCTATGGAGTAATATCAGATTTTATGAATGTAATTACATTTTGAAAATGAATTGACAAGTTTTAAATTTTGAAATTGACGATAGCAAATTTTGCTGACATCTGTATTCTGTGAGAATACTGTATCTGTAAAGACATGTTTGTTGGACTGGGAAGGAGAGCATGTTTAAGCAGACGGTTTTGGGAAATCTGTTTGTGTTGAAAGTTGCAAATTTAAACTCTGTGGCATCAGTACATTTGGAGTTTGAACACTATTTATTTCAATGATAGTGTATCTTAAATGTACAATGTTGTATTAAAACTTTAATGTGGAACTGTCATTCGAAAACCATGTTAACTGAAGTAGAAATGAAGCTCGCATCAGTTTGCAATACAGAGAACTATTTTGGAAGAAACAAGTTTTGGGGAATAAATTTAATTAATTTGAGGGAGCTGCAGTCATGTTACTTTTGTATGTCAGGGTTCTTAAAGTTCTGTTTTGGAATCATCAAATCATGGAATTCTGCAGTACAGAAGGAAGCCATTCTTCCTTGTGTCATTGTGTCTCTATCAGTTTCTGAAAGAGCTACACATCTAGACCCGTTTTCCAGTCCTATCTCCATAGTCCTCTAACTTAATTACTTTCAAATATGTATCCAGCTTTCTTTTGAAATCTCCAATGGAGTCTGCCAACATCACTCTCTGAGGAAGCATATTCCAAATCCTAAAACTCTGAGTAAAGATGTTTTTCCTCATCTTGCTCTTAGCTCTCTTCTTGAAATTGTGACCCTTAATTACTGAAATTACCATCTAGTAGAAACAGAATATCCTTCTTTACCTGTCAAAATTGTTCTTCATATTAAGCACCTCATTAAGGCCACCTCTTAGTCTTCTTTGCTCCAAGGAGAATAAGCCCAATTTCTCTAATTTTTCCTCGTGACTACATTTCTTCATTCCTGGTATCATTCTCGTAAATTTCCTTTGAACTCTCTCCAGGACTTTAGCATCCTTCCTTAAATAAGGTCTCCAGGCTGAACTCAATATTCCAAATGTGATCTGACCAATGATTTATAGAGGTGGACCATCACCTCTTTGATTTTATACTCTGTCTCTATTTGTAAACACAAGGATTCTATAAGCCTCAAACAAAAACAGAAGTTGTTGGAAAAGTTTAGCATGTCAGACAGCATCTGTGAAGAGAAATTGGAGTTAATGTTTGGTGTCTGCTGACTCTTCTTTTCTGACCCAAGATGTTAACTCTGATTTCTCTTCACAGATGCTTTCGAACCTGCAACTTCTGTTTTTGTTTCTGATTTACAGCATTTGCAGTTCTTTTGGCTTTTATTCTGTAGGCCTTCTGAACAACTGTTTGAACTTGCCTTGCTGCCTTCATGTGTGCATGTGAAACCCGAGGTCCCTCTATTCCTGTACTTCCCTCAAAGCTATACCTCTGAGCTGTATTGTCTCTGTTTCTTCTGCCAAAATACATTACTTTGCATTGCTTTGCATTGAAATTCATATACCAGGTGTCTGTCCATTTGGTTAACTTGTCAATATCCTTCTGAACTCACTCAGCATTATCCTCACAATTCAGTATTCTCCCTAGCTCAGTATCATCTGAAAATTTAGAGATTTAGGCCTCAACATCAATTTCCAAATCATTCAAATAAATTTTAAAAAAAAAGGTCCCAAACCAGTGGGGAACACCACTTGCAATTTGTCTCCAATCTGAGAAATGCCCCCCTATACCTTTTCTTGGAATTTGCAACAGAATTTAGGGGGAGCACTATGCAGGTAGTGGATTTGCACTGATATTTGTAAGTTGTGCAGGAATTTGATAAGTACAGGGCAGAAAAAATTACTTGTGAAAATGCAATGGCTGCTAATAAATTAGCAGAACTGTATCCCACCCTATCCTTGACACTAGAACGTGCTAAGTTACCTTCACTTCACTTCTTCCTGTGGTGAAAGTGAACAGTATAGATGCGTTCTAAGGGAGGTCAGAGAGGCTCATCAGGAAAAAGGTATATACTGATGCATTTAGGTGAGGAAAGTATAGGCAGTTTCAAGGGGAACATGAAAGCTGCCATAGACCATTTGGGTTAGATGATCTACTTTTCTGCTGATTTTCCTAAAATAAGATCTTGTGATTTTAAGTTTCAAGGATAGTGAATGGTGAATATATTGTAAACATGATCTGTATCTGAAATTTTAGTTCTTTTCCCTATTTTTCTTTTGTAGAAACATTTTAGAGAAATTTGAGTCTTCTATATGGGCCATTTTCTTTCAAAAAATGGTAAGCGTGTGAAGAAGAGAAGACGGAAAGTTAAGAGGAACTGCTTTCTCCGTGGACCTTGTATGTTGTGCTTCATAGTTCACAATACTTCTCTTGATGAGGATCAGTTTGAAAGTGCATCCAAACTAGCTGAACGATACGCTGCATTGACCACGACAGAGGAATGTGCTAAGTTTCTTCTTTCTCCCAAGGAACTTGCTATCTGGGAAGAACAAGGCAAGAGTTTATTTTCGAGTGTTCCAACCAAACTGATTGGGCCACCTCTATTTAGAACAGTCTCTTCAGACTATTTGGAGATGCCAGTTTGCAAACGTAAATGTGCTGGAGTGCAAACGTGTACACCTCATAAACTGCCTCGTTCTGCATTGGAGGGCGTTCCTGACACTGGTTTAAATAATGACATAGCAGAGCATCCAGTACCCGTGTGTACTTTGCCAGCTTCCACAGCAGAATGCACTAGTGTAGGTCCTCAGGGGAACATGGGTGACTGCTCTTCTCTGCTACAATGTCCAGTGTCCCCTTTGGGACCTGAAGACAATGAACGTCTTCCCCATGATAATTTTAAAGACTTAAGAATGGAATCTGAACCGCCGAATATAAATCAACTTCCTTCCTCTATACTTCTAAAGGTGAGGCTTCTAACTATGTAAGGTGCATTTATGATTTTAAATTTTGTCTAATATGATATAATCAGTTTATTCAAATTAAATATATCCAAAATATATATAAGTTTCAGAGAAACTGAAAACTATCTTTATAGAAAAGAATTTCTTCACCCTGTTCACTCAGTGTTTCAACCTTTTCTGGTTTGCTCATATTTGGTGTTCTGCGGCTTCAGCTTTGGTGTTGGGAGTTGGGGCTATAACTCCTATTCAATATAATTGATATTCCTGTAATATTACACCAGCGGAATAATAACATAAAATGTATTAGAGTCCCTACAGTGTAGAAAGAAACCATTTGGCTCATCAAGTCTGCACTGATCTACCAAGGAGCAATTCATCTAGACCTATCCCCATAGTCTGCCATGCCTAATCCACCTAGTCTCCACATCCCTGGATGCTATGGGAAATTTGGTATGACCAGTCCTCCTAACCTGCACTACTTTGGACAGTGGGAGAAAACCAGAACACCCAAAGGAAAGTCACATAGACAATGAGAGAATGTGAAAACTCCACACAGACAGTCACCCAAGGCTGGAATTGAACCTGAGTCCCTGATGCTGTGAGGCAGCAGTGCTAACCACTGTGCCACTGTTTATCATTTGCAGTCTTAATAAGACTCTTAGCTTTGCAGCATAAAGACCGAAATGTTGTAAACTAGTGTAATCTGCTAAATGCCTGAGATGGTCTTGAATAGTGAAATGGTTACTTACGTAAACATAAAACGTTGTCTATTTTGAATTAAGAACAACTGAATTAGTTGTGTAAATAAATCTTTCTCTTGTAGGTCTTTTGGAGTTGTTACGCATCACATTCTTTAGCTGTTTGTCAAAATGATATAATATGTAATCATTCTCAACATTTCTCTTCATTTCGAAACAGTTCTCTAATGACACTGCCTCTAAACACATCATCATTTTAAAAATCACAATTTCATCTCTTCTAAGTTAAAAATCACACAACACCAGGTTATAGTCCAACAGGTTTAATTGGGAGCACACTAGCTTTCGGAGAGCTGCTGCTTCATCAGGTGGTTGTGGAGGACACAATTGTAAGACACAGAATTTATAGCAAAAGTTTACAGTGTGATGTAACTGAATTTATACATTGAAAAATACCTTGATTGTGTGTTGAGTCTTTCATCTATTCGAATATCATGATAGTTTCACTTCTTTCATGTGTAAATCACACAACTTTTTAAAAAATGTTGCATTCTTAGGTTAACTGTAACAATTGGTATTAACTAGACAATATGTTGAAGGTTAAAACAATGACTGCAGATGCTGGAAACCAGATTCTGGATTAGTGGGGCTGGAAGAGCACAGCAGGTCAGGCAGCATCCGAGGGGCAGTAAAATCGACATTTCAGGCAAAAGCCCTTCATCAGGCATAAAGGTAGAGAGCCTGAAGGGTGGAGAGATAAGCTAGAGGAGGGTGGGGGTGGGGAGAAAGTAGCATAGAGTGCAATAGGTGAGTGGGGGAGGGGTTGAAGGTGATAGGTCAGGGAGGAGAGGGTGGTGTGGATAGGTGGAAAAGAAGATAGGCAGGTAGGACATGTCACGGGGACAGTGCTGAGCTGGAAGTTTGGAACTCGGGTGAGGTGCGGGAAGGGGAAATGAGGAAACTGTTGAAGTCCATATTGATGCCCTGGGGTTGAAGTGTTCCGAGGCGGAAGATGAGGCGTTCTTCCTCCAGGCATCTGGTAGTGAGGGAGCAGCGGTGAAGGAGGCCCAGGACCTCCGTGTCCTCGGCAGAGTGGGAGGGGGAAGTTGAAATGTTGGGCCAGGGGGCGGTGTGGTTGATTGGTGCGGGTGTCCGGGAGATGTTCCCTAAAGCGCTCTGCTAGGAGATGTCCAGTCTCCCAAATGTAGAGGAGACCGCATCAGGTGCAATGGATACAATAAATGATATTGGTGGATGGCTCTGTCTGTGCCATAATGTTTAGACCGATTCTAATCTAAAAAGTGAGATAACAGAGTCTTACATGAATTCATGCAGTTTTTGAGCAAAGTACAATGTAACTCTGCAAGTACAAATTCACCCCACAAACGTGTATGTATATGTGTGCATGTGGGTGTGGGTGTGTGTGTGTGTGTCTGTGTCTGTGTCTGTGTCTGTCTGGGTTGGGGGGTTGTGAGTGTGTATATGTGTATGTGAGTGTGGAGTGTCTTAAGTCTGTGAGGGGGTGCATGTGTGAGTTTGGGAGTGTGTGTCTGGGTTGGGGGGTTGTGAGTGTGAGAGAGTGTGTATATGTGTGTGTAGAGTGGTGTAAGTCTCTGAGAGTGTGTGTGTGTGTGTGTGTCTGTGTGTGTGTGTATAGTGCAATGATAGCAGTGTGACATGAACCCAAGGTCCCGGTTGAGGCCTTCCCTATGGGTGCAGAACTTAGCTATCAGCCTCTGCTCGGCCACTTTTCGTGGCTGTCTGTCCCAAAGTCCACCTTGGAGGATGGTCACCTGAAGGTCCGAGGTCGAATGTCCTGGACCGCTGAAGTATTCCCCAACTGGGAGGGAACACTCCTGTCTGTTGATTGTTATGCGGTGCCCATTCATCCGTTGCCGTAGCTTTTGCTCGATTTCCCCAATGTACCATGCCTCAGGGCATCTTTTCCTGCAACATATAAGATCGACAGCGTTGGCTGAGTCACGAGTACCTGCCACGTACATGATGGGAGGTGTCCCCACATGTAATGGTGACATCCATATTCACACTCTGATGCATCTTGCAGCACCTACTGTGACAGTTATATCGAGTTGTCCTGAAAGCTGGGCAGCTTGCTACGAACAATGATTTGTTTGAGGTTTGGTGGTTGTTTAAAGACAAGCAGTGGATGTGTGGGGAAGGTCTTGGCGAGGTGCTCATCCTCATTGATAATATGTTGCAGGTCACGAAGAACATGGTCTAGTTTTTCGGCTCCTGGGAGGTACTGAACAAAGAAGAGTACCCTGTCGGTTGCAGCACTATCTCCTGTCTTTCTCCTGAGGAGGTCATTATGGTTGAACTCAACTCATCGACTGACAGCTCCAACATGCCACAACAAGGAACCATAATGACCTCCTCAGGAGACAGACACGTGCTACAACTGACAGGGTACCCTTCTTTGTTTAGTACTTCCCAGGAGTCGAAAAACTACGCCATGTTCTTCGTGACCTGCAACACATTATCAATGAGGATGAGCATCTCGCCAATATCCTCCCCACACCTCTACTGCTTGCCTTTAAACAACCACCAAACCTCAAACAGATCATTGTTCGTAGCAAACTGCCCAGCTTTGTGAACAACTCCATGCAACCCTGTCACGGTAGGCACTGCAAGACGTGTTAGAGTGTGTACATGGATACCACCATTATGTGTGGGGGCATCTCCCACCTTGTACGTGGCAGGTACTCATGTGACTCAGCTAACGTTGTCTATCTTACACATTGCAGGCAAAGATGTCCTGAGGCATGGTACATTGGGGAAACCGAGCAAAGGCTACACCAAAGGATGAATGGGCACTGCACAACAACCAACAGACAGGAATGTTCTCTCCTAGTTGGGGAACACTTCAGTGGTCCAGGACATTTGATCTCGGACCTTCGGATGACCATCCTCCAAGACGGACTTCAGGACAGGCAGAAGCGAAAAGTGGCCGAACAGAGGTTGCTAGCTAAGTTCCGTACCCATAGGGAAGGCCTCAACTGGGACCTTGGGTTCATGTCTCACTACAGGTGACCACCATTGCACTACACACACACACACACACACACACACACAGACACACACACACACACACACACACACACACACACACACACACACACACACACACACACACTCTCTCTCTCTCTCACAGACTTAAGACTCTTGACACTCATATTCACACGCATATACACACTCTCTCACACTCACAAGCCCCCTAACCCAGACAGACACACACACACACACACACACACGTTTGTGGGGTGAATTTGTACTTGCAGAGTTACACTGTACTTTGCTCAAAACCTGCATGAATTCATGTAAGACTCTGTTATCTCTCTTTTTAGATGAGAATCAGTCTAAACATTATGGCACAGACAGAGAACACAGGGGGCTAACACCTTTAACATATTGTCTAGCTAACACCAATTGTTACAGTTGACCTGAGAATGCAACTTTTAAAAAAAGGTTGTGTGATTTACACATGAAAGAAGTGAAACTATCATGGTATTCGAATAGATGAAAGACTCAACAAACAATCAAGGAATTTTTCAGTGTATGAATTCAGTTACATCACACTGTAAACTTTTTGCTATAAATTCTGTGTCTTACAATTGTGTCCTCCACAACCACCTGATGAAGCAGCAGCTCTCTGAAAGCTAGTGTGCTCCCAATTAACCCTGTTGGACTACAACCTGGTGTGTGATTTTTAACTTTGTACACCCCAGTCCAACACTGGCATCTCCAAATCATCTCTTCTAATGTTGCTCCCAAATAAATAACCCTGATAGTTGATATATTATTTTAGCTACTCTTCTCATAGCTGAAATGTTCTTAATTAGGAACGAACCGAAACTGTAATAAGAATCCAAATATAGACATATAGAGTCATGCAACATGGAAGCAGACCCTTCAGTCTAACACATCTCAGCTTTATGTAGCCTAGGTATAGTGGTTTTTATATAATTTAATAGTAAGGTGGTCAAAAAGCATTTGCTTTTTAGAGTCTTTGAATCCAGTGCAGGAGGTTTATCCTGTCAAATCCATGCCAGCACCTTGCAAGAACAATTAGGTAGCTCAACTCTTCTGTCTTCTACCAGTAGGCCTGGTTATTTCTCTAAGGTGCTTGGAAAGTTACCGTTGAAATTTCCTCCACCATTGTTTTAGGCAGTGCATATCCAGATTGTAGCTACCTATTGTGTGAAAGGTTTTCCTTGTCTTTATCTTCTTTTGCTGATCAACTTCAAATCATGCTCATTGGCTTTTAACCATGCTGCCAATTGGAACAATTTCTTGCTATCCACTATGCTTATACCCTTTGTGTCAAATCTCTTCATAATACTTCCTCTGCTACATCTTCTCCAAATTGCCCATTTATTTGAAGTCATCCATCCCTGAAACCATTCTTGTAAATCTTTTATGCATACACTCAAATGCTTTAATGTTCTTTCTGAAGTTTAATATCCAAAATTGATCACAGTTCTTCAGTTGAGGCCAAAGCAGTGTTTTATAAAGTTTCACCAATTTGGACTTTCTGTCTTTTTGATGGCTTTTTCAAATTGACCTGCAGCTTCAATGATTTGTATTCATTGTACTTCCATGTGTCTTTGTTTCTACACCATGAAACTCTTTAGATTGAATACCTTTTTCGGTGATCTTACCAAAATGTGTATCTGTGTACGTTTATGCCCTCTTTAAGTTGAAACATTTCTTTATTTTAGTTTGTCAGTTTTGTGTTGCCTGAAAATCTTTTCATTGTTCTTTAGTACCAATTCCAGACCATTAACATTATCAGAAAAAGCAGTACTCCTAACACTTGACCTATGTCAAGTTGTGTATTGTACATTGTGCGTCTTCCTTCAGTCTGAAAAGCAACTGTTCACTGCCACTTTGTTTACTATCACTCAGCCAATTATAGATTGGTGCTGCCGCTGTCCCTTTTTATTATCTTAACTTCAAGTCTGCTGGAAATCCTTTTAGAAGTCCATGTATATCACATGAACTACATGAGACTGATTAAAAAAATGGTAATCAAGTTTGTTAAATTTGAAATAAAAATAGACAATGCTGGAAATGCTTTGTTGGTTAAGTAGCATTGGAGAGAAAAAGAGTATTAACCTACTGGGTCAATAACTTTGAATATTAATGACAGGCACAGTTGGGAGCCTGCTTCCTGTGAACTGAAAGGTCCTGGGTTTCAATCCAAATGCAGGACTTGTTGGCTCCGCTCAATGATACACACAAGCCACTATGTATCAGTGCTGGTCTGCAGACTTGTTGAAGCAGTAAGTCAGACTGACTAGGTTATAATGCTTTGTGATCTCCCAGTTGTAGAAATTGAATACTGTGAAACGTGAAATCTGTTTGAAAGTTTGTTGTTGGCAATTCCAGAATTTGGTGTTTGTTATTAAGTGGGTGTTTTCTGCATGAAAATCTATTGCTTTATTGATTTTATTGAAATGTGCACTTTGAGGTGCAATGAGGAAACAGATATTAAGCTTGTTCGTGTTCAGCTGGCATAAGAGCAAGTTTCATGTCCTTAATTACAACAAAGTTGGTAAGAGTGGCAAGATTTAACATCTGTGACATGAATACCATTCTGAGGAGTGTTGTGTTGATATGTTTGTGATCAGTAATTTCAACAGAAAATCCTGTTGGAAATGCTGTTTGACTTATTGCTTCAACAAGAATGAAGATGCATTGTTAAACACATGGTAATGCATTATAACAGGGCAAAGGAGTTCATTTTCTGTCCTGGTATATAGAGCTGTGTACTTAATAAAGAAGTTCTGAATTATTACTTAAGTCTCATCTTAAATAATGTGGAGAAAGTTGAAAATCTTTGGTATAGTTAGATAGAACTGGCTGTATTTTGGCATCAATGAAGAACAGGAGAACTGAACTATTTCTAGACTTATCTGGAGATGTTTTTGTATGCTATGTATGCTTTTTCTTGAGTTAATACTAAAAGAGAAGCTTCTTAAATGTGCTGGTGCGGGAGCACTTTAGGTTATTATCCAATGCAGAAATCTCGACTTCAAAACAAAAATCTACTTTCGAGTTGACTCTATTAAGCTTTCAAAATTCCTATAACATATGCTGTTTAGTAGTAAATCATATTGAAGTAATTATTTTAAATAATTGTCTGATTAGAAAAATAACTCCTATGTATTTGCCTGCCCTCCATTCTCATAAGCTGATTTAATTTGGTCTGCAATTTTTGAAGGTATTGAATTTATTTATAGCACTGCTGCCTTGCAGCATCAGGGACCCGGTTCAGTTCTATCTTCAGATGATTGTCCATGTCGAATTTGCACATTCTCCCTGTATCTGTGTTGGTTTCCTCCCACAGTCCACAGATGTGCAGGTTAGGTGGATTAGTCATGCTAAATTGCCCATAGTGTCCATGGATGTGCAGCTAGCCACAGCAAATACAGGGTTGCAGGGATAGGTGGGGGGTGGGTGGGTGGGAAGGGAGGAGTGGGGTGAGTCGGGGTGGGATGCTCTTCAGAAAGTTGGGTGTGACTTGTTGGGCCAAATAGCCTTTTTCCACACTGCAGGGGTTCTATAAATAGATTGACTTGTACTTACCTCATTTTACACTTTCTGTTTTTAAAATCTTAGTTTATGCCTTTTTTTGCCAAAGTTTTATGTTGCATTTTCTTGTGATTCCCTCTGTGTTTAGAATGATAGTGGTATTTTTTAATCTTTTCATGTTGTCATTTCATAAGCTGCCCACTGGGTGTAGCTGAGATTCTGTTCACCATAATACTTTCTCTTCAGGTATGTTTTTGTTCTGAATTGTAAATTCATCAGTATGCATGTAACAATTTAATTCAAAATCTTTTGTTCGGGGAGTCCAAAGCTAGAGGGCATATGTTTAAGCTGAGATGGAAAAGATTTAAAAAGGGCCTGAAGGGCAACATTTTCATGCACCACCTGTTCCTGTTTTAGTGTTTATTTGAACATATCTTGAAGTATAAATTTACACCTACAGTTGTGAATTGTTATGCAGCTGCCTTCTTGGTCATCTGGTTCCTATAATTTATTTCATTTTAATTTGAGACTATTCAGAGCCCTGCTGCTTGTGTCTTAATTTGCAGTAGGTTCCATTCACGTATGACCGCTGCATTTACTGACTTATGCTGGTTCCTGATTGAGCAAGTTCTTGATATAAAAATTCCCATACTGGGTTTTAAAATCCCTACAAGGCCATTGTCTTCCTCCTGTCTGGTTTGCTTGGAGGATTGTTGCTCTTCTCCTTATGCTTTCTCTGTTTCTTTTCTGTTCTTCTGTATGTTTTAATTTTCATTTTTATTCTCAGTATTGTTGAGCAACTGAGAATGTAGCAGCACTGATGTTAGCTTCCTTGCTATCAGAAAATATTAATTATCCTGCAGAGATTAGTTAACACATTTGATACACCGCATGCAGCGTAATGATTGATTGCAAAGTGTTGGTTTATATAGTTTGTAATTAGTAAATCTTTCCATTTCAGGTCTTTGCTCATTTAACTTTAAAGGAACGATGTCTTTCAGCATCTTTGGTTTGCAAATACTGGCGTGACCTTGGTTTAGATTTTCAATTTTGGAAACAGTTGGATCTCAGTGGTCGACAACAGGTATGGATTGCACTGTCTTATGGTATAATTTGGAAAGATAAATTCTGCAAGATCATTACAGTATTATTATTACTATTTTAAATCTCTTTCACAGGTTGCATGGATAGATAAATATATATTTTGAGAGAAGAAAGGAATAGTTAAATAATTTGCAGTGCTCAAAATATACAGTCTGTTCTGATATTTTGTAATAAATTTGTGTCATATGGGGAAATGAAATATGAATTGGAGTAGGTCACTTCTCTACTTCAGCCACCTTCAATTAGATCATGTCTGGCCTATTTATTCTACCTTGCCTCCTGCCCCTGATAACATTTCACCCACTTGCAAGAATGTTTCTATCTCTGGAAGAATTCTGTTTCCACCACCTTTTCAGGAAGAGAGTTCCATTTAAAGGAACGGTTTCCTTAGTCCTGTCTTAATCATGTGATTCCTTATTTGCAACAACCTCAAATTTGCAACGACCTCTAATTTAATGTTCTCTTATAAGAGAAACCTTCCCCTCCACACTCCACTTCTTTTCCACCTATCCACTCCACCCTCCTCCCTCCCTCCCCAGACCTATCACCTTCATCCCCTCCTCCACTCACCCATTATACTCTATGCTACTTTCTCCCCACCCCCACCCTCCTCTCATTTATCTCTCCACCCTTCAGGCTCTCTGTCTGTATTCCTGATGAAGGGCTTTTTCCCAAAACTTCGATTTTACTGCTCCTTGGATGCTGCCTGACCTGCTGTGCTTTTCCAGCACCACTCTAATCTAGTCTCCACACTAACCTGCCGAGGCCTCTCAAGTCTTGTATCTTTCAAAAGTTGCTTCTTACTCTTTAAAACTCCAGCAGATGAAGTCTCTCTTGCCCAACCTTTCCTCATAATTCTACTCGCCCTTCAATGTGCTACATGTCTGCCAGGTATTTACAAACCAGCTTGAAGGTCACTTTAACATAATCCCTGGATTATTGAAAAGATTATGTCAAGTTTCAATATTTTTGTTTAAGTGTTCTATTATTGTCCAGTCGGGTTGGTCAACCTAATAAAACCTTCTTCATTTCAAAGAGTAGGTTGTCAAATTTCTGTTTTGCTGTGGATCTTATCAGCTTTTCAAAGGTTTGAGTGTTGTCTGCATTTTTGCCAAGGCCAACATTTATTAAGGTGCTGGTGAGATGCTTTCTGGAACTGCTAGAGCTCATATAATATAGGCAGTCCTGCAGTGCTATTAGGTAGGGAATTGCAGAATTTTGAACAAAAGACAGTGAAAAAATGGTGATATAATCCATATCAGGATGGTGAGAGATTGGGAAGTGATGATTTCTTTTGTGCATTGCTGTCCTGTCCTTCTAAATGAAGGCCAAGCCATGGATTTATAAGATATTGTTGAAGAAGTCATGGTAAGTTGCTCCTGTGTATCCTATGGAAAGCCTTAGTTTGTCGCCAGAATGGTTCTACATATTTAATGACACATTTCATGTAAAGCCAGTTGTGGAAATGTGGCAGTTTTGACCTCAGCATTAAAATTTGATTGAACAAACCTTCAAATTTAGAATAGTTGCATCTTTTTCTTTCCTTCTTTGCCAAGTAACCATCTGTATATGATAACATCCAAAGTATTGTTTTTTAAAAAGGGAGAAACTATTAACCCAAACCTCGCTAATAGTTGCTGGAAAAACTGATCAGGTCTGAACAGCATTTGTGGTGAGAAAGCAGAATTAATGTTTCAGGTCAAGTGACCCTTCAAAGAGTCCTTCGATGGGTTACTGGACCCGAAATGTTAACTCTGCTTTTGCTCCCCAAATGTTGCCAGACCTGCTGAGCTTTTCCAGCACTTTCTGTTTTGTTTCTGATTTCTGGCATCTACAATTCTTTTGGTTTTTCCTTATTAATAGCTGTTGAGTGATTTTTGTCACCAATGAGTTTTCCGTTAAACTACTGCTTTCGAAATAACTCCCTACTCTGTTACCTTTAGTCGTTACTTACCTCTTGACTATAATTGTTAGTCCACCAAATAAAATTACTGATTTGACATTGATTATGCATCATTCTGCATTGGCCCTTCATTTTCTACTCCTAATTAGAATTAATGTTTATGCAGATATTTTATTCTGTGTATCAATAATATCAGTGATCTCAGGTTGGCTTCTCTGTGAAGCAGATATTTATTTCATATTTTAAATGTGTTGTAATGGTCAGTTTCAGTTCTAAAGTTAACTTTATAATTGCTATTTATCTGTACAGTTGAAAGAATATCTCAATTTACAAAAGGTTAATAATATTCAATCACTCCAAGTCAATAGGAGATATGCCAATGCTCCAATTTAATAGATACTGCCAACATAGCACAAAACTATTTGGATAATCATGTATTTGAAAGAGCTATCCAGTTTATTTTATTTCCTTGTAAATTTCTTCTCTTCAAGTATTCATCCAGTTTCCTATTAAATGTTACTTCTGTTTCATCCTTTTCATGTAGTGCATTTCAGATAACTTGCTGGGTAAAAATGTCCTCCTTAGCTTGTCTTGGGCATTTTTATCAATTACTGTACAGACAAAATATAAATAAAATTCATACTGAAGATGAAAAGAACTTCAAAATAATTTTCTGAATAATTAAACTGTAGAACATTCAAACAAAGTCTTGAGAAACTGTTCTGCCAAATAAGAGATAACTAAGCCAAAATTTGAGACTTTTGGATGAAATGGATCCCCAGATAGGCTGAAAGACAAAACATAAAGATAATCTCAGGTTTGAATGATATTTTTGCAAAAAGGCTGTGAGAAACTTGTGAGAAATTATGAATTAAGGATGATGGAAGCTAAATGTCTTGAGCTCTATTTAGTATCTCCAGATGGGTAGTGACAAAATGTTTCCACAAACAGGAGTCTGGTCTGTTTCTTTTCAAAAGTGGTTAGTTTCATCATGGCTAAAAATGTAGTAATTTGTGGTTTCTGCTGTTGAATGGAAAATACTCCATGGCTTTTCTCTGTATTCATGCTTTGCAATTTTTTAATTGAAAAGTTATTTTGAACAGTTTGGAGCCGGTTTGTTGAAATTGAGTGCTTTTTTTCTTTCATAAATTTTTCACCTTAACAGCAGATGATCTGGTACACAATAATTTGTGGACAAGGCTAATATAAGTACATTAGGTTTTTTTATTTGTGCCTGCCTGTGATTTAGTTATTTGATTGGAAATGTTTATCGGAAAAGAATAAACTAGGTTCAAGGCTCAACCATATTCAGCTGTTTAATCAATGACCTTTCCCTTATTATCTAGCAGATTCTGGTAAGGATGACTGAGACCAAGTAGAACTAGGATCAAATGGTGGTTATATGCTAAATTAAAGGTGATTGGGTGTGTATATGGGAAACAAGTAATTAGTGATATAACAGTGACTGAGTTGCAATAAAAGTGATCAGAGAAGCATACTTCTTGGACTCTGTATCACCAGCATTTAGCATCTGTTATTTTACATCGGTAGCAGAGGACAATTAGATTTTGCAAGTCAAAGATTGAGAACTGAGCATCGTTACAAACAAATGTTGAATTGGAGAAAATTTAAGGCAATGATGAAATCAAAATCTGAAGTATCTGGGACTGATTACCTACCCTGGTTTTCAAAATGTGAACTTTGATGAGTAACAATACTTTGACCATACAAAGTAAAACGTGAGGTCTGCAGATGCTGGAGATCAGAGCTGAAAATGTGTTGCTGGTTAAAGCACAGCAGGTCAGGCAGCATCCAAGGAACAGGAAATTCGACGTTTCGGGCCAGAGCCCTTCATCAGGATGAAGGGCTCTGGCCCGAAACGTCGAATTTCCTGTTCCTTGGATGCTGCCTGACCTGCTGTGCTTTAACCAGCAACACATTTTCAGCTTTGACCATACAAAAGCAGGTTAAGAATCTGAGTGCAATAACTCCAAGAAGGCCAGTATTCCGTCATCAGGTTGCCCTTCATTTATCCATGAAATTTGACCCAGCTAGCTCAGAATCGATTCCTAGAGTGAACAGAACTTCTGACACTCCTGTTTATGTCTGTCAGCCAGGACCCCCTGATTAGACCAGGTTAACAACTCCAGTCAGGGAACTCCTGTTCAATGATATCCGTATGGCTGCCCCCATTCCAACCATTTCACTAGGTTGTTTTAGGAAATGGTGATAGAACATAGATCTATACAGCACAGTCCAGGCCCTTGATGTTATGTAGACCTTTAATCGTACTCGAAGTTCAAACTAATCTACATTCCCTTCACTTTACTGTCATCCATGTGCCTATCCAAGTGTCGCTTAAATGTCCCCAATGTATCTGACTCTTACTACCACTGCTGGCAGTGTATTCCACACACCCATCACACTCTGCGTAAAAATCATCTCCATAATACTAGGCAGGGGCAAATAAAAGAGAGAAACTTCAGAGAAAAAAGTACAACACAACCTGTTGACAATCTAAACGGCAATAGTCCTCAGTCAAAAGCTTTGGTGAATTTGAGTTTATATATTTGGATTAACTATTTATTGCTCCTCCAATGATTGATATTTCTGTTGCAATTTACTTTCCCCAAGAAACAGTTGAGGCTAATTTAATTGAAAACTTCAAAACTGATATGAATGACTTTTTGTTACATACATATATCAAGACTTCTGGAACCAAGGTGGATCAGTGATGTTGAGGTGTACGTTAGCTATGCTTTAAGTGAATGACTGAAGAGGCTTGAGGGATTGAATGCTGTGCTCGTTTATTTATGTGTTTCTCTCTTCAGTCCAAGTCCTAGATTTTGACACTTGAAGTATACTTTTTAATCTGCTGAAATTTCCTTCTATCTGATCCAGTCATTGAATTAACTGTACTCCATTGTCACTGGCCGAAAGCAGAACATAATTGGTTCATTTTTGGAAATGTCGGTATCTAAATTCTGCAGGTATATTTTGGTAAAAGCAACTCCAGAGGCGTCAAATGATTTAGTTAATACATAGTGATACTATTTTCTGTAACCTGATTATTGGTCTCTGTGAATCTGTGACATTTGGATTAATGGCTCATTGTTCTCTTTCTAAAATTATCTTGATTTGGATCTGTTCTTAAATAGTTCAGAATCTTGTTGCTATTTTCATGATCTCTAATTTTGTGCCAGAATATTACAAAGATTTTTGGTAGTCCAGAAGATTGGTCAAGTATTGGTCAAGACAATCACAATTGATGACTTTAGAGAAAGGAGGAAAATTGACTCAGTGAATTAGCAAGAAAAATAACATAGGAGCATTTATGCAGTTTAAAGAAATAAGCGTGGCTAAAGTAAACGTAGATTCCTTCTCAGATGAGATAGTGGAAGAAGTAAGAAATGAGGAAAAGGCAGAAATTTTGTATCAATAATTTTGAATTTGATTTTACACACTTGAAGACATAAAAATCATCCCCATAATATTAGGCAGGGGCAAATGAAAGGGAGAAACTTCTGAGGAAAAAGTATAACACAAGCTAGGGCTGTCTTTCATCCTAATGGAAATAAAGGTTGACGAATCCCCTGGACCTGATGGCCAGCATTCTCAATTCTTAAAATAAGTGGCTCCAAGAGATATTAAGTGCATTACTTCTAACCTTCCAGCATTCTTTAAATTTTGGACATGTCCCAGCAGATTGGAAAACTCTTAATTTAATCATCATTCAATAAAAGGTGGCACAGTGGTTAGCACTGCTGCCTCACAGCACCAGAGTCCCCGGTTCAATTCCCGCCTCAGGCAACTATCTGTGTGGAATTTGCACATTCTCCCCATGTCTGCGTGGGTTTCCTCTGGGTGATCTGGTTTCATCCCACAGTCCAAAAATGTGCAGGTTAGGTGAATTGGCCATGCTAAATTGCCATTAGTGTTAGGTGAAGGGGTAAGTGTAGGGGAATGGGTCTTGGGTGGGTTGCTCTTCAGAGGGTCAGTGTGGACTTGTTGGGCCGAAGGTCATGTTTCCACACTGTAAGTAATCTAATCTAATCTAATCTAAAAAAAGAGACCTAAAAGACTATAGGCCAATTAACCTAACACCCCTGAGTTGGAAAATTCTGCTTTTTATTAATAAGGAGGTCACTAAAGGACTTTGGAAATCATTATACAATCAGGCAAGCCTGTGTAGTTCTGTGAAATTGAAATTATGTTTGATGAATTTTATTAAAGCTCTTTTGAGATTTATTTGGCATGGTGGGTAAAGGGATTACAGTAAATTGTTTTTGTTTGGATTTCCTGAAGGCATTTATTAAGGTAGCTGCAAAACACAAGAATAAATCATGTTATGGGTAATAGCATAGATGGGAGAATTGGTTAACTAACAGAGTTAGGATAAATACATCATTTTCAGATTACAAACCACATCTAGTGGGGAGCTGCAAGAATTGGTGCTGGAGCCTCACCTATTGACCATCTAGATTAATGACTTGGGTGAAAAGACAGGCTGTATTTTGTAGCCAGATTTGCTGATGATAAAACATAGTCGGGAAACCAAGTTGTGAGAAGTCACAGCTTGCAAAGGGATGTGGGATAAGTTAAGTGAATGAGTAAGAAAAAAGTGGCAGGTGAAGTATAATATGGTAATGTATGAGGCTATCCATTATGATAGGAAGAACAGAACAGATAGTGCAGAATCTTACACTACAGTGTGATTTGAATATCGTTGTGCTGGATATGAATCACAAGAATTTACCACGCTATACAGGAGTGGGTTAGAGGTTGAAGCCTCCAAATCCTCCTTCCTTCTGATTCTAATCAATGTAGTTTAATATTGATCAGGCTGATATGTGTGACCAAAACACGGTTAGTGTATGGTAAATCTAAAAGTCAGCAGCAGCAGATTTTCATGGATTCAGACCAGGAGAATTAGTTGTTCACGCATACTCAAATCAGGGAGGTCTATTGCTATGTAAACATGCACCACATGCCCAAAAAAAATACAGTTAAAGAACAGAGTGCATGTCTGCAAATAATAAGAAATCAAATGTGAGTTAGCAGAGGAATCCAGTGAGATAGGTATTAAAATTCAGATAAGTTCTGAGGCACGGAGCCCAATCAGTTTGAATTGTAGAATTCTTTACGAAGTAAAGACTGTTAATCGGTCTTATAGGTAGGTCTTGGTGGCCTTTGTGATGAGGGGTTGAGTTACTTTGCAGATGAACTCAGAGGTTTTAGATTAGGTTCAAGGAGACTTTTAAAAGATGATAAGCCTTGCAGCTCTTCTCAGGCCAAAACGATGCAGCCTTCTCTCTGTTGTTGTCATGTTGTTAATGCTAGTTTGCAGATTGCCTCAAAGGTAAGATTTTGTAAGAGAAAACATTTCAAAGGTCAAGTTGTTTTAATCAAATGATGCATGGGCATTGATACCAAGTGAAAGGCAATTCATAATCTTTCACTGTAACAATGTAGTATTAATTACCTAATAAAATGCAAAATGTACAAAAGATGATGTTGTTTAGCACTTAATTGTGGGTAGCCTGTCTCAATAACAATCGTTCACATATAAACCTGGCTATTGAATGTGGAATCTTATTGTCCCTGTGTTCTTGAAGCCGTAACCATATCAGGTGTGGAACCCTGCAGAAATGCGCTGTTTAGAGATCCCCATTATGATCTCTACAGGCATCACAATACAGGTACAGGAACTAAATAGGAAGGCAAATGAATTGTTGACTGTTGTGGAGAATGTCATGCTACAATGGTACTGTGAGGCTTTATCTAGAATACTGAATTCAGTTTTATGTTCTCATTTTTATGTTCTGATCGTCTCTGGTTCGGTGTTGGCAAAACAATAAATTCAAAAACAATTGGGTTTTTGTATTCTGGGACATAATTTAAGCTGATTGGTTATATTTGAATTGTTGCCAAAACAACTCTGGTATCTATTTCACAGCCAAATGTTACAAATTTTCAATTTTTAAGTACACTCTGAGACTGCTAGCTCGTCATATGACAGGTGCTTGTAAACTCTCAGTGCCAAACAGCATTCAGTCTCTCTTAAAGGTACAGTACACGCTTTAAACTTCATAACACATGCCAGTAATTCCAGTTTTTGAAGATAATACATTGTTAGTGTAGCTTATCGATTGAACTCTAGAAGGGCTGTGGGATAGTGTTCCTGTTCTTCTTTTGTGAACTGATAACTCAGTATACATCTGACAGAAAGTAGACTTGAGTTCAGTTGCAGTTATTGATGAGCATTTGATTCCTGACTGTTGAAATAAATCATTCATATGAAGTTTTGTAAATTTTAATTCGTTGTGCAAAATGGGAAATCGAAACTTTTCACTATGAATTTAAATCCATAACATTTGTTACTTTAGCCTCACAGTTTTCAAAGATGCATGCATTCACTTAATGTGGAATAATCTGGAACAATATTGTACCTGATTTAATAATTTATTATTTACAGCAGCCCAAAATAGTGTTGCATAACTTTCCTCATGCAGTTGGCAAAATAATTTGAGAAGTCGTTTGTTCACTGAGTGAAGTAACAATTTTTGTTTAACATTCAACCTTTATTGAACTTTGAAAGATTTATTTAAAAATGGGGTTTGTTGTAATGATGCTCAATTTGAGTCTAGAACAAATGACTGAAACAGTTTTAAATGGTGGAAGTTATATGTTGGATAGAAATTTGGCATTTTTAAAAAACAGGCTATTAATTATTCTACAAGTGATGTCATCCTGGACATGACATTTTGCTTTTACAGCATGTACCTACTCATTGTTCTCACCTACATTATTTCCAACTATGGAAATCTGGAATTGAAAGATTGTCTCAGGAATGGTGATCATGAAATGAGCATTGATTGTCATAAGTACTAATCCTGAGTCACTAATTCCCCTCTGGGATAGAAACCTATCATTCTTAGCAAGCCTCGCCTACAGGGTGAATCTAGTTCCCTTAGACTCTTAAATGCCTTCTGAAATGGCCCCAGCAAACCACTCCGTTAAGTATGATTATGGATCTTCAAAAGATGCAAGTCTTGCCAATTTTGCTCGCATCCCATGAAAAAAAAATCCATTTTGCTTGTTGTTAATCTAGTTTAGTCTAAGGATTTGAATTCCAAAGTTGAGGTGCATTATGCGGTTATACAGTGTCTTGAGTATTACAGTTTTGGTATTCCTACCAAAGAAAGGATATACTTGCCGTAGAGGGAGTGCAACCAAGGTTCACTAGGTTGGCAGTATTGTTGTATGAGGAGAGATCGGTTTTACTGGGCCTGTATTCAGCAGAGTTTTGAAGAATAAAAGGGGATCTGACTGAAATGTATAAAACTCTAACAGCGTTAGATAGCCTGGATGCTGGGAGAATGTTTTCCCTGCTTGGGGTAGTTTAGAAGCAGGTGTCACCAGGTCAGAAAACAGGATAAGCCAGTTTGGACTGAGATGAGGAAGCATTTCTTCTGTCAGTCTGTGAATTCGTTGTCACAGAAGGCTTGAGACCAAGTCACTGAGTATATTCAAGAAAAAGATTGATACATTTTTAGATATTAAAGGCACCAATAGAAGATAAAGGAAGAATATGGCATTGAAATAGAACAACAGTTATAATCTTGTTAAATGGTGGAGCAATCTCAAAGGGCTGTTTATTTTTATTCCTACTCTTTGTTTTTATGTTTGTAGTTCAACATTCAAATTTATTTCACTTCTTAGAAGTGCAGAAGTTTTTATTTCGTACTTGTGAAGTTTTGTATCCTGCCTTGGTTGTCATTATCCTCAGTTAATTTCTCATAGAGTCTTACAGCTCAGAGGCAGACCCTTTCACCCAAAGTGGTACATGCTGACCAAAATGTCCATCTATGCTAACCCCATTTCTCTGCACTTGGCCCATATCCTTCTAAACTTTTCCTATCTATGTATTTGTCCAAATGTCTTTTAAATGTTGTTAACATACCCGCCACAACAACTTTTGCTGGCAACTCTTTCCATGTGTGTACCACCCTCTGTGTAAAAAGGTTGCCCCCTAGGTTCCCTTTCATTCTTTATCCTCTAAACTTAAAACTGATGCCCTCTAGTCTGTGATTCCCCAGCCCTGGGAAAAAGACTGAGTGCACTCACCCTATTCATGCCTCTCATAATTTTACACACTTTCATAAGATCCCACTTTCAGTCTCCTCTGCTTGAAAGAAAAAAGTCCTAGCTTGTCCAACCTCTCAGACTGTCGATTCCTGGCAACAACCTTGTAAATTTCTTTTGCACTTTTTCCAGTTTCAGCACATCCTATAAGATGAACAAAACTGAACATGATACTTCAAGTGCAGCATTATCAATGTGCTATACAACTGCAACATAACTTCCCAACTTCTATATACATTGTTCTGACTGATGAAAGCTAGTGTGCCAAAAGCCGCCTTCACTGCTCTACCTGTGAATCCATTTTCAGAGAACTGTGCAACTGAACTCCAAGGTTCCTCTGTTCCACTACATTCCTTAAGGCCCTACGTTCACTGTGAAACTCCTCCCTTGATTAGACTTTCCAAAATCAAGACCTCGCACTTATCTATATTAAACTCCATTTGATATTTCTCAACCCACTTCCCCAGCTGATCAAGATCCTGCTACAATTTCTGATAAACTTCCTCACTGTGCACAATACCACCTATTTTAGTGATATCTGCAAACTTACTAATCATGCCTTGTATATTCTCATCCAAATCATTGATATAGATAACAAAGAGTAATGGGCCCAGCACCAACCCCTGAGGCACTCTACCAATCACAGGCCTCCAGTCCGACAAGCATTCTTCCACTATTCCCCTCATCCTACCATCAAGCCAATTGTATGTCCAATTTTCCAGCTCTCCCTGGATTCCATGCGATCTAATCTTCGAGAGCAGCCGACCATGTGGCGCCTTCATCAAAGATCTCTAACAAATTTGTGCGGCATGATCTCCTATGCTGACTGCTCCAAATCAAACCCTGTCTTTCCAAATGCATGTATATCTTATCTCAAAATCTTCTCAAGTAACTTATCTACCAGTGATGTTAGGCTTACTGGTTGATAGTTCCCAGGTTTTTCTTCCTCTTAGAAATACCTCAATTTGCCTTCTGTTCTTGTATATGGGCATAAAATCTGCTATCCTCCAGTCTACTGGGACCTCATTCATGACTAACGATGATGCAAAGATATCAGCCAGGGCCCCACAAATTCTTCCCTAGCCTCTTGTAGTTTTCTTGCATGTATTTAATCAGAACCAGGAGATTTATCCACTTTCCATACATTCTAATGTGTAATAGTTGATGAACCCTTAATTTAAGATTTAACTGAGAACTTGACTGTCTTGATGATAACTTTGATTGTGTTTGCTTAATTGAGGTTGTTTCAGGATCAGGAATTATCAAAGGGAATGTGATGAGGTCCAAACATCAAAAATATGCTCTTTTACAAGAGAGGTTTCCTCTAATGACTTTTAAATTAAAATCAAACAAGTAACTGCAGACCCCTGTGGTATCGATGGAAGGCTGTTTATACTGAGATGTTTACTACACAAAAAGCATATATCTGAATTGATTCACCTTGTTTTCCATTTAGAAGAGTCTAGGAAGAGCAAGTTTTTAATGAAGTTCATTTCAAAAATACATTGTTCAGTTCAGAAGGCAACAGTATTGAGTTTTGGACCAAGTTTTGTTTCTCTCTGAGGTGAATGATTCAGGGTAGTTCAGGATCTTAAAACCAAGTAAATTCAAGCACTCAGATTTGTGAACAATTCTGTTGGCTTTGAAATAGACTCATAGGATTGTCTTCACAGTCCATGTCAGGGAAACTCAAATCAGTTGAGAATTCAGATAGTAATTTTGCTGGATATGAGTCTTAGTAATAGTGTCTAAAAGCATGATAAAACACGCAGCAGAACAAAATGTTAACATTTTTCTCGCTCTCATATATCTTAAATAAACAATTTTTAGGAAGTTCTATATAATATATTTCAATTGTTAAAGAAAGTTTACAGATTCGCATAAGTACAAGAAAGCATAGGAACAGGCCCTTCTGCCTACCATGCCAATGCCATTTATTGCCCACGTGCAGTTTTTATCCCTCTGATTGCATCCTGTTCATGTGTCAAAATACACCTTAGATGTTGCTTACATACCTGTTTCCACCACCTCCATTGTTAATATGTTCCAGGCACCCATCACCTTCCGTGTGAAGGGTTTTCCCTGCACTTCTTCCCTTAAACATTCTCCCTCTCACCTTGAACGCGAGTTGTCTTCCAGCCTCTGACTGTCCAACCTATCAGTGCCACTTATAATTTTGTAGAGCATTATCAGGTAGTCCCTCCACCTTTCCAATGAATATGTCTGTAATTAATAAGACAGAAAGAATAAACATGATCTATCAAGACAGGTTTCACTCTGGGATATGATGTCAACTTGCATCATTAGTTGGAATTAGCTAGTTAGGAAAACTGCTCATTATTGTGTTCGCACAGCTTGATGGGCCAAAGTGGAGTTGACTTTTCTTTTGATGTATTCTGCTTGTGTTACACCTGTGAGTAAAAAATGAGGTCTGCAGATGCTGGAGATCACAGCTGCAAATGTGTTGCTGGTCAAAGCACAGCAGGCCAGGCAGCATCTCAGGAATAGAGAATTCGACGTTTCGAGCATAAGCCCTTCATCAGGAATAATGATCAGATTACACCTGTGATAAGAGTACTTAATGTTGCACTGAAAGTTAAGTGTCCTTTTTGTTCCAAGATGTAATGTTTTATTAACCATATGTTACAAAATGAGGCATTCTAATATACTCATACAGGTCGTTCCACTATAATGTGTTTCGTTAATGCAAGTTCTCCGTAACGCGATGGACAAGCTGTTTCTAAAACTTGAACTTTTAAAACGAGTGTTGGCTGGAACACGATTACGTCGCCAACATTTTAAGTGCTGTTTCTAGATTGTGCAAGAACACAACCATCACGTTATAGAAGAACATGTACTTGATAACAACAGCTATAGGTTAACATGAGAGGCTTTGTGATTTTATTAGATTTTTTGTTGTGATCATTTCCTGCACGTAGTATTTTCTTTCAGTCCAAGGAAGTTTCAGTCTTGAACAAGCTGTGTTTTGATATGATGTTCAAAAGCTAATAGTGATTCATTTAATTTTTGAATGCATTATTTTAAAAATAAATCATTTGTCATCTTGTTTTTTGGCAGATCACCGATGATGTGCTTATGCGAATTGCATCAAAGAATAGAAACACAATCCAAATTAATGTTTCTGATTGTCGGAGTATTTCTGATACAGGAGTGAGTTCCATAGCATCGCAAAGTCCAGGACTGCAGAAATACATTGCATATCGATGCAAACAACTCAGTGACATTTCTCTCATTGCAATTGCTTGCCATTGCCCTTTTCTACAGAAAGTACATGTGGGAAACCAGGATAAGCTTACGGATGAATCCTTGCAGCAGGTTTTCACTTTATTGCTTGTTAATATTATGTTTCAAGTTTTCATTTGACAGCTTTTTGAATTTATTGAAAACAGTAGTTTCATTGATAATGTTTCAACAATCAAAATAACATTTTAGTGTGCACAATTCACAGAATAAGTTTGTAACATCTTGCAGATTGATTATAAATTTAATGATCCTTTAATCATTTAAGATCAGATTAGTTATTTCTTTTTTATTAAAATTATTAAACTACAGAAAAATTACTGGCAAGCTGTTTCATGAATTTAAAAACATGATGTAAATTTTTGAAGCAAAAATTTATATATTGAATTTTTAAGCAAGTGGGATGATGTCATTGCTTTAGATCCAATCTGTACTATACATGAAAGGGTGGGAGGCACATGTGTTTTTTGATTTTTTTTTCTTATTTTCACTCTCATTGTTTCAGATATTTTGCCTCTTTATTTGATGCTGTAGAAACATGGCTTAATTTGGCTCTTTACAGTTTCAGATATCATACTTTTTAACTTGAAACCCACTGCTGTGGACACAGAATGTTTTCATTTTTTTTCTGTCCCTCATTACTTTAAAGAGCAGTTTAAAATGGACAGTTTTTTTAACCAAGGTTTTTTTTCAACAGACCTCCTAGGTCAGTGCATACATGATGTGAAAGAGACATTAATAACAGGAATTATTGGAAGGTTGCATTATTTCCTCTGATTTTGAGCAGGGAATTTTGCAACATTGAAGCCTTTAGGCCATTAAGGCTTTCTGGTAGTCCCCTGAAAAATACAAAAGCAAATTGTATTTGTTGCACCATGGGATCTTATTTTAGACTAGCTGCTGAATCCTTCTGCTGTGGAGAGGATAGAACAAGGATGTGACTGTTTAACTTGCTCAGTTGCTATTGACCTGACATAATGAGTCTGCAGAAGGATTTAGGAGAAAGTGAGGAATGCAGATGCAGGAGTATCAGAGTTGAAAAGTGTGGCGTTGGAAAAGCACAGCAGGTCAGGCAGCATCTGAGGAGCAGGAGAGTCGAGTTTTTCGGTCAAAAGCCCATTCCTGATGAAGGGCTTCCTGATGAACGTTGGCTCTCCTCCTTGGATGCTGCCTGACCTGCTGTGCTTTTGCAGCACCAAACATTTTGACTGAAGAGGGATATAGGCAGATTAAGTGTGTGGATGGAAACTTGGTTGATGGAATGTGGGAAAATGTCAGGTTATGCGCTTTGTCGGGAAAAATAAAGGAGTTAAATGTTATTTAAATGGAGAAGGATTGCAGAAAGGTTCAGAACAGAGGGATTTTGGGAGTACTAATGGATAAATCACAAAATCTGCAGGTCATAGGAAAAGCAAATCGGATACCATCTTTTATACTTTTTTTTGGAGTAAAAAGTAGGACATCTTGCTAAAACCGTCCAAGGTACTAATCACACCACAGCTGGAACACTGTTGACAGTTTTGGGTCTGTTATTTGAAGAAATGTATATGGTATTAGAGACAATCCAGAGAAGATTTGTGATGTTGATTCTGGGTTTGACGTGATTTTCTTAAGAGAAGAGGTTGAGTGGGTCAGGCCTGTACTCCAGTATTGGAGTTTAGAAAAATAAGAGCACCCTTACTGAAACACACAAGAATGTTGGGGGACTTGACAGAGTAAGTGTGGAGAGGTGTCCTCCCCTCCCCCACTTTATGGAAGAGTTGAGGATCAGAGGGCATAATCAAGAGTTGCACACTTAAGACAGTGAGAAAGAGAAATTTCTTCTGAAGGTTGTAAATCTGTGGGATTATTTACCACAGGTAGGTCATTGTGTATGTTCAAGGCTGAGATAGATAGATTTTTAAACCAGTCAGGGAATTGAGGATTTTGGGGAAAAGTGAGGGAAGTGAAATTAAGTTTTATCAGATTGTTCATGATCTCATTGAAAGGCAGGGCAGGCATGGTGGATGAATGTCCCACCTCTGCACTGGCATCATATGGTCTAATCTGGCCTGGAGTATAAAAGAGCTGAGGGGTGATTAATCAAGATTGAAATGACTGGTTTTGCAAAGGATGGAGTACATTGTGCTCCAGTATAGCGCGGTCAAAACACTTTTTTTCTGAGCATCATTTGATCATTTAGATAAGAAGTAGAAAACTTTATTTTTTATGTTCCAAAATTACAAACTTCACAAATACCAAGGGAATCTTTATCCTGCTTGCAGAGTAGATTTTGTTAATAAGGAGATTCCTTAATTCAGTATTTGTCATATATATTTTGTATCTCGGGAACTTGAATGAAAGTTCAGCATCCAACGGTGTCAATTCACTATCAATTTACTTTTCTAAACTTGGCAGTTATCATTTTTGTTATGGCTATTAAATTCAAGAGCGTAAGTAAGTACAGTGTAGATTGTGATTGTGGCACAAAGAAGGACTGAAGTTTGATATTCGAACCAATGCATCAGTTAAGCAGATGGGCTGTAAGGTGGGATTGGTGGCATTTCCTACATTTGACATGGTTCATTGGAACAAAAACAACTATAAAACGAAAAGATATTTGGAGTAGAAGTACACAATTCTTGGTTGAAGAGCTAGATTTTTAATGTATTTAACAGGAATACATTGTTGCCAAGGTGTTGTTATGTGAAGGAGAAAAAGAGGTGAAATCAACAGTAATTTGGTTTATAGGTTTGGATGAGTGATCAGAAGTGGCAAGGTACTGGCAGAACTTACATTTGTGCCATTGAATAACTGAGAATCAATACACTGTAGATTGTTGTGTTTAAGGTAACCTATTTTTTTTTGTACCAAAATTCATGTGAAGGTGTATAGCTTGATTTCCTTTTCTGCTAAGAAATGCTGTGCTCTGGTTAGGAGCCAGCTTTGAGCTTCCACCTCAGAATTACATGTTTTATTCACTTTAGAAGTCTGCATACAAGATCAAACATTTGAAATGGGATATGTTACAACATGCGTGGGAATCTTAGACACCCACATAGAGCAGATCATAAATGGTGGTGTGAGTAAGGCAGAAATAATTAGATATAAAGCTACTTTTGAGCTGGACATTGTGATGTTAGCTAACTCATCTAGTGACTTGCCTTGCAAAGGTAGAATTTAGTGTTAGTAAAAAATTACTCCAAGACTTGCAGAAGAAGGACTCTGTCCTGGAGATGATGCTCAAAACCCATTGTGCCATGAGAATAGGGAACATCCACTGGGCTAATGTTCAGAAGCATGTATCACACTGGGTCCTCAAACAGTCAGAATTATTACCTTGTCACCAGAAGTGTACGTAAATGGACAAAATCAAACCTTGAGTGCGGCAGAGATTGCAGAGCAACCGCTTGTTAGTTGAATTGTTTCATTATCACATGGGAATACTCATTGTTGCTGTAGAAGACTCAGTTCCATTCAACATGGGTGAATCACTCATGAATTTTGATAGTTCAATAGCTAATCTGAAACATTGAAAAAACATTCTCGTTAAACCTTGATATGAGAAGACCAGATTGACAATGGTACTGATCTGCATAAGATTACATGATATTGGAGCAGAATTAGGCCATTTGGCCAATCAGGTCTGCTCTGCCATTTTGATCATGGCTGATATGTTTCTCAATCCCATTCTCCTGTCTACTGCCCATAACTCTTCGTCCTCTTACTCATCAGGGACCTATCTGTCTCTGTCTTAAATACACTTAATGTCCTGCTTCCACAGCCCTGTGTGGCAATGAGTTCCACTGATTCATCGCCCTCTGGCTGAGGATATTTCTCCTCATCCCTTCACTTTAAAGCTGTGTCCTCGGGTCTTAGTCTCTCCTACTAGTGGAAACGTCTTCTCCATGTCCAATTTATCCAGGCCTGTCAGTATCTGTAAAGTTCAATCAGATTTCCCCCACTCCCACCTTGTTCTTCTGAACTTTATCCAGTTCAGGCCCAGAGTCCTCAACTGTATGTCATATGACAATCCTTTAATCTCCGAGCTCATTTTTGTAAACCTCCTTTGGAACCCCATCAATGCTAGCTCATCCTTCCTCAGATAATGCATCTAGGAATTGTTCCTAATATTCCAAATACTGTCTAACCACAGCCTTGTCTAGTTTCAGCAGTACAGCTCTGCCCTTGGATTCTAGCCCTCTTGAAATAAATGTTATTGTAACATTTGCCTTCCTGGGGGCGGCACGGTGGCACAGTGGTTAGCACTGCTGTCTCACAGCACCAGAGACCCGGGTTCAATTCCCGACTCAGGCGACTGACTGTGTGGAGTTTGCACATTCTCCCCGTGTCTGCGTGGGTTTCCTCCGGGTGCTCCGGTTTCCTCCCACTGTCCAAAGATGTGCGGGTCAGGTGAATTGGCCATGCTAAATTGTCTGTAGTGTTAGGTAAGGGGTAAATGTAGGGGTATGGGTGGGTTGCGCTTCGGCGGGTCGGTGTGGACTTGTTGGGCCGAAGGGCCTGTTTCCACACTGTAAGTCTAAGTCTAAGTCTAAGTCTAATTGCCAGCTAAACTGTCTGTTGGGAGAATCTTGGACTCTGACTCCCAAATGTCTTTGTGTTTCAGATTTCCTAAGTATTTTCCCATGTAGAAAATAGTCTACACCTCTAATCTTCTGAACAAAGTGTATTACCTCACACTTTTCCACCTTTGTATTCCACCTCCCACTTCTTTGCCCACTGTCCTAATCTGGGCAGCACGGTGGCTCAGTGGTTAGCACTGCTGCCTCACAGCACCAGGGTCCCAGGTTCGATTCCAGTCTCAGGCAGCTGTCTATGTGGAGTTTGCACGTTCTCCCCTTGTCTGCGTGAGTTTCCTCCCACGGTCCAAAAATGTGCTGGTCAGATGAATTGGCAATGCTAAATTGTCCATAGTGTTAGGTGCATTAGTCAGAGGGAAATGGGTCTGGGTGGGTTACTCTTCGGAGGGTCGATGTGGACTGGTTGGTACGAAGAGCCTGTTTCCACACTGTAAGGAATCTAATCTGTCCAAGTCCTTCTGCAGCCTTCCCGCTTGCTCAGTGCTTCCTGTCATTTCACCTACCTTTGTGTCATTTGTAAACCTTAGTAACAATTCTCTCCATTCTTTTGTCTAGATCGTTAATGTACACCATGAATAGTTGCAGTCACAACACTGACCCTGTGGAACTTCACTAGTCACCAGCTGCCAAACTGAAAAGAACCGCTTTATCCCTACTCTGTCTTCTGCCAGTCAGCCAATCCTTTATCCATATCAGTACCTTATCCCTAACTCAATGGGCGTTTATCTTAATTAGCAGGCTATTGTACAGCACCTTGTCAAAATTTGTCTGGAAATCCAAATAGATCGTGTCCACTCGTTGTCCTTTGTCTAACTTGCTCGTTACTGCCTCAGAATTCTAGCATATTTGTCAGGCATGACTTCCCCTTGACAAAGTTCTGTTGAATAAGCCCAATTTAACAAGCACTTCCTTAATAACAGGCATTAAAATCTTACCAACAATCAACGTCAGGCTATAATTTCCTGCCTTTTGCCCAATTCCTTTCTTAAACCAGGGTGTTATATGATATGTTTTCCAGTTGTCTGGGACCCACCCTGACTCCAGTGATTCTTGAAAGATTGCCTGCACAATCTCCCCAAGAACTCTGAGGTGTAGTCCATATGCTACAGATGATTTATTCACCTTCAGACCTTTCAGCTTCCCGAGCACCTTGTGAGTGATGGCCACTTCGCTCACCTATACCCCCTGACTATGTTGCTGATGTCTTCCTCTGTGAAAATTGGTGCAAAATCGTTATTCATTTCCACTGCTATTTCTTTGTTCCCCATTACAAATTCTCTGGCCTCATTTTCCAGTGGTCTAATGTCTTCTTTTCCCTTTCTCTTACCATTTTAGATAGATATAGAAAAACCTGTTGACATTCTTGTTTATATTACTAGCTGGCTTATTCTCATATTTCCTCTTCTCCCACTTATTGCTTTTTTAAGTTGTCCTCTGTTGGTTTTTAAAGGCTTCCCACTAATTGTCATCAGTATGTATGTTTTTTCTTCAGATTTTATGCTATCCCTGACTTCCCTTGGCAGCCAACATTGCCTCATCCCATAGTAATTTTCTTTTTCTTGCAATGAATTTCTACAGTGCCATCTGAATGAGCGCCCAAAAACTCCTGCCACTGCTGCTCCAGCATCTTTCTGGCTAGGTCCCTTTCCAATTTTCCACTCAACCAATTCCGCCCCCCCCCCCCCCCCCCCCCCCCCACCCCCCACCCCCCACCACCACCACCACCACCTCACCACCACCTCACCACCACCACCACCTCACACACACAAAAATAACCCAAGAAGTTTGAAGTCCTATCCACAGTCCTCGTTATGTGATTCAGCAGGTCTCTGGTCCCAGTATTAGTAAGATGGAGCCCGTCCTATTGCAGCAGCTTCCTCCTTCCCCAATATCAATGTCACTATCCCATGAATTCATACCCATTTCTCCCACACAAATATTTGAGCCACGCATTTCGCTCTTCAATCCTGTTGATCTTGTGTCAGCTTGCTTGTAACTCTGGTAGTAATCCAGAGATGATTATCTTTTTGGTTCTGCTTTTCAATTTAGACCCTAGTTACTTATATTCCCTCAGCAGAACCTCTTTCCTTCTTTTTACCTGTATAGTTGGTATTTATTTGGACCACAAAAACTAGATCGTTCCCCTTCCACCCAAGTTCCTTTAAAACGCAGATGACAGGTGCTGAAACCAGGCAGACACCACAGCATTCGGGACTCTCGATCCTGAGTAGAGAGAAGAGTGTCCATCCTCCTGGCTATATTGGTCTTGATCACAACTACATTTTTCTTTTCTCCCCACCTCTTGAATAGCTCCTTGTACGATGCTTCTACGGTCAGTTTGCTCACTACAGTCTCCAATTTTATCTGAGCAGGAAGAAAGAATCTCAAGTTAAGAGAAATTCAAGGGCTGAGTCATCTTCAGTAGAGATTAGAATGAAGGGCTTTTGCCTGAAACGTTGATTTTCCTGTTCCTCGGATGCTGCCTGCCCTGCTGTGCTTTTCCAGCACTACTCTAATCTTGACTCTACTCTCCAGCATCTGCAGTACCCACTTTTGCCTCATCTTCACCATTACCTCCTGGATCCCTATACCTGCCTCATTGATGGTCTAACTCTCTTGACCCTGACCACTAACTGTTAATCTAATGGTTAAACTGTGTACTGAAACACGGCGTCCAGGTAACTCCCGTCATCCTTGATATTCTGCAGTGTGTTTGCATGACTGCCAGACTTAAAAAAAGCCTTTGGTAATTTTCAAATTTAAACTGTGCTGCAAATCAAATTCTCTGTATTTTTTTTTAACACAACCTGTGTCACATTTCTCTTTCCCACCTCCTATCCAAAAAAAAAACGGTTCCAACATCTCCAGTTTTTCCTCATAGCTGAACTTTCTCAAGCTTGGAACCATGTTTGCCAATCTGTTCTGTGCTGACTCCAATGTGTTCACATTTTTCTTATGGAAGTGTTCAGATGTGTACACGATACTGCAGCTGAAATCAAACAAATGTCTGCTGCAAGTTCAGCATCACCTCCTTGTTCTTGTACTTTCTCCCCTTATTCAAAATCCATGATGCCTTGTGCTTGCTTACCAGCTAATACTCCTGTTTTGCCACCTTCAGTGATCTGTGCACATGTACACTCAGGTTCGTCTTCTTGCACTCCCTAAAGAGTTATATTATTTTTTATGTTGGCTGCGTTCATTCTTCCTACCAAACTGCATTTCTTCACACTACTTTGTATTGAACTTCATCTGCCACCTGCCCATCCAATCCACTAAATTGCCAATGTCCTTTTGAATTTCTAAACTACCCTCCTCACAGTTTTCAGTGCCTACATTGTGATGGTTTTTGCATCATCCTCAGACTTTGAAAAGGTCACTTGGTGAGCAAGGGAAAATTCATTCTATGAGCTGGAACTTAATTCTGTTGTGTAACACTACACAGCATGACTTCTCGAAGTCCATGTACTCCACGTGAAGAGCATTACCCTCATAATCAATCCACTGTTATCTCTTTTAAAAACTTAAAAGTTACTTGAATTTGATTTCTTCATAACAAATTCATGCTGGTTCTTCTGAATCAACTCATCTTTTTCCATGCGACTTGTAATTTTCCCAAATAATTGCTTCCAGAATCATCCCTACCTTTGAAGTTAAACTGATGCAGTTGCTGAGGTCATCCTAGCAAACATTTTTGATTCATTTAATCCCTTACTCATGCCTCTTGCTTCCATGTGTAAATCCCTTTTGATCTGTAATCAGCCCTAGTCATGCTTTTACCATTCTTTTACTATTTATATGCCTATAATAATATAAGAAAAATGAGCAGAAATAGACAATCTGGCCCCTCGAGGCTGCTCTGTCATTCAATAAGATTATGGCTTATCTTTTTGTGGCCTCAGCTCCACCTACCCATCTGTTCACCATAACGCTTAATTTCTTTATTGTCAAAAATCAACCTACCTTTGCCTTAAAAACATTCAATGAAGTAGCCTTGACTGCTTCACTAGGCAGTGAATTCCACAGATTAACAAAACATTGGGTGAAGACGTTCCTTCTCAATTCAGTCCTAAATTTGCTCCTCCAGATTTTGAGGCTATGCCGCCAAGTTCTAGTTTCATCCACCAAAGAAAGCAACCTCCCTGCTTCTATCTTATCATTTCCCATCATAATTTTATATGTTTCTGTAATATCCCATCTCATTCTTCTACATTCCAGTGGGTATATTCCCTGCCTACTCAATTTCTCCTCTTGTCCCAACTCACTCAACTTAGTGAACTGCCTCTGCACCACTTCTAGTGCTAGTACTTTCTTTTTGAAGTAAGGATACCAAAACTGAACTCAGTACTCAGCACTCTATACAGCTGGAGCATAATCTCCCTATTTTAAAACTCCATTCCTCGCGCAATGAAGGACAGTATTCCATTTTTTTCTTAGTTATCTGCTGCATCTGCAAACCAACGTTTTGTGATTCATGCACAAGGACACCCAGGTTCTTCTGCCCAGCAGCATACTATATAGAAGACTTTGAGATTTCCCTTTATGTTGGCTACCAGTAATTTCTAATAATTCCTCCTGGCTTTCTTAAAATGCTTTTACACTTTTCTTCTGAACCTTTTGTATTCTGTTTGGCTCACAAATTTTTTTTTTGAGGTGACACTTGTGATGATCACACTTTTTCTGCTTTATCTTATTTTCTATCTCTTTTGTTATCTCCCTCACCGTGGCATTTTTACTTGGGCACTTGAAACTTGTCCATATGAATTTATTAGAGTTGACTTATAGTAACCCTCTTGCCATTGAACATAACATACAAAATAGGATGAGGACTTAGTTGATTAGTTCCTTTAGTCTACTTTGCCACCCAATAAGAAGATATCTATCTTCTAACTCAGTGTTACATCCATGTTGCCATAATCCCTTGATTCACTTAAATTTCAAGATCATTGTTTCAAGCACAATTCCAAGGATTTGTGACATTAGGCTGAGTGATACCTTTGTGTAGGTTAATGTCGGCAAGCACAGAAAGAGCTAATTTAATATAGGGGAATAAATGCTATTTTAGCCTGAAGTAACAGTAATGAAGATCAGATTAGCTCGTATTTACGTGGTTGCAGTTGTAGAATCTTGCTTGTCTGCTGTGTTTGCCTAAGTTACAATGGCTGCACTTAGAACATAGACCATTATAGCACAGTACAGGCCCTTTGGCCCTCTGTTGCGCCGACCTGTGAAACCAATCTGAAGCTCAATAAAACCAACATTATTCCATTATCATCTATTCGTTTATCCAATGACCATTTAAATGCCCTTAAAGTTGGCAAGTTTATACTGTTGCAGGCAGGACATTCCATGTCCTCACTACTGTGAGTAAAGAATCTATCTCTGACATCTATCCAATATCTATCACCCCTCAATTTAAAGCTATGTTCCCTCATGCAAACCATCACCATCCGAGGAAAAAGGCTCTCACCGTGCATCCTATCTAATCCTCTGATCATCTTGTATGTCTCTATTAAGTTAGCTCTCAACCTTATCTCTCATGCAAACAGCCTCAAGTCCCTCAGCCTTTCTTCATAAGACCTTCCCTCCATACTAGACAACATCCTGGCAACTCTCCTCTGCACCCTTTCCAATGCTTCCACATCCTTCCCATAATGGGGTGACCGGAACTGTACACAATACTCCAACTGTAGCTGCACCAGAGTTTTGTACAGCTGCTGCATAACCTAATAGCTCCGAAACTCAATCACTCCAGCAATAAAAGCTAACACACCGTATGCCTTCTTAAAAACCCTCTCAACCTGGGTGGCAACTTTGAGGGATCTATGCAACTGGACACCCGAGATCTCTCTGCTCATCTACCAAGAGCCTAGTACTCTGTGTATTCCTGTTACTCCTTTCAAGGTGAATCAACTCTCACTTTTCAGCATTAAATTCAATTTAAATTTGCCACCTCTTAGCCCAGCTCTGTAGCTTATCTATGTCCCTCTATAACGTGCAAGATCCTTCTGCACTATCCACAATTCCACTGACTTTAGTGTCATTAGCGTCATATTTGCTAACCCATCCTAGTAACTGAACTCAGGAATGAACATTTCCCATCAATCACCACCTCTGTCTTCTTTCAGCTAGCCAATTTCTGATCCAAACTACTAAATCACACTCAATCCCATGCCTCCATATTTTCTGCAATAGCCTACCGTGCGGAATCTTATCGAACACTTTACTAAAATCCATATACACCACATCAACCGCTTTACCCTCATCCACCTGTTTGGTCACCTTCTCAAAGAACTCGATAAAGTTTGTGATGCATGACCTACCCTTCACAAAATCATGTTGACTATCTCTAATCAATTTATTCCTTTTCTAGATGATTATAAATCCTATCTCTTATAATCCTTTCCAACACTTTACCCACAATTGAAGTAAATCTCACTGGTCTTTAATTACCAGGATTGTCTCTACTCCACTTGAACAAGGGAACAACATTTGCTATCCTCCAGTCTTCTGGCACTATTCCTGTAGACAGTGCGACATAATGATCAAATCCAAAGGCTCTTCAATTCTCTCCCTGGCTTCCCAGACAATCTTCGGATAAATCCCATCCAGCCCAGCAGACTTATTTATTTTCATGCTTTCCAGAATTTCTAACACCTTTACCTTACGAACCTCAATCCCTTCTAGTCCAGTAGCCTATATCTCGGTATTCTCCTTGACAACATTGTCTTTTTTCTGTGTGAATATTTGATGCCTCTCCCATCGCTTCGGACTCCTCGTACAACTTTCCATAACTGTCTTTGACTGGCCCTAATCTTAGTCTAATCATTCTTTTATTCCTGACATACTTATAGAAAGCTTTAGGGTTTTCCTTGATCCTACTTGCCAAAGACTTTTCATGTCCCCTCCTGGCTCCTCTTAGCTCTCTCTCTGTAGGTCCTTCCTGGCTAACTTGTATCTCTCAAGCGTTCTTGCTGAGCCTTCATGCCTCAGCTTAACATCAGCCTCCTTCTTCCTCTTGACAAGAGATTCAACTTCTTTAGTAAACCATGGTTCCCCCCGCTCGATGACTTCCTCCCTGCCTGACAGGTACATACTTATCAAGGACACACAGCAGCTGTTCCTTGAACAACTTCCACATTTCAGTTTTGCCCATTCCCTGCAGTTTTCTTCCCCATCCTATGCATCCTAAATCTTGCCTAATCACCTCATAATTGCCTTTCCCTCAGCAATAACTCCTGCCCTGTGGTAGATACCTAACCCTTTCTATCACCAAAGTAAATGTAACTGAACTATCGTCATTATCACCAAAGTGCTCACCTACCTCCAAATCTAACACCTGGCCTGGTTCAGTACCCAGTACCAAATCCAACGTGACTTCGCTAATTGTCGGCCTGTCTACGTAGTATGTTTGGAAAGTCTCCTGCACGCATTGGACTAAAACTGACCCATCTAAAGTACTTGAACTATAGCTTTTCCAGTCAATATTTGGAAAGTTAAAGTCCCCTGTAACAACTCCCTGTTACTTTCGCTCCTATCCAGAATCATCTTTGGAATCCTTTTCTCTACATCTCTGAATTTTTCAGAGGCCTACAGAAAACTCCCAACAGGGTGACCTCTCCTTTCCTGTTTCTAACCTCAGCCCATACTACCTCAGTAGATGAGTCCTTATCAAACATCCGTTCTGCCACTGTAGTACTGTCCTTGACCAGCAATGCTACACCTCCCCCTCTTTTGCCACCTTTACTGAAACATCTAAATCCTGGATTCTGCAACAATCATCCCTGCTCTATCCATATCTCTGAAATTACCACATTTTGAAGTCCCAGGTACCAACCCATGCTGCAAGTTCATCCACTTTTATTCCGAATGCCCTGGTGTTGAAGTGGATACACTTCAAACCACCTTCCTGCCAGCCGGTACACTCCTGCGACCTTGAAACCTTATTCATCACCTCATTACTGTCAACCTCCTGTACACTGGAGCTACAATTAAGGTTCCCATCATCTTGCTGAATTAGTTTAAACCATCCTGAAGAGCATTGGCAAACTTACCCCCCCGAGGACATTGGTACCCCTCTGGTTCAGGTGTAGACCATCCCACTTGGAGAGATCCCACTACCCCAGAATGAGGGCCAATTATCTAGGTATCTGAATCTCTGCCTCCTGCACCATTGCTGTAATGACATGTTCAATTGCTGTCTCTCTCTCTCTCTTTATATCTATATAAAATATATAAATATATATATTCCTCGTTTCGTTAGCACTTGGCATGGGTAACAAACCAGTGATATAAACTCTGTTGTCCTAGGTCTAAGCTTTTGCCCTAACTCCTTGATTTTCTGCCTTCCATCTCCATTCCTTTTCCAACCTATGTCATTGGTGCCTATGTGGGCCATGACTTCGGGCTGCTCCCCCTCCCCCTGAAAGATCCCAAAAAAATGATGTGAGCCATCACAGACCCTGTTACGTGGGAGGCAATACACCAACCATGAGTCTCCCTTGTTCCCACAAAATCTCCTTTCTGTCCCCCTAACTATGGAGTCCCCAATGACTAATGCTCCACTCCTCTCCCCCACTTCGCTTCTGAGCTACAGGGACAGACTCTGTACCAGAATCTGTACCCGTGGCTTATCCCTACTAAGTCATTTCTCCCCTCCCACTCCCAACAATATCCAAAATGGTCTACGTGTTATTCAGGGGAACGGCTACAGGGGATCCCTGCACTGTCTTCCTATTCCCTTTCTGTCCCCTGACTGTAACTCATCTACCTTTTTCCTGTACCTGAGCTGTTACTACCTCCCTGCAGTTTGTCTCAATTACCCCCTCAGCTTCCCGAGTGATCCAAAGTTCATTTAGCTCCAGATCCAGTTCCCTAATACACTTTCCAAGGAGCTGGAATTATGTGCACATCCTGCAGACGAAGTCAGTGTGACCCTTCCTTCCCACGTTCTACAGGAGGAGCATTCAACTGTCCTACCGTCCACTCTTAGTGTACTGAATTCCTAAACAGATTGTGGAAACAAAACTAGTAACCGACCTAATTGGTACTCAGGATCTTATATTTTTAGTTAGAGGAGGAAGATGGGTGGGGGACACTACCTAAGTAGTGTTTCTTGTGGAGCAACTGCCCAAATATATTACCTCACTTAATCAGCCATCCCGTGTCCGCTCCTGCTCAGCGTGCGCTCCACCTATACACAAGGTAAGCTTTTAAACAATTTATTTACCTTCTGGCAGCCCCAGTTCTTGGTCTCGCTGCTTCCACTGCTGCTGCAAAAATGGAACAGTGAGAGCGAGGACTGAGGGCTGCCAGGAACGTAAATTGAAATATACCCACAGACTGTTAAACGTTTTGGGATGTGATGAGGTTTGTACAAGATCCTAAATAATGCAAATCCTTTGTTTGTCTTGATGTGGAACCCACAAAGTAGCAGAGTTCTGTATTTTGGTCACTTAAGTGGTGAAGTCACCATGGGCTTTATGGTTTCACTAAATCTGGTTTTATAAATAAATTAAAATCTAACAGTTAATGTTAGAAAAGTTACTTTGAGACATCATTTTTTAAAGTGAGCATGCGTGGTGACTTTTTACCATCTCGGCTTTAATATTGCGCAGACAAATTGATTATAGCAGGTACAGAATTACTTGGGAAATGTATAGTCTGTTTATGAATGCAATATGGCCACAAAATCCATCAAAAGTGACTGTCTGTAATTATTTTAATTTCAAGTCAAAAGCTGTTGGTGAATATAAAAAATTATTTTTGGGCAAAACATGTAAGCAATGTTGAGTTTAAATTGTCGTCTATCTTCTGTTTTAATTGGCTACATAGAATAAAGATGATATTTTAGATTTGAGCAGAGAAACAAATGCAAACTAAATACACAAAGACTGAGCTCGCATATGCCAATGAATTGGTAAAATGATGCTGGGTTGGGACCATTTAAAAAGCTTGATCTATTTAGGCCACAGAACTTAATAGTTTTTACTATTAGATTACAGATGGTCTAAAGCACTGAAACTTGGAAAGCATTCAGAATAATGATATGTATTTTCATTTACTTGGACAGAGATTCGTAAACGACACCTTATCATGGAGGTACATCTCCCAGTCCAAAAGCAGTTTTAAAAAAAAACACCATTGGTATTGAGAACACACCTGAAAGCTTGCCTGTTTCAGATGATAGTCCTAAATCTCATCATTACCTTTCTTTTAATGTTAGAGCAGTATAGTTTTGTTTGTGGCCTCTGGAGATGGGGTTTAAAAGAATTATTGCTCTCAACCTATGTTACCGAATATGTCAATTGAAACATGCTTTTCCTGCTTCGTGAGGAAACGTATACCTAATCTAAAATTAACTTGCATTTGCTGAACTGAGTTCGACGTGTATTGCTGGAACAATAATATCATCTAAGAGAAATCCGAAGTTCAGGTTACTGGTCACCTTTTAAATATTCTTCTAATGTTAGTAGTTCTAATACACTATTATTGCACTTATTGAGTAATCCTGTGTTCTGATAACAGATCAAGGTGTTTTGTAGGCAAGGAAGAAATTAGTGGAGTTAGATTGGCCTCCTGCTCAAGACCTTACTGATGCTTCTTTTAAAGTTTGTCTCGTTCTTGCAGAAACTGTCCAGCAATTATGAAGCAAGTAATCTTACAGCAGTGGGACTGGAAGTTAGCTTTCCAATATAAATGCAATTACTACTGTCTTGCCTGGGGAGGTGCAGATATACATGTCATGAACCCATTTTTTTTCTATTTTCTATTTTTGCCTTTTTATAATCTCCTGCTATTTCGAGATCATTTAATTTCATTTTAAAGTGCAATTTTCTTGTGCTATTCACCCTCTGGTAACACTATTATCCATATGTGAGTTTTAACAATACCGATGGACTGTTGCACCACATTGGAGACTGATACAACCAAACCTAACTGTGTTTCCTCTTGATAGCCATATGACTCAATAATCAGAAGTTGCAACCAAGGCTTTTTTTTAACTTCTGCGAAATCGTTTCACTTCTGTGAATTATAAATGTTCTCTCTATCAATAAGTGCCTGAGGTTGGTAGTTCAGGAAAGATATATGATTAAACTTGGGGCCTTATAGGTCTTGCTCAGTTACTCACTTGAAAAAATTTGCTGGTTCATTGGGAATGGCCCCTCTGAACTTTATCTTGTAAAATATCTTGTAAAATCTAGGCTTTCTTTGTGACTTGCTCCTAAAATCAGCGCAGTGTTTTATATTTTCTCTATTGAATGAAATGTTTGTTTTACTGAGATTCTTCATTTGATATTGGTTAGAACAACTTGATCATTGAAATTCAGGAGATTTAAAACTCCATCTGGTGATAAAGGGATGGTAGAAGAGTTAGAAGCATGTTTATTGGGTTGCTAGCCTGTTGCCCACGCATTGTCTTTTTTGTTTGGTGAGCAGTCTTATCTGTCTGATATAGATAGAAGTCCCATTTATCTTTTCGAATTGGTGCCTTATTTTTGTGGGGCCATGAGGTGCCGGATTGTTGCTTTGAGCTCTCCTGTTTTCTGCTAACTTGGTGTCGTGATTCTTTTTTCTGCATTTTATTCAATGAAGTTCAAAAGTGTGTTAGTTTACATTTAATTCATGTATTATGCATTGTATAATGATCCTGCTGGATGCTACCTATGTAGAATTTTACATTTTTTTTTACCCTTTTGGGTAAGGTACTCACAAAGGAATATAGGAACAGGAGTAGCCCATGGCCATGGCTGATCTGTGACATAACTCCATATACCTGCCTTTGGTCCACAACCTTAGATACATTTTTGAAAGGAAAAGGTATTAATCTCCAATTTAAAATTAACATTTGGTCTTGCATCAGTTGCCATTTTTGAGAGTTTCGACTTCTACCACCTTTTTTGTGTATAGCGGTGCTTCTTAACATTTCTCCTGAATAGTCTGGCCTGAATTTTAGATTGTGCCTCCTAGTTCTAGAATACCCAACCCGTGAAAATAAAGAGTCAACCACATTTCTGTGGATCTAGAGCTACATGTAGGCCAGCCCAGGTGCACATGGCAGATTTTCCTTCCCTGAAAGACATGAGCAAACAAGTTGGGTTTTAATGATGATCAGCCATGGTTTCATGGTCAGCAGACTCTGATTTATTTGGAGCTTTATCATTTGTTGAACTCAAATTTCACCATCTGTTACTATGTGTTTCAAATATATGCTCCTGGTGCAATATCCTTGGTCTCTAGATCACTCTGAGAAAGTGAGGGCTGGAGATCAGTTGGAAAATTTAGTGTTCGAAAAGCACGGCAGGTCAGACAGCATCCGAGGAGCAGGACTTTTTGACTCTCTAGATTACTTATCTAGTAGCAATACCACTAATATACCACTTGCACCTTCTCCACCAGTATGACAGCATAAGGAAGCTGAGGTACTTATGTTTTGACATACTAAAGACATTGATGCCTTTGCCATCCCAAAAAAAACCACATGAATAAAATTTAATATTAAATGTTAGTTCCTGAGTTTGTTAAATTACTAACACAAGTCTGGGAAAAGGAAAGTGCATATTCAGAAATATAGACCATTTCTGAGTAGATTACACTGTTATGGTTAAAGTTTGTGGTTGTCTTTCTGTTTTTATTTTATTCATCAGTGAATGTTTGGACTCTGTCTGCTATATCAAATGGTGATGAATTTCATGTTGATCATGGTAGTAGTTACACTGATGAAGCAGCAAACATTAACTTGCTGAAGTTATGGAATTGTAATTGTCTTGAAACACTTTTATTCAATGCTTCTATCAATAAATTATTTGTAAGTGCTGTTTGAATAAGCATAAAGTGCAGGAGCTTATTATTTTTCCACTCTACATATCTGTATAGATTTGAAAACATGTGAGCCCTGTCTGCAATATAGTGGAGAGGTATTTTAAACAAGTTGATGATAATTAAATCCGGAGCCCTGAAATTCTCCCTGTAATGAAGTCGTCATTTGACTTTAAGTGATTGGATCTGTGATGATAATGTAGTTTGATATAGCACTTGTTTAGGAGCTATAAAGAGCCATGGGGATGAAATGAGATGGATCAGTTGGCATGGAATGTATGGAGAAATTGGAGTCATGAGTGGAGGGTTTTAATACAGACCTAATGTTTTCATGGTGAGTTAATTACAAAAACAGAGTCTGTCAGGTGATCTCAAGAAGGTTCATATACTCTTTTCCTTTAAACAAAAAAACATGTGGGTTGGAGGTGAGCAGACTAATTGCTCTTGACATCAAGGCTGCACTTTACCAAATATGCAACCAAAGAGCCCTTTGAAAAATGAGAGTCAGTAGTAGTCTTACTCCTGGTTGGATTCGCACTTGGCACAAAGGAAGATGATTCTGGTTATTGGAGGTTAATGATCTCAGCGTAAGGACATCCCCGAACAAGTTCCTCAGGGTACTATCTTAGGCCCAATCATCTTTTGCTGTTTCATCAATGACCTACCTTCCATTATAAGATTAGAAGATTTGCTGATGAGTGCACGGTGTTTAGCACCATTTGCAACTCCTCATATACTGAAGCAGCCTGTGTTCAAATGCAGAAAGACTTGAACAAAATCCATTTCTGAGGTAGCAAGTAACATTTGCCCCAATCAAGTGCCAAGAAATGAGCATTTCTAACAGGAGAGACCCTAAAACATAATTTTACTGGAATTACCATTACTGCATCTCTCACTATCAACTGGAGGTTTTCATTGACCAGAAACAAATGTCACAGAAGTTTTGTAACTAAGGTCAGAGACTAAGAATTCTTCAGTGCGTAATTTACCTCTTGACTTCCCAAAGCCCGCCTACCATTTACGAGGGACAAATCAGGAGTGTGATGGGATACTTTTCATTTGCCTGAATGAATGCAATTCCAATAACACACATGAAGCTTGACACCATTCAGGACAAAGCAGCCTGCATGAATGCCACCACATCCACAAATCTTCACTCCTTCCACCATTGATTTTTCCAGCAATGTCAAAAGTCTCCAAGGCTCCTGAGGCAGCACCTTCCAAATCCATGACCAGTACTCCAGAAGGATTACCGCAGCAGTTACATGGGAATGCATTATCTGCAAGTTCCCCACAAGCCACATACCATCCTGACTTGAAAATATATTGGCCTTCTTCTGTTTTTGCTCGGCCAAAATTCTGGAATTCCCTTCCTGACAGCATTGTGACTTGACATACAACAAATGGACTGCTGTGGTTCAAGAGGGCAGCTTACCAATAATTTCTAAAGGGAAATTGGCGATAGGAATACAGGTTGGCCCAACCAGCGAAAAATAAGCTTTTATAACAAGTGCATTCCTGGTTGTGGTGGCTAATCTCCTAGCCTGATATGAGTCCTAACGACGAAGGGTGACCTTTGCACATTTGTGCAATCAGCTTACTGGAAAGGATCCAATCACCAACAGGATTTAGCCCATTTCCCCTGAGAATGTATTTATAATGAAAGTAATTATATCAAATTTCAGTTTTCAGTCTTGGTGCAAGATTGTTCCAGGTACAAAAATCAAGTGAGTTGGGAAGCAACTTGATGTGATTTGAAAATCGTGGTTATTTTGCAGCATACTTCCCCAAACAGTTTTTGGAACTGAACAAGATTAATAGGCTTTGGACATTCCTAACTTTCTTAAATTTGTGCTTTCTTTCCAGCAATGACATTTTTGTTGGAATTTCTTCTACATCATAACTTGATAAATGATTTGAATTCCTTGCAAAGATCATGGGAGAAATTTTGACTTTAGCAGATAGTGTGAAACAGGCGATGTTGATCCAAAGCCCCTTTGTTGACTGCTAATTTTCATTTCCATTGACTTCAGTATTTGAGAGGAATGTGCTTGTTGAGCCAATCCTTCCTTAGTCCTATTAGGCTAAATATAGTATCCTTGTCATTATGCTGGCTAGGACCGTTTATCTTTGCATATGCTGATATTAAATTAGATTAGACTTACAGTGTGGAAACAGGCCCTTCGGCCCAACAAGTCCACACCGACCCGCCGAAGCGCAACCCACCCACACCCCCACATTTTACCCCTTACCTAACACTACGGGCAATTTAGCTTGGCCAATTCACCTGACCCGCACATCTTTGTGACTGTGGGAGGAAACCGGAGCACCCGGAGGAAACCCACGCAGACACGGGGAGAACGTGCAAACTCCACACAGTCAGTCGCCTGAGTCGGGAATTGAACCCAGGTCTACAGGCGCTGTGAGGCAGCAGTGCTAACCACCGTGCCACCGTGCCGCCCTTGTGATTGTGTGATTTTTGTTGATCTTTCTGGTTCTCTTCCACTCTTCACTGGGAAAGCCAAAAATATTTACTTCCTCGTTGTTTATAAATTGAATACAATATATTCTCTTTATTATTTCCATAACTGTGGATGACTTATTTTAAAGATCTTTTATTGCGATTTTCTCCAGAAATTTGTTTTCCCATGCTTGCAAAGAGTGATAGAAGTATATAGTGATATCTTTCTGTAGTAACTCTTCTTAGCAATTCTGTACAAATGATGTTTGCATTATAAGTTTTCTCATTTGTGCGATAAATAAGTTTCAGACCCACATAAGATGCTGCTGTCCTGGAGTTACGATATGCTAGTTGATCATGAAAGAGACAGTTAAATTCAGAACAGACAGGTTGTCAGTTTATAGATAGGATAGTGTTGCATTTTCCTTTGTTTCAAAAATAATTGCTTGCTTTGTAACTTTGAAAACTTGAAAATGATGTGACGTGTAATGTACTCCCCTATTCATCAGCTACACTGTGTTTTAAAGATGATTGCAAACTATTATTTTTTAAAAGGGTGCAAAAGAAAAAAATTAAACTGAGATTACTTGTGATGTATAGGGTCCTGTTGAAGATGAACAATAAACAGTTCGGTCATGGTATGCATTTATTGTGAGATTTGTTCTCACCTACCTGAACATTAAGATATCTTTGGAGATTTTTTCTTGACAGGAAAGAGAAATTCTTGAAGGGACACACTGACATTTCCCTCCTCCATTGAGGAAGAAGTTTAGATTGACTGAAATACTGCAACTAAGAAAAATGCAAGATCAGCAAATTGAAATAAAATGTGGAGGAAGTATTAGCAGAATCTGAAAGAGAGAAATAAGTCAGAAAGTAGGAAGGCAAGCAGAACTGTGGAATAGTGTTGAGGAACTAGAATTGAAATAGATTATAATTCAAAATTCATAAATTGTTTAAAAAAGGTAGCTTTTCAGTTCCCATTCCTTAAAGTGTTAGTTGAGAAATCAGCTAAAGATTTCTCTACTGCTACAGAAAGCCTGCTAGTCAATATATGCATTAGGGCTCCTATAGGTTCGTGCACTACAAGATCAATCACCTTGGCAATCTTGTGAATTGAGCCCTCACCATCTGCTTGCAATGTGAACTTGAAGTTGAAATAGAGCATATTAAAAGTATTCTGCATGTTAATGGGTACAAGTCATCATTCGTTGTATGTTGTCAAAATTCAAGAAAGGGCCTATGTCCAGTACTTGGTCTTGAGCACCACCCCTTAATTCGGCTTTGGATTACCCGAGGGGGGAAAGCTTCTCAAATTTGAACAAGTGAAACTAGCTATCTCACACTGCTACTTTGCCACTGTTTTTATCCAATAAAAGCCAATTACTATTGAGGTAACCAGATAAGCCAATAATGTTGTACATGATTTTCCATGTTGTGGTATGTACAGGTATGTCCACATTTTGTCTCAATGTCTGGTGGATCATAACAACACACTGCATTGACCATTTTTGGGGAGCAGCATGCTAATCATGTTCAACCATCCTGTGCTTACAAGCCTCAAAGATTTGCCCAAAATTAGATGTGATTCTGTTGGTGGAAGTCATTTATTAAAGAATTTGGCATGTGCGAAAAGGTGTATAGGAAACTAAATCAAGCTCCTTAGTTGGACTCACGGTGAGATACATTTGTATGTGCTAGAAGCTAGATATATTAGATCTGTTTTATTTAAGAAAAGGAAGTTGAAATAATTCCACAGAAACTGGTATCCTGTCACACAGTATTTACATGTGGAGAGTCCTTGATGCTGATCTAGCTCCCTCAGAACCAGCTCAGAGTTAACAGGATGTCTGACACTCATGTTCTTATCTGTCTGCCAGTGGTCCCTGATCAGGACTGTTAATATGGGCCAATCATGGAACTAATTCTATGAGGTCCACTGGCTGACCTTGTTCCAATCACTACAGGCATCATACTTGCATTGCACCTTTTTCATGAAGGAAAGGAGTCATGAAGAGTGCCAATCTCTCCTGCCTTCCTATTTGCAACATCCTGACGGATCAGAGACTATCTGCTTGGATGGCACATAGGACTGATAATTAATTTTGCTGCATCTCTATGTCACTCATGGGCCAATTAATCTGCACCCTCTTTCTGTATAAATCAGTGTCCTTTTTTCCCAAGCCTGTTTCCTGCACTCTGGTTCTGATGAGTGCAGGATGAAAAGTGTTGACTTTTCACCTCCTGTTAGCAATGTTTAAGTTCTGTATTACCAAGCAAGTTGAATTTTTGATATCCTAGGTGATCAAAGGTTATGGGGAAAAGCTGGGCAAACAAGAGTTTTAACCGAAAGTCAACTATGATCTTGAATTGTGAAGTGGGCCCAGTGGGCTATATGGTCTGTGGGATTGAATTATTTTTCACAAATCTTGACTTTTGACAAGATTAAGCAACTGTGCAATTAAATTATATGCTTTTTAAATTTGGTTAGTTGTAAAGAAGACTGATAAATGGCCAATGTCATAAATAAATCATGGATTTATGGTGACTTTAATGGCTCAAGTTAATGTAAACTTCAGCTAACAAATATGAAAATGCTTTGAGTTAAGTCTTTTTAACATAGCTGTACTTCAGTTGCAGGGAAGCAATTTTAATGAAATAGACTCATTCCTCTATGTTCTGTATGGTTATTTTGAATCATAATTTGTTTTAGGCATTGATTATTGTGGAATAACCGGTGGTTCTTTTCACCGAAAGATATGGATAAATTTTGGGAATATTTTGGTATGTCAGTTGGGATATTGGGGTGATAATCTTAGGAGATGACATTCCACACTCAAAACATTTTAATTGCTGGAATGGTGTCCCACATTTTATCTTGGTGAAGATCTATGGAGTTATGAAACTAGTAAGGACAAGTCACAAAAGCAGTGATTTTACAAAGTGCGTGGCATGTCGAAGAATGAATACAGAACCAATAGAAAGTGAAGTCATGGAACTGGAGGACATTGATAAGTGTTAAGCAAGTACTTCACATCCGGCTGCCTCATTTACTGTAATAATTCAGTGATCTGATGATTTGAGAGCTATGTGTTAAAAAAAATTTCGTCATGAAATTCCAAAACCCTAGCTGGGTCTCTGTGATCTTGAAAGGGAGTTTGGAGGTGATGGAGTTGTTCGTGATGGGGGTGCGATGCAGTGATGAAATTGATAGTGCCACATAATTTAACCTATATGTAACTTCAGTCTCTTACTCCTCCCTGGATTAGTTTCTCAAGCTATGTTTCTGAAACGACTGCTGACCACCACTTTCTCTGAGCAACGTCAGGGTGGGCATTAAATGTGGCCATGGTGTTCCTGATTTTAAGGAAAAAAATACCCAACTACATCCATTACTATTGGAAAAAAAACTGAAGGCTCAGGAATTAATTTACTAATTTGTGTCGGTCTTTGGTAGAAGAGAGAATGCAGCCATTGTGGCTGTAAGAGAGAGGTGCTGTGTTGGATGGGATGATAATGGATAAGGACGAAATGCTTAAAAGTACGTTTGTGGCCTGTCGGTTCCTGGATGAAAGTTGAGGTGTTGATTTTCACATTACCTGTGTCCATAAAGCATCTTGCTACTCCTGCTTAAAGACTGCTGTATTGCTGCCTCCGACTGGCAGCCTTGTACTTCCTTTTGGAGATTGCCTCGTCCTCCTTTTTTATTCTGTCTCATCAGCTGAAGACCACATACTTCGGGCATATTTGAACTAGTTTTAGTTCATTGGCTTGTAGTATACTAGCCTGCTATATTGCTTGAGCATTAGCTTGCCATTTACCAAGCCAAGATGTTCTTAGACCAAGTACATCCTCTGGTGCAAGTCTCTGCTGTTGGTCAGGTATGTGCAGGAGATGCCTCACTATTTGCTAGCTGTGAAATTTGCTCATTCGGTCTCTTGTCTCTGTATGAGTAATGTGCTCTCCATCCTTTCTTGCAAGATGCCGCATTAAAACAATGCAAAGTATTTACTCTGTAATCAAATTACACTTGTGTACTTTTGTCTGAATTGTAACTTTTCATGTACTATTTCTAAATCAACTGCCAAGGATTACTCACTTAGCTAGCAAAGTACATGCCAGGTTAAAAAAAGGCTAAATTATCCAGACCTGTAACAAGAAGATCAGGTGGAGCAGCAGCTGCAGCAATGCTGTATAATCCGATTATGTTGTCACTGATATTCTTCCACCTTCTCCACTTTCATTGCTCCAATTTCTTCAAATGTTGATTTCAAAGTACCCTCAATTGGGGGAAATAAGTGATGCACTCCTTTTCCAGCTTTCTGCCTTCAGTAATTTTGAAATTTTGATCTTTCTCCCATAAACAATTCCTGCACTTGACACTGTTCCAAGTGCTGTACATAATAACTAATGCAGTACTGAGAAAAATGTTTGGGAGATCATGGCAGGAAGTCAAGTGATCAGATTGGTGTGTCACACTTCCATTTGAAAAGCCCCAATACAGCCAAAATGGTTTTTGCCAGACCTTTATTTTAAGTATTATTGGAGCTGAATTATATTTAACCTAATCATCTCAGTTACTGATGATCATTTGGAGTATCACACTCCACATCATAAAAAATGGCTCTGCAAAAAAGCATATCTTGCACACATACACATACGTTGTCTACTTATGGAATATTCAAAGCAGAAATGTCATATGTTTCAGCTGGGATGCATCCTGGGTTACTGTGTAGAGGAAAGATAGAAATTGTAGAAACCACAACATTTCAGTTCAGCGTGAATTTTGAGGTCATGCCAGAAGGCTGAAGGTTTATAAATGTTGACATCTTTTGGCAAAGAAAAATGCAGGCAACCTAATGGCAAAGTTGGGAAAGCACTGAGGCAAAATTATTTGGCATTAGGGAAAGTATGAACTAATAAATGAAAGTTAGCATGACTTGTTAAAGGCAAATTATGTTTGACTCATGTGATTGATTTCTTTGAAGTACTACAGTGTGTTAGTGGTGGAGTGTGGTTGATGTACATTTGGGTGTAAAACAGGCTCTTGACAGAGTAGGTAGACTTGCAAACAAAATTAAAGGTAGTGGAGTAGCATTACTGTATATACAATTATATAAGAGTGTTTTTTGAAAATATTTTAAGTAAAAATTTGAGGGTTGACTTGACATGAGTAATATTTTTGAAGAGATTACATGACTGTTTAATTGGGGCACTCTATGTTCTGTAAATGGATTCAATCTATGTAAATGGATTCAATCTATTAATTGTCCAGTTGTCCATGGCTTGTTGCTATGACATGGATGACCTGGGCGAAGACCAGTCAGTCGCAATTGTATGGGTCGTGCTGTTTATTTTGAGTTTGGGTGGGTGGGCTCAGATCAACAGATTTTCCAGTTGTGGTTATGATTTAGGTTGTCCATGGAAGCAGTGTTACCAGAGCATCAGTTCATGTAGCTTCTGATGGATAAGCAGATTGATACCAGGACTTACCTCAACACTGTCTCTTACCTGCCACTTTTTTGTTTTGTGTGAGAAACATTGAAGTCATGGGAGGGGAAGTGTATCATGAACCCTTTGATCAGCTGCAAAATTATAAACCAAAATTCATGGGTTGGCTTTTACATGAACTCGACTTGTGCACTTACATATAATGATGTTTTCCAGGCATCGACATTAGGTTCACCGATATTCGTGACTTAAGGATGGTAGGCAGTGATATGAACTAAGAGTCAGTACGAGGGTCACAGTTTACAGCAATCTAGAACATAGGAAAAGTGAAATTACAAAACTTGGAGGATTGGCAGATTGCGGTTGATGGAATTTAATACTAAGAAAATTAAGCATGCATTTCACCAGAAGACAATATGGTGAGTGTACAAGATCAAAGGGAATGGGGTTTCTTATGCAAGTTCTTTGGAAGGATATATTCAGGGAATAGTTAACAATGTATCTAGATCTCAGTGCTTCATAATAATGATACTTTATTAGGGAAAGTTAATGTTTAATATCAACTGCTGTTTTGGCCACATCATGAGAATAGCATTCAGTTCCATTTACTGCATTATGGAAATGATGTGAGGGTGCACTAGAAATTTGTCAGAATCTTTTCAGGGATGAGGGATCTAGCTACAAGAATAGATTGAAGAAGTTGCGGTTGTTGACCTTAGGACAAAGAACATTAGGGGACATTGCGATTGAGGTGTACAAGTTTCAGTGTGGTAGAAAAAGTGAAACTGTTCATAGAAGCTGATGGCACAAGGACTCGTGGACACTGAGTTCGGATCTTAGGCAAGCAATTTGAGGGGGGGATTTGTGAAGAATATTTATTATACAATTAATATTAGTGCTGTTGCTTCTAAGGGTAGTTGAAGTGGAGATTATCAACAATTCCTAAGGAAAGTTTGATGGGCGTTTGAGGAATATAAACTATCCAGGGTACAAGGACAGTGTGAGGGAATGGAACTGACTTGGATTGCTCTACAAAGATTCTTTGGCTGAATAGCCCCCTGTTGTACCATTATGACTGTGAGTTGAGAAACCTGGGGGCACATGTACACAAATCATTGAAGCTGCCTTTAAGTCTGGAAATAAAGCATATGATATTCTTGATTATTTTAATAGCTATAGATGACAAATGCAAGTTAAGGTGATTAGTCATGGTAATACAGGGTTATGGGGATAGGATGGTGGTTTGGGTGGGATGCTCTTCAGAGGGTTGGTGCAGACTCTGGCTGTGTGCCTCTTTTAGCACTGTTAGGATTCTGTGACCATTACTTTTGAAGAAATCAATTATGAATTGCCAGTCTGTGATTGATTAATTGTGTGCTGTTCATTTAGAGTTCATTTAGATGCCTCATGCACAGGGGGTACTGCATAGCAAGGGTTAATAAGTGATGACTGTAAGTGGTCTGGCTCACAAAAAGAGAGGACTTAACAAAAAGTGAACAGAAGAGAACAGATATGTGTTCAATTAACCAGTTTTGGGAACAGGCATCCTGAAGTGAATTAACTGAAAACCATCGTTTTTATTTGATTTAATTTCCTTCAGACTTATTTTAATAAGCTTAATAAATTCTGTAAAAATTGTGAAACATACCACTACCTGATGTGGGTCTTGTAACTAATCAGGACTATTCAGCCTTTAGATTGGATTTCTCAATTCAGTTATTGTGAACACATGAAGGGATGTTTTGAAATCTGAAAAAGAGTGATTTTTGGAATAATTGAGATTGTTAATAAGCAGATGCTTCCAATTCATTAAATTTGCATTATATGCAAATATTTAGGTTTGTTCTATTTTATCTTCATGTCATTTGCATAATAAATGTCTATTTTATTGCTGAACCCTAAGCTGCAATATTGTGTGCTTATGTTTCAGTGAGAGATCATCTCATTAAAACAAAATAAAGCATGATCCATCAAGCCACATTTCAGACTCGGATCTGACTTGTCCAGTAATGACATCAGCTGCGATCATAGCAGCTTTGTTTCTTTCCCCATTCTTTTGCATAATAAATTTATGTTCTTTTGTTCAGATTGTATTAACAGCTTCTTATGCATATCTTCAGTGACCTCCAAAGTAACTGAGTCGCAAAAATCGCATTACCATCAGCTGGGATCATAACAAGTGGCCTAGCAACCTACTTAGTTGTACCGAACTGCCATCGATATGTCAATAAGCAATGAAATTGTATGGGACTCCTGACATCAACTGAGGCATGGAAACAACAGCAGCATACCCATGCCTGTCAACCCTGCAAAGTGCTGCTCTTGCACATCAGTGCACAGCTCTCATGATTGTAATATTAAGTTCCCATATCCCTTTCTGATTTTTAAAAAAGTTTAACCTATTTTTCTAATCAATGTGTTCAGAGATATTATTACACACCTTTGGAGCAGGTGGGACTTGAACCTCCGTTTCCTGGTCCAGGATTAGGGACATTACCACTGCGCCACAGGAGGGCCCATTGCTCTTCTCTGATAGAGTGAAAATAGAAGCAAGACATTTATTTATTTATCCACCATTTTCTTCACAACTACATTCACTCTTCATTCTCATTCTCTCGAGGACCAACAATCACATTACTTACTGCTATTGGTTTTTACCTTCCTCTCAAAATCTAATTTTTTCTTCTGATTAACCATTTAATCATTTTTCAGCATTCTTTGTATTCTGTCTCTCATCTTTGTGAAGTTATATACTTTTTTCCTAAAGTTTCATGTGCTCCCTAACTATTTGTGTTAACCAAATATGGTCACTTCTCCCTTCAGAATGTTTCTTGTTTATGGAATATGTTTATTCTAAGTATTCTGGAATGTCTTCTCAAATGTCTGCCAGGCGTTTCTGTTGATTTGTCCCCTGGTCAAGTATGCCAGTTCATATCTGCTAGGTAATCTTTCATGCCAGTGTAGTTGTTCTTATTTAAAAAGCTGATGTTATCACCAATCTTTCCCCTTTCAAACTGTTGTAAAATTAAATTATAATGTGATCATTGCTACTTTACTCTGAGGTCATTAATTAATCCTGTCCCATTATGTAATACCAAATCTAATGTAATCTGCTTTCTGATCAGTTCTGAGAAACTTTCATTTTGTGAACTTCTTATTCAGTTCGGGTTAATACTGGCAGTCTAATATTTTGCAGTTCATATCTTGATTCAAATCACCCATAATTATTTTTAAAAAATTACTTACATTCATTTCTGGGATATGGGCATTGCTAGCTGGGCCAGCATATATTGTCCATTCTTAGTTACCCTTACGAAGGTGGTGCTGAGCTTTTTTTTCTCAGAAGCAGAGAATCATGCAGCACAGAAACAGGCCTTTGGCCCACCATATCTGTGCTGACTAACAAACATCAAACTACATCAGTCTGCTTCCTTCAACTGCTCCATAGCCTGACATTTTAAGTGCTCAGCCAGACGTTTTTTAAATGTTACAAGAATATTTGCCACCACCACCCTCTCAGGTAGCACCTTCCATATATCTAATGCTCTCTGGGTGAAAAAATTCTGACTCTGATTTCCTCTAAACTATTTACTCCTCACCTTAAATTTAATGCTGTATGGTATTAGACACATCTAGCTTGAGGAAAGATTCTCATGGTCCACTCTCTTTATGCGTCTCATAATTTTGTATAAAGAGCAAAGAAAATTACAGCACCGGAACAGGTCCTTCGGCTTTCCAAGCCTGCACTGATCCAGATAATCTATCTAAACGTGACTATATCCCTTTGCTCTCTGCCCATTGATGTATCTGTCTAGATACATCTTAAATGACGCTATCGTGCCCACCTCCGCTGGCAACGCATTCCAAGCATCCACCATCCTCTGCATAAAGAACTTTCCACACCTATCTCCCCTCAACTGTTCTCTCTCACTTTGAACTTGTGACCCCCAGTAATTGAGTCCCTCACTCTGAGACTCAATCATATCCCCCCTTCAGGCTTTTCTGCTGGAAGGAAAACAAACCCAGTCTATCCAGTCTCTCCACATAAGTGAGACTTTTTATCTCAGGCAACATCTCGTTGAATCTCCTCTGCATCCAGTGCAATCAGTTCCTTCTGATAACGTGGTGACCAGAAGTGAACACTCTATTCCATCTGTGACCTAACCCAATGTTTAAATTGTAACAAGACTTTCTTGCTCCTATTTTCTGCACTCTGGCTCATGAAGTCAAGCATCCCGTATACGTTCTTTACCACCTTGTCTACCTGTGCTGACGCCGACAAATATTTATGGACTTAGACACCAAGGACTTTTCCTCAGTACTCCCTAGGGACCTAACATTCGTTGTGCATAACCTTCACTTATTGGACCTGCCAAAATACATAATCTTGTAGTTATTAGAATTAAATTCCACCTGCCATTGCTCTGCCCAATTTACCAACTGATCAATGTCAAACTGCACCCTGAGGCATCCTCCTCACTATCAACAATGCCACCAATTTTCATGTCATTTGCAAGTTTAAGAACTAAACCTTCTGGAGAAAGTGAGGACTGCAGATGCTGGAGATCAGAGCTGAAAATGTGTTGCTGGAAAAGCGCAGCAGGTCAGGCAGCATCCAAGGAGCAGGAGAATCGACGTTTCGGGCATGAGCCCTTCTTCAGGAATCAGCCCTTCCTGAAGAAGGGCTCATGCCCGAAATGTCAATTCTCCTGCTCCTTGGATGCTGCCTGACCTGCTGCGCTTTTCCAGCAACACATTTTCAGCTAAGAACTAAACCGTCTACCTTCACATAACAAACTGCAAGGGTCCGAGCACCAAACCCTGTGGTAAGACGCTGATCTCAGACTTGCAATCACAAAAAAAATCCTCCAGCATTGTCCTTCCCCATCTGTTTGAAAGCCCAGTTTGGATATAATTTCAGCTGAGGTTGTCATGAATACTCCCACTCCCACTGCAAGTTCATCTGCAATGAACAGCCCTGAATGGATATCTCAAATGCTAATAGTGTTCAAGCAATACAGCTTGTATTTCATGGCTTTGATACAGTTAGCATACTGGATTCACCCAATCATGTTATTCCAGAATCATAAGGACTTGAGTACTTAATATAAAAATATGTTATGCTCAATGTTAGAAAGAACATACAAGCCAGGCAAATGTATTGTTGCTTGGAAAGATCAGAGATCATTCAGGTAATCTCCTTGAAATTAAGTATGCTCTTTGATTGAATCACAAAATATCATATTTTTCTGGTCATAATGTCATTTTAAGGTAGTAGCAATTCAGCTTGATTATATCCATTTTTTAAAAAGTGTCTATTACATACATTAAAATATTTTAAATGCTTTTTACTATTTAAGATTACATTTTTGAAGAACAATTTATATGTTATAAAATCTATGAATAATACTTAAAGACAGGAAAAATATTCTGAGATGCTGCATATTCATGTAATCTGACAAAATGGAACCTATGCGAATAAAAAGGCTTACCAGAATTTGGTCAAAGAGATGTGTTTTAAGTAAATTGTTGAAAGTGGAGAGTGAGTCAGGGTGGTTCAGTGAAAGTGAAATTATGGTGTGAAGGACTAAGAAAATTAATAACTGTTAGTTGCTTAAAGAAAGACAATTTTCATATATTTTTGTTACAGCTGGGAGAGAAGTGTCCAGACATTTTGGATATCCATTTTGGTCAATGTTACAAGATTACAGATGAAGGCATGATGGCATTGGCACAGGGCTGCCCAAGGCTGCAGAGAATCTACATGCAAGAAAACAAACTGGTATGTCCATGTTTAAAGATTGCCACAGCAACTAAGTATATTATTTTATTGTCTACAATCTTGGCTTTTAGCTGCTGGTCAATATTTGATGCGGTATCTTTTGTTGAAGAAGTAACATGTTCTTGCGTAAAATGCTTGTAGTTCTGACAGACTTTATTCATGTGCATCTTGCACTCAGCTTAAGTTTTAGTGTTTGCAAATTTAGATTAAGGTTTTTGACTTCATTCATCCAAGAAGGTTGTGTATAATGGACAGTACTCTAGCTGAAATGTATGTTCACTCTATTATTCATTTTTATTGAAGCGAGCACTGAAAAATACTTCTGCAGATCAGTTGGTTATTGTTGGGATTAATAGGTGTTCATATCTAAAACATTGTGATCTCCCCCATCATTTCTTAATTTGCTGGGAGTCTGTTCTTGTTATGTTGTGAAGGAGGGAGATCCAGGTGCTTGAATTGTTGGTGTACAATTTTTCGACAAACAGCATTCTTGGAGTAAAATGTAAATAATTTATACAGTGTTCACATCTTTCAACTTACGGCCTTGTATTAGGAACAGGGAATATAATCTGTTTTATGATCAATGAAGTCTCATAAAATTGTTAACTTGCAGATTTTACATAGTAGATGTTTTGCCATTTCTTATTAATTGCTCGTGTTGACAGTTTGCTGGTTTACTGCTCAGTAAAGCATGATCACTCTTATTTAAGTTTCCATTTCAACAATTGACTAATTTCAGTTCAAGAAAAATAGAAGTTGTCAAATATCAGAAAGTTAAAACTTGAAATGTATTACAGATAATAAAATTAAATATCCTATATGTGAGAGGAACAAGATATTCTTTACAATACACTTGATTTGTAGAGATTATGGTTACATTGTACAGTATTAATGCAGAATTTGCTCAGCAGTGAAGCCAACTTGTGGAGGGGAAATAAAGCATTGAAAACAAACTCACTTAGAGATAACAGAAATCTTCTTTTTTGAGAAACCTGAATATTAGTCTGAATATCTGCAAAAACACGAATAATAATATATAATTAGGAGCATCATATTCATTTAAACTTGATAAGTGAGGTTTAAGGAAAAGGAACAACAATATTACTTATGTCCTTTCTAGCAAAATCAATCTTCAGTGGTTCCATTGTAAAGAAGGAATTTATCGCTCACGTACCACCATTCCACATCTGTTCATGAATTCCTTGCTTTATTCTTGAACATCTGAATCTGAATCAGTTCTTTGCTACACTTTGGGAGTTGGTTATTTCTGAGTGAAGCCAGAGATAATAACTCTCACTAAGTATTGTTCTAACTATTGGCAAACATGTTTCCATGGAGTTGAAATTAGTTCAACTTTTTTTTAACAGAATTCATTTGTTGGGATTGCTGGTAACCCTGGCATTTCATGCTCCCCCTGTTTGTACAGAGAAGATGATAGTCAACTTTAACCTTGAATCACTTGCAGCTATTGAAGTAGCTGCTTCCTTCAGCTGTTTAGATTTGATACATGTACCTTAATTATATACTGCTGAAAAAAGGCACCTTTTACCAAAGTTTTCATTGTTCCTTGAGGAATTATGCTGACAATCAATTTAGATTTGTCAGTCGGACTTGCAGTGTGGCACACTTGTGTACATTAAATGTTTGATGTATTAATGGACATGACCTTTTCTCTCACACACAAGACAGACGAACTTCGATTATCTGAAGGACATGGGCGGGGAGTATTTCATTTGGTTAATCGAATGCCAGATAACATAGTCAGCAAAGCGTAGGGATCTTGCGAACTTGTTTGGATAATCCAAAATTTGGTTAATTGAATGCCGGATTATCGAATACCGGATAACATTGTTAGCCAAGCATTGGGACCTTGTGATCTTGTTTGGATAATTAAAAATTTGGTTAATCGAATGCCGGATAATCGAGGTTCCTCTGTATATACATATATTATGACTGTTTCAACTGAAGAAATGGGTGCCATCCATTTGCTGGCTTATTTCTCAGTAGACAAGCCAGGAGGCTGGAGGAACACAGCAAGTCAGGCAACATCAAAAGGTGGAGAAGTTGCTGTTTCAGGTCTTGACAAAGCCTGGCAGTTAAAATTGTCAATTAGCAACAAAGATACATTCTCCATTCAGTCAGAAGCTGCTTATCAACCAATGAGCACTCCCCACTCATGCAGTATAAATGTTGGTTTTCCATTTGAATTTTTATTCTTATATTATACCCTGATGGATGCAAGATGAAAAACTTGGACAAAATGAGTCTGTGTTAAGCAATACTCAAGTTTTGTACTACTATGGCAGTCTGCAACTGCTGTGCAATTCACGTAGCCACTCTCCCTAGTTGCTACATGGAGTAGTCCTCCATTTATTTGCACTAACATGCACCATCAATATAAAGCCACATATATAAATAACTGAACAAATAACTGAACTATCACATATAAATAACTGAACAAATAACTGAACTATCATCCAGTCAATCAGATTGTGATGAAACTGAACTTTTATATCAAGTCTGTTCAATTTCCAAACCACTTGATTGCCTTCAACAACAAATAAAAACAGAAATCGCTTGAAAACACTCAGCAGGTTGGGCTGCATCTGTGGAAACAAAGCAGGCTTAATATCTCTGATCCAATGATCTGTCACTTTCTTGCCTTCGTGGCCAAAAATATTTCATTCTTAGTTTTAAATAGATTCATTGGCTGGGCAACTGCAACCCATTGAACAAGAGAATTCCAAAAATTCATAACATCGACAATGAGAAAATATCTCTGCTTTGGGTCCTTACAGTGGTCTCCAGTTCCAGACTTTTCTGCCACGACGAAGAGCCTTGCAGCATTCGGTGGTCAAACCTGCTCTGGACCTTAGTTCTGAAGAAGAGTCACTGGACTGGAGCTGTTTACTTTCACTCCAGAAATGCTGCCAGAAGTGCTGAGTTTCTCCAGCAATTTGTTTTTGTGTCAAATTTCCAGCATTTGCAGTTCTTTGTGTATTTTATCTATTCAAAAGCTTGTCTGTTTCCATGAGGTAACCTCTCATTCTTATAAAACTTAATAATACAGAAACATTTTCTTAAAACTCTCTTCATGTCAGGAAACCCGTGTTGTCACCCTCTTTGTACATATTTCCTCAAGTGAGGCAACTAAAATTATGTACAGTACTTTTGGTGCAGTCTCATCAAAACTGAAAGAAGACTTCATTATTCTACTTTTACCTTATTGATTATTTGCTAAACTAGAAATCATTTACGGAAACACTGAAAAAAATTTAAATTGACCCTAGTTGTGAAATTAAACTGTAGCTTTTGTAAGTTTTTCTTGGAATAAAAATACTGAGTGATAAATGGAATATCATTTCATGAACAGAAGTGGTGCTGCCACCTTGTGTTGTTACATTATTAGCACATGATGATTTTTCTACATTTTGCTTTGCCAGTTGTACAACACTCCCAATATACTGGATAACTATAGTTCGGTCTTGAGCAATAGCATCTCCTTATTCCCATCCTCAAATAAGGTCAGCTTATCAACAAGTGGAAAATTGGAAGTGCATCATCATTTTATGACTTAATTACTTTTGAGAATGTGCATTAACATTTTGAGCTCCTGGGATAGTGGTTTGAGTTAAACCATTGATTAGTAAATGAGAAGAGCTCAACACTTTGGTTCAGTTATCTGAACATGGAAGCAAGTACAAGTTGCCACAATGCCTGAATATTTAAATCTGACTCGAGCAGCAGCAATCCAAAATCATTTTTCAAAACAGCCACTGTCAATGAAAGAGAGCTCTGCATTGGATTTAACTTGTTTATTGTGTCACAACTTAACTGGAAGGAGTGTGCCAATAGTTTTGCCTCACTTACACAAGTTGTCACAAAAGGTATAAAGTCCCAATTACATCATCGAGATGTTCAATTGGCATAAAAGCAGATCGTACCGTATTTTATCGTCAACAGAAAATAACTGATTTATTGTAACCCTTCAACAACTTGCAGACAGAATGAAAGTTTTATAGTTTAGTAATATATAGAGTCATAGAGAAGTGCAGCACGGAAACAGGCCTTTCTGTCCAACTCGTACATTCTGACCAGATATCCCAACCTAATCAATCTCCAAGTATCTCTGTCACTGCTGTGGGAGGTAATAGTCTTGTGGCATTGTTGCTGGACTAGCAATCCAGAGACTGAGATAATGGGATGGGGACTCAAGTTCAACTGCGGTTGGTAAAATTTGACTTGCAACAAAACTCTGATATAACGATGACCATGAAACCATTATTAAATGTTTAAAAGACTCATATGATTCACAGGAAACTGCCATTATTACCTGGTCTGGTTTCACTGACTCCAGGAGGAAGCACTAAGGGTAGGGCACATAATGTGAGGGAGTTAAGTGTTCACCAAGTATGGTTCAGCAGCACCACCACTGATCAACCTGTCAAATTTTAAAGTCATAACTGCTTGATTAGGTCTCCGGCAGGTAGTGGGAGAACAAACGAGAGAAAAAGATACTTCACCTCACCGTTACCAATCTGCCAGCTGAAGGTGCAGCTGTCCATAACAGTACCATTAAGAGCAAACATTGCACAGTCCTTGTGGAGACTAAATTTCGAGTTCACGTTGAGAATACCATTCTTGGTGTTGTGCGGCACTAATGCATTAAATGGGATAGACTTCAAGCAGCTCATGACTGGATACCCATGAGGTCCTGTTGGCTATCAGGAGCAGCCAAATCAATCCAGTCTTGTAGCCTCATGGTGTGGGCATCTGTAACAATCTAACATTACCAGCAAACCAAGAGAGCAATCCCAATTCAACCATATCTGCAGGACAGAGAGCCAAGAACAGTACAGTACATACCTAAATGTAGGTGTCAACCTGGTGTAACTTCAAAACAAGTAGTTGCATGCCAAGCAGCAAGTGAAAAACAGAGCCAAATGAATCCACACCAATTGATTACATCTAAACCTTACGGTCTTGTCCCATCTATTGTGAATAGTGGTGGACAATTAAACAACTTAGTGTAGGAGGAGATTCCGAAAGCATGTCTATCATAATTTTGGGGTAGCCAGCACAACAATGCAGAGGATAAGATTGAAGCATTTGCAGCAGTTTTCAGACAGAAGTGCTAATCCATCTTGGCCTCCTCCAAGATCCCCAGCATCACAGATGCCAGTCGAATTCAGTTCACTCCACATAAAGCAAGAAAACGGTAGAGGCAAAGTCTATGGGCCCTGACAATATTCCAGCAATAATACTGAAGACTTGTGCTGAACCCCTTGCCAAGTTATTCCAGTACAGTTTCAACACTGTCAGTTACCTGACAATGTGTAAAATCCCTCAGGTATGTCCAATACACAAAAAGCAGCACAAATCCAACCCAGCCATTACCATCACTATGCATGAATCACAGAAGATTGGTCTGCAGGTCCAACTGGTAAATAAGAAGGCAAATGGAATTTTGTCCTTCATTGCCGAAGGGATTGAGTTTAAAAGGAGGGCTGTTACGTTGCAGCTGTACAGGGTGCTGGTGAGGCCACACCTGGAGTTCTGTATGCGGTTTTGGTCTCTCTTACTTGAGAAAGGATGTACTGGCACTTGAGGGGCTGCAGAGGAGGTTCACTAGGTTGATTCTGGATTAGTGGTGCTGGAAGAGCACAGCAGTTCAGGCAACATCCAAGGAGAAGCAAAATCGACGTTTCGGGCAAAAGCCTTTTTATCTAGGTTGATTCCGGAATTGAGAGGGTTGATTTATGAGGAGAGACTGTGTAGACTGGGATTATATTCATCGGAATTTAGAAGAATGAAGTGAATCTTAGTGAAAGATATAAAATTATGAAGGAATAGATAAGGTATAAATGGAGAGGATGTTTCCACTGGCGAGTTAAACTAGGACAAGAGGGCATAGTCTCAAAATTAGGGGGAGCAGACTTAGAACTCAATTGAGAAAGAAACTTTTCACCCAAAGGGTTGTGAATCTATGGAATTCCCTGTCCAGTGAAGTAGTGTAGAATTCCTCAGTAAATATTTTAAAGCTAAGTTAGATAATATTTTGAACAAGGAATTAAGTGTTATAGTGAGAAGGCAGGTAAGTGGAACTGAGCCCACAAAACAATCAGCCATGGTTTTATTGAATGGCAGAGCAGGTTCGAAGGGTAGATGGCCTGCTCCTGCTCCTATTCTTTATGTTCTTGACCTTTAGTAAATTAATGGACATGTCATCAGCAGTGCTATCAAATAGTAATTGCTCATCAACAACCTGCTGACTGATGCCTAGTGTGGGTTCCACTGGAGCCACTCAGTTCCTGATCTTATTATAGCAAAGGTCCAAACATGAACAAAAAAACCTGAGTTTTATGGGTGGGAATGAAATGACACTTGGCATTAAAAGGCTGAATTTGACCATGCATGACATTAAGGAGCCTCAGCAAAATTGGCAATGGAGATTTCTTTGCTGATTGGAGTCATACCTGGTGCAAAGGAAGGATGGGTTGTCGTGATTGGAGACCAGTCATCTCGGCTCCAGAACATCTCTCCAGGAGTTCCAGAGGCAAGTGTCCATGGAAACACCACAGAGTTTCCTTTCAGCCAATTTGGCATCCTGATGTTGAAACGTATTATGGTTCCTTCAGTGTTGCTGGGTCAAAAACCTGTGACTCCATTCCGAATGAGTGTACCTACACCACATGGATTGCAGTGGTTCAAACATGCAGCTCAACACCATTTCCTCAAGGGTAACTTGGGATAGGAAACAAATACTGGCCCAATGAGCGACACCCATATCCCGTGAGAGAATAAAAAAAATAAAATTGTCTTGCACAACTAAAAGACATACTCATATTTGTATTTTTTTTCCAAGTTATAAAGCTCTTTTCATTTCAGTTACATACCATTTCAACTTCTATTTCAGTTTATGGTCCCAAAAATGACAAGTATGTGGTTTCCACCCTTAAAGTGCTGTTTTTAAATGTGTTTCATAACCAGGTGAACATAACAGATGGCAAGTGTGCATTGATCTGCCCTCAGTTGTTTCTTGTGTAGAATTTTTCTTTTAAGTTGCTAACTGTTTCAGCATGGTCACATTCATGATAATGTGTCTGCTATTACATTATCCATTGGTTGGTTGAATCAATAAGCTCCACAGGAACAAGCTTGTATTTCAAGTCTTAAGTTTCTCTATAAATGCTATTGGTTTGTTGTCTCTCTGTATCTGTCTGTCTGTTTCTCTCTCTCTCTCTCTCTCTCTCGCGCACACACACACACACACACACACTCTCTTATATGTTTGTGTGTTTCTTTGAATCCATATTGAACACAGACTTCAAAGCATTGAAGAGTCGGTAATAATTCCGAAGTCTCTCTTTCCACTTTTTCTGATATTGATGAATTTCTTTGAAAAATCCCCATAGTGACTTTATATTCCTGTTTCATTGTCTTTCAACATTACTGTACCCATCACCCAAAATCACTCGTGTCGATTACCGTTTTTAAAGATTTTGTGAAGTTAAGGGTGGCCAACACCTTTCATTGGTTAGGATTGTTAGACTTAGACTTAGACTTACAGTGTGGAAACAGGCCCTTCGGCCCAACAAGTCCACACCGACCCGCCGAAGCGCAACCCACCCATGCCCCTACATTTACCCCTTACCTATCACTACGGGCAATTTAGCTTGGCCAATTCACCTGACCCGCACATCTTTGGACTGTGGGAGGAAACCGGAGCACCCGGAGGAAACCCACGCAGACACGGGGAGAACGTGCAAACTCCACACAGTCAGTCGCCTGAGTCGGGAATTGAACCCAGGTCTACAGGCGCTGTGAGGCAGCAGTGCTAACCACTGTGCCACCGTGCCGCCCTATATTGTCTTCAGTTTCTCAGAATTTGCTTAACACCCTGCTGATGATACTACCTTTGTTTGTTAACATTACATACTTGGTAGAGATATAACTATTGTATTGAAGTTAGGCACAAATTCCTTGAAAGTTCATGATTTCCCATTCAGAATAAGGAATAGGAAATTCTATCAGAACCTTCACCCACATTTTTACTGGCAACACTTACTCTTTTGCTACAATGTTTTCAAGATTAGTTTTCAAATTCAGTTAATGATATTCCTTAGCAAGCTGTCTACCTGTACATGTTAAACAGATCTTCACATTGATTTACGTGTTCTTTTCAGATGTTACAGTATACCTGTATTACACTATGGTCTAAATAAACAACATCATGCCACTCTTTGGCTATAACTTGATTCATTAGTCTTTCAAATGTAGCTGGGGATTTGTAAACTGAATGGCATGATTCAACATTGATACAACCCATCTGTTGTAATAAAGACAGATATCTCTTTAGCTTTTGTTGTGCTATTGATGTTAATGTTACTTATCAGGGCCCATTCAATACATCAATCTTAGAAAGAAATTAAGCACTGACAACGCTCCCAGTACAATCTTCTAACCGAGGAATTGTGTATGAGTGTGCTTTTGTAAATACATTTCCTTTTCTAAAATCTTTGTGAATCTAGTTGACCCGTCTGGTTTAAGAACTTAACACCACTCATGAACTCAAGCTGCTTCAGATAGATTCAATCAGGTGATATGCTAGCATATGTTCATGCTCATTTTCCACCTGAGTCTGTTGATTTATGCTTAATTGATAAGGATCATAATCACAGTTATGGTGCAGAAGAAGGGCACTTGAGCCATTGTGCCTGGTCCAGCTCTATTATCTCTGAACAATTTCCTGCCTTTTCCGCATATCCCTACACCACTTCTTTCCAAAAAAGACCCAATTCCCTTTTAAATGTCTCAACTGAACCTTCTTTGACCACATTTCCAGGCAGTGCATTTTGTACCTTAACATTATTGATTAATTTGTAATAATTCCCTTATATTCATATTACTTCTGGCTAACTGTAGTATATCCTGTTGTATTACTCTTTATTTCCTCTAATTTTTTTAAGTAACTTTATTAGATCTTCTGGTTGTCCTTCCTTAAGTATGTAAATATGTTGTCTGACTGTTGAAGTGTTTCAGTATTGGCTAGTCAAAACCTAGGACATAAAAATGGGAGCAGAAGTTGGCTATTCCACCCCGCAAGCACACCCCACCATTCTATAATATCAGAGCTGATCTCACCCAAACGTCAGCTCCTGTTATGTATCAACTTCTCATAACCTTCAACTGCTTGATACTTCAAAAATCTATCCACTCCTCTTTGTGAACCATCTTCCTTTTCAGTCTCTGTCATCCTCCACAACTCTTGCTATCTGACGCACTTTCTCTTTCTTACCTTCCTCTTGGGGATGATATTCCTTTAACATGTTTATGTGACATCATCTATTCTTCCTCTGATCAGGAGCACCAACTAGATAAGTCACTTTACGAAACCTCCTCCTTTTTGGCAGGATTCTGCTCATATTTCAGTGATAAAGCTGTTGAACTTCCATTTCAGTTTCTAATCCCAGAATGGAAAAAAATCTGTGGTCTATTAGAGCTGATATGAGAAGCACTAACTTGGTTGACGTAGGTTGTGAAAATGTTTCTTGGATAATATTCTTATGTTATCTAAATATAACACAAATGATAAATGTGAATTCTGTTGACTTAGGATCTCTGGTGAATCTGTTTACAGCTAAACCATATATATTATGTTCAGTATAATCTCCAGATGCAGCCTTTGCCGCAAATACTCCAGTACCGAGGTGCTGTGGTCGTGTGTAACATCCTGAACTTGGCCTGTTTGAATCTTGATTTCTTAAGGGGACATCGCATCAGGTGATAGCTCATTACCTTTCCAAAAGTAATGAGTGCTACAAGTAAAGACACAAGAACATTGAATAATTGCAAAATTAGCAATACACAGATCCAGACTGTACAATTTACAAGTACAAATGTCCAAGAGTCCATGTACTATTTTGGTGTTTGTCAAGTTTTGTAAATCTTGCAATGATGTGAACTTTTTTAAGTGTAGATTCACTCTTATGACCATAAACCATAAGAAAAAGGAGCAGGAAAAGGTTGTTTGGTTCCTCGAGCCTGCTGTGCCACTCAAACGGATCTTGGCTGATCTGACAATCCTCACATTCTTGGTTGTTCTTGATGTGGAAATATGTTGTCAGTTGGTTGATTATTATCTTCGTGTTCCATTGCACTGTCATCACTTGGGTGTGTTCTTTTTGTTGTTACTGTTTGCAATTAGTGTACTATTTGGTGCTGACTTTGTATGACCTGTGGCAACAGCACACTTTGAAAAACTCTCTCACTAACCATATTCTCATCATGGTGTGTGAGACTATGGTCTTTGGTCTCCATATAGTTAACATAGTTCCAGACCTGCTTTCCATCATGCATTATTTTGTTTTTCGAGAAGTGTGATCTGCACATCTGACAACTATGATTCCTGGTAGCTTAGCAAGATCATTGTCATTTGCCTTCGGAGCATGATCTCTGGCTGATGATGTACTCCCATTATTCAGTAATGTAGATTTGAGACTGAACATGGCAACCCAGAAACCTTGTTTCACTTTTGTATATTTCATGACAAGTGATTTAATTATGTGAGCTATTTACTTGTTGACTCCATTTGTTCTGGGGCAATTTGGGTGAACATCTCATTATTCACATTCCATTTGGCACAAACATCTCTAAAAGGTCGACCCACATATTGCTGCTCATTGTCTGAAACAGTTTCTTCAGGTGCATTGAACGGACTGAGTATGCAGTTTGGCATATTGACCATGTATGAGCTTGAAATACTTTTTATCTGCCTGCTAATTAGAAATTTGGAGCAATAATTGGTGACTAAGATAAAATTTTCTTTATTCACTGCAAATAGATCATTGGTGATTTTGGACTAAGGGACTGGTGGAATTTGATCAGACGTAAAGGTTCCTTACAGTGCTGTGCCTGATGCTTCTTGTCTGCCTTGCATATCCTTGTGAACCTTTCTATGCCTCTGTTCATCCATAGTCAGTAGACGCTGTCACATGCAAGTCATCCTGTCTGCTCTCTACCCATAAATCATTGCTAAAATTGTGATCATAAACCTTCATAATCCCATCCTGGTTTTGCCTAATCCTGTTGATGCTTTCCAAGTGTTCTGTTATCACATCTTTTAAAATTGATTCTGTAGAATCTAGACATAATCTGATTGCACCCCTCCTTTAGTATGTATGTTCATCAACTACCACTGATGCCATTGTGTGCCATGTCATCTAGCTTGTACGTGAGTTTTTCTTCTATATGATCGTTGCTTTTTAAGGAGCAACATTGTTGAGACTGTCGTCATCTGCCAGTACAAATTTTGTTTGTAAGGTAAAAATATTTGAGGTTTTTATGCCAAAGTACTTTGAAAATCCACGATGCCAGGCAGCTAATTTAAAGGATGGGAAACCCACTGTATACTGTTGTCTGTTGCACCACTGAATTCTAATTATCCTTGTGCATGTTTTTTTTAGAATTTGGACTGATAGCATATTTGCACTACCTCCTGTGTCAGTGTGTGTTTGATAGTTTTCTTTGGATAAGAGCTGTTGATTATGGCAAAAGCTTCCAGTTGCCTGACTTCATCCATAGTGACAATGTGGAATGCTGTTTTAGCTGTCTGGTAGGGAGTCTTCAATTCTGGTTCTTGACTTGAATCTTTCTTACTATGAGCCTAATGTATCAGCATTTGGTTATGCAGTTTTCTGTTGCATTTCTTGCTGGTGTTGTCATAGTGCTGTGACTGTCTTTGATTTGTTGGAGCATTTGGCTCCCTCTTTGGAGCCAGATTTCTTGGATAGTTTGGTCCAATGTCATTTGAATTGAGTGCATAACATGAACTAATTTCCATCACAATAGTTATTAGTTACAAATTTGTTACAACAGTGTGCTCTGGGGAGAAATAGATATTCAGTTTGTATGTTGGTTAAGGTGTACTTCCAACTAAGTTACCCGACAGTCCAACCAATGAGTTACATCAACTTTCAAAGATAAAAATGTTGATCATGTTTCACTGGTGGCATGATGGCACAGTGGAAAGCACTGCTGCCTCACAGCACCAGGGTCTCAGGTTCGATTCCAGCCTCGGGCAAATGTCTGTGTGGAGTTTGCACATTCTCCTCATGTCTGCATGGGTTTCCTCTGGGTGCTCCAGTTTCCTCCCACGGTCCAAAGATGTGCAGGTCAGGTGAATTGGCCATGTTAAATTGCCCACAGTGTTTGGTACATTAGTCAGAGGGAAATGGGTCTGGGTGGGTTGCTGTTCAGAGGGTCAGTGTGGACTGGTTGGGCCGAAGGACTTGTTTCCACACTGTAGGAATCTAATCTAATCTATTTCACTGGTCTTGTTCTTGTGTGTGCTATTCTTGTGTATCCTTTTGAGATAATAAGTCAATACAAGGAAGCAGTACATATGAGATCAATAAATATCCTTTAATTACTAATGGTATTATGCAAAGGTTCATTTGAAGGATTTTTTTTCCTCGTCTCACAGTTTAACTAATGCTGGAACTTTGTGATAAAGTAAACCATCTTAATATATTTAATCACAGGCATTATTATTTTTGATTCAAATTGAGTTAATTTGTTGCACAGTGAGATAATAGCGTAGGTAAATGGGTATATTTGAACAAAATGTTTACATTATTTTTTATATGATGTAAAAATGATATTGTTGAAATTCTTCAGATAATGGAGCATCTGTGGAGAAGGAAATAAAGCGAACATCTTCAGATTGCTGTCCTTTGATGTTTCCATGAAAACTCATGGGTTGAAATATTACCCGATTTTTTTGTTGAACAATTTTGATTCTTCTGTTTTACTTTTGGATAGAAAGTATCTGCAGTGTTTTTATGATCAATTCCAAATTTATATTGACCTCAATAGTTGCAGAAGAGGTTCAAAGATTTACGTTTTTCAACAATGACATTTCAGACACAAGTTTGTACAATTGTAATAACCTGCCAGAATTGGTGATACTGGTAATGTCAGCACTTAAGAATGGATTAGATAAATGGTTAACAGAAAAAAACCGTGCATTTAAGTTGTGTACTTGCACCATCAGGCTGTCCCAAGACCTTTGTTCTTGCCTCTTGAGTTAGAAGTTTGTCATTTTGAGCCCCTTTCCAGAGAGCTGAGCATACAAATTAGATAGCTACTTCTTTGCATTATTGAGAGAGAGTTACACTGCATGAGGTACGTCATTTTGATAAGGCATCTAAACGAGAAGTAGTTTGTCCTGATCTAGGTTTTAGAGTCATACAGCACAGAAACAGGCCCTTTGGCCCAATTGTCCAGACAGATGAGATCTTCCAAACTGAATTAGTCCCATTTGCATGCACTTAGTATACCCCTCTAAACCTTTCCTATCCACATACCTGTCCAAATGTCTTCTAAATGTTGTAATTGCACACATCTGTACCACTGTGACACCAAAACTGGTGATGCTGCCAGCAGCGAAAAAGGTTATCTAAGAGTACAACGGGATCTTGATCATCTGGGCCAGTTGGCTGAAGAATGGCAGATGGAGTATAATTTAGATAAGTGCAAGGCATTGCATTCTGGTAAGACAAACCAGGGCAAGACTTATAAGGCTAATGGTAGGACCCTGGAGAAAGTTGTCGAACAGAGAAACCTAAGAGTGCAAGTGCGTAGTTCCTTGAAACTGGCATCACAAGTCAGCAGGGTGGTGAAGAAGGTATTCGATATGTTTGCCTTCATCGTTCAGAGCACTGAGTACAGGAGTTTGGAAGTCATGTTATAGCTGTACAAGACATCGGTAAGGTCACATTTCAAGTACAGCTTGCAGTTCTGGTTGCCATGCTGTGGGGAGGATGTTATTAAACTGGAAAGGATGCAAAAATATTCACAAAGTTGTTATCAAGACTGGAAGGTTTGATGGTATAAGGAGAAACTGGAAAGGCTAGGACTTTTTCTCCCTGGAGTGTAGGCAGCTGAGGAGTGATCTTACCGAGATTTATCAAAATCACGAGGAACATAGATAAGGTAAATAACCAAGCTTTTCCCCCAGGGCAAGGAAGTCCAAAACTAGAGGGCATAGGTTTAAGGTGAGAGGGGAAAAATTTATAAGGGGTCTGAGAGGCAATTTTACTGTACTATCAATTTTGGTGTTATCCACAAACTTACTAAACATGCCTTCCATATTCTCATCCAAATCGTTTAGTGTTTATAGTGTACAAAAGTGCTGAAAGACAAATGAGGGGCTTGCCTTTGTTCTAGTCAATGCTGATTCCTCAACCGACATGATGAAAGCAATTTAGCTCATGGCTTTTCAGCTGCTGTTTGTGAGACTTTATTATGTATAAATTGGCTACTGCGTTCTGCAGCATTGCAACAGGAGCTTCAAAGGTATTTGATTGGCTCTGGCACATCTTGAAGTTGTGAAGGTCCTGTATTAATACGAGTTCTAACTTTTGTTTAGTGACTATTGCTGGGGAAAAAAAACGAATTTTTGAATTGTGATGATAAATCTCCATAATTGTTTTGTTTGTCAGTTGAACCAAGAAAAGCTGTTTCTTGTAATGTGTAGCAATCAAGGAATATGCGTTTTCATGAGAAAAATTGACGTTTCATTTAAAAGAAATAATTATAATTATGGATTTTATATATGGGTGCGAGGTATGAGTCTTGGTTAATTTGAAAGCTGGTGTTAGTCAGTGAATAATGTTGCATGTGAAAGACCACAATTGCGGCCAGTGTGTTTTTATTCTGATAATAAAGCAGAAAAACACATGCACCAGAAGAGGGAGCATAAGTATCAGCAAAGTACAACAGCTAGCTACCAGCCTTGAGAAGCCAAGGGCATGATAGCTTACAATCACATCTTGCTGTTTGTGAATTTATTAAATTCTTCGAAGAATAGTTTATGACTTCAGTATGGTTAACAACAACAAGTTTAAATCTGCAATTAGGAAATTTAATAATTTTAGGTTATTCCATTTAGAATTTTCTTAATTCAGTCAAAGGATATGGAATGAGCTGCCAGAGGAAGTGGTGGAGGCTAGTGCAATTGCAACATTTAAAAGGCATCTGGATGGGTATATGAATAGGAAGGGTTTGGAGAGATATGGGCCAGATGCTAGAAAGTGGGACTAGATTAGTTTGGGATAGCTGGTTGGCATGGGCGAGTTGGACCGAAGGGTCTGTTTACATCCTATACATCTGTATGACTTTATATGCATTGTTGACAAGGTTGACATTTATTGTTCACTACATTTACCGTTAAGATGATGGTAACCTTTATTTAGGAATCTTTGCAGTCAGTACGGTTAAGGTATTTTTGCCATGTTATGTGGAAGGGAGACCCCATAATTATGACCCACTAACAGTGGAGAAATGATATCATAATTCCAAGCCCCCAGGGTGGTCTGAAGCTGTGAGAGAAACTTGTGGGTGTCCTTCAAGATGGAAGAGGTTGCGGATTTTGGAGGTGCTGTTGAGGAAGCTTTGGCGAATTGCTGCACCTTATGGATTTTTCACTGGGGGGCATGGTGTGCAGTGCTGATGCAATAAGCATCTCAGTAGGTGCGTGAGATGTGAATCAAGCAAGTTGTTTTTTACTTCTGGATGATTTTTTTAGTTAGAGTTGGTATTAGTGATATTTTATTCAAAGTTGACTTGTACCTCATGGATGGGGTGCAAGATGAAAGATACACCATGAAATATCCTTCATTGGCCTGCTTTTGTTGCCACAGTATACAAATGACTAGTGGAGTTGAGTTTCTAATCATTGCTAACCCCCAAAGCTGTCGTTGGGGTGGAGATAGGCGAAGTAAGTGAAATTGAATGTCGGGAGAAATGATTCAACTCTCATGTGTTACAGTTGGCTCATGTCTTGTACTAGCAAAGCACTAATTAGCCTTGCCTTAATCTTATTCAGGGTATGCTACATGAGACTTTGGCTGCTTAATGAGAGTAAATTCCATCTTCTTTCAAACTTTTAAAGTTTTTGATCCACAGATACACTGACTTTCTGTCTGATTCGAACTTGGATGATAATCACACATATTAATAATGGATAGGGATTAAGGGTCAAAGTTATCATCAATATTTTGATCAATTCTTAATCACAAAATTATATATTGGACTGCATTCATGTATTTGTTGCCTACCTGACCTCTTAGCATGACACACACTTGTATCCTGACTTGTTGCCATCAGGAGGATTATCTGTACTTGCTAGAAAAAGTAAATTGCTCACTGTGTTTGCCTTAATTTCTGTCTGCTGGCTTTATTTTCCTGTGTTACTGTACATTTCATTGCTCCAATTCTACATGCCCCTTTTCATTTTGTGATGTATTTACACAAAACTTGGGGAGAGATGATGTTGGTGGTCTTGGTGATGAGGAGGATGGGTGTGCTTTTAGATTCCATCAAAGTTGGATATTCCAGAGCTTCATTGCTATTGTATTCAGTGGCCCATGATGAGGTGCCATTGGAAGTGTCATTTGAATTGCTGCAGGTGACACTGCATAGATGTTGGCCTGAGATTGGTAACATTGTGTGATATCATTCATAAACTAATTTGAGAGGGTCTTGTGTCACAGTGATACTGTGTCTTTCCTTGTTCCCTGTAATATTTCTTCCAACAGACAGACATTTGAGAACTATGTGCTACAGCACCTACCAAAACTAGAAGCTAAAGTTTTGGTACTCCAGTTGTACGGAATATCTTGAGGGAATGTTGGTCTTTACTTCTACATCAGATTGTCTTGGATCGAGTCCAACCTTGGTTTGCTGTGATGATAAAGGTGTGTCATAAGTCCTTCAGGGATGGTTGACTTTGAAATGAAAAGCTAATATTTATATCTTTGATAGTTTTTGATAAAGCTCTTGTGAGTTATGCCATGAAACACCTGAGTACGTTATTATCGTCAGCACACTTGCGTGTCTGTGGTTACTTTAAATGTCCCAATTATTTCACAATGTATTAAACTATGCTCACTGACAGTCGTTTTGATTGTCGTTCTAATATTGAATTAATTAAAAATCAAAGATCAAGTGCACAATGCATAATATATTTCAAATCTTGTTGACTTGGAAAATGTGGATTATAGATAAATGTAACAATTAACTGATACTTTGGGCATGAAATATTAATTATGGATTTGCATTGGTTAATGACATGTGAATGTTTATGAATGTAAGATCACGTCTTGTTGCAAAGTGAAAATTACCAGCAATTTCTTTTGTTTAAAATTGAAGATCAAAGATTATTGCTCCAATGAGAACCATTTAAAGATACAACAGGCGTTTGCTTGCACTCAAGCATGAAAAGTATCACCACATTAGCTGGATGCTAGCTAATTTGACCAGAGGATTGTTCTGTTCCTTTTCATGATTTATTCTCAATGAAGATAATTGTCAGGTCCAAATCTGTGAGCTTGTTGGTGAGAGATTATGGTTTTCTCCTTTTGGGAGATTTGGCCATGGCCATTAATGATTGCTGTGTTTCAAAAGCCAATTCTTGAGAAGTCAACTTTATGGTAGACTTACTAGCAGTTGGAGCTGTGCATATTAATGCATTTTATAACGAATAGTTTATTACTGAATAGCAGAGAGAGGTAGTTCAAATGGAAATTTTAATGTAATTCATATGAATTAAACATACATCTGTTCACTCAGATGCATACTTCCTGTGCTTGAAAAGCCATACTTTAATTTGTTCGTTTGATAAAAATGGTTAATTGAAAATATTAATTGATAATTATTCTGTATATTTTTGGTTTACATATTTGAGTGCCATAGTCTACTTTTGTAGTTTTTATTGGACTTTACTGGAATGTTAAATGCTTACTCTATTATTTTCAGAAGTATAATTGCGCAATGAGACTGACAGTATCAAAAACAGGATATAATTAACAGAAATGGCTTTTTTAACAAATTGAGATTATTTGTTGAAATTAATGGGTATTTATTGTTCATATTAAGTCATGCCAATAACTGAAGGTTAGACCATCTTTTGTAATGTCAAAACTATATCATTTTAGTTTTCTTATTTTTGAACACTGCAATGGAAAATATATTGTTTTAAAATTAAGAATTGTGGAAAGATTGCTGTACCTTTGAAAGCAGATTATTAGCTCATTCTAAGTGTTTTTTTATGCTGCTGCCTTGTTGAACTGAGTTGGGATGCATGAAGGAGACTGTTTGCAGATGGACTGGCACCAGGGGGTATGTACATGATGAGATTTGGCTGGCAGCAAGTAGCTGATTGGTTTATGGAGTTGGGTGGTTGACCAGTTGTTATTGCCATCAGCCTGCTAACAACTAAACAGCTTGTTGGTGTGAAAGATATGGCCAGAAGGGAAAGTATTATGTCTTCCTGAAATAGAAAATACATGAAGCTTGAAGAATGCCAGTTATCTTCTCTTGCTGTAAGCTAGTAACGAATAAGTCAGAAACTTTATAATTTGTGGATCAGCTGCTCTGTGCCTCTTGAAGGGAAGTGAAAGTATTTGAAGGGAGATTGAAGTAAAGCATGTCCTAGCAGCAAGTGATCATCTCAGCAAACACTGTGAACAAGGGCCATTGAACTGCCTTCCCAATATTTGAGCTTCCACCCGTAACACCAATGTGTTTTTGTCTGTCAGTGGCACTAGTGTACAGTGGGAGTTTTAAATGATTGTTAGTTAAAACTCCAACTGAATAATATGTTGATAGTTATTTATGTGCAGGGTACAATCTATTTGTTAGTGATTCTTGTTAAGTGCAGACACCTGGTCCATGCTTTTGTTTGATGTGTGTCTAAAAAGACAAGTAAATTGTGGCATTTTGCATATTTGATAAAATCTTTAACTTGGGCGATGATTCTGGGAATATTGCAGCTTGGCTTCCATAGCGCTACTCGGGTAAGGTGTGACAACAGTGCTTTGTTTCAGTTTGGTCTATCTTGCTGAATTTTGCTTCTTGTGTGATCAAGGACTGAATCTGGTATACTATGCATTAAATTCTTGCTCTGACTTGTAATCACCATTGTTGCAAGAAAAAAATACTTCACGCTCTGACTGTGGGAACTTCCTTGGAACAATTCTGAAGGATCGAACACTCTTAACTACTTATATTCAATGTGACCCACTATTGGGTTAATTGTATTTTGATTTTTTCATTCAGATTTCTGGCATTGGCAGTTTTACTTCCGTATGCATTTCTCCCCTGTGTACTATGAAAATATTACTGATCAAAAGACTTAGAGTAGGGATCATGCTTTGACTTTCATTTGTAAAGATAAGTGAATTAATAAGTAAAAGGAAGTTCAAGATTTATCAGTCCCCTCCCTGCATATTTCTAATACTAAGTTCAACAGTGTTTAGTTTGCATTTGTTTGTCTATTTAAGAGCGATTACAATGGAGGTATTATGTTTGAAAATAAAATTTTACAATGTAAGCTAGTTTTGGTTTTGGTACTGATTATCTCATTATTAAAGAAACTGCATATTTTATGGAATTTACATAATGTATTTTGTGTGTTAGAATAGGTTTAATTGACAGGCGACTTATTAATTTAAATTTGATTAATTTCTTCTCCATATGATGTCTAAATGCCATAAAAAAGTAATTCAGGAGAGCAAGCTTTCCCTTTATTCAACTCAATTCATTCACTTATTGTGTAACTTGATATTTTTAAATTCAATTGGAAAAAAAAGTTTTCTGATTGTATTGGCTCATCCTTTCACCTTGAAAGGCTGCCAGGAGACGATGGTGTGTTATATCCAGAGTGATTCTGTTTCTCATTTTTCTATCTCCTTGTGTGAAAATGCTTGGATTCTGCTTAGCATATTCCCACCATGTCATGGTTAAGCTCTTGAAGTTATTGTGTTGGAAATTGTAGCAGCACAGCTGTGCCCTAGTCATTAACACACAGCCTGTTGAAACTTTAATACATTAATGATACTTAGCCAGTTATTGTTCACTAGCTGTAATGTTGTAGCACAGAGGGACAGTCTTGACAAAATGAAGGGCATTTATAGCTAGAGCCTACGGAATGGAATTAAGTTTGAGAAATGGCAGCAAAACATCTCCTGCATTTCTGTTCCCTTGAAGAGAGAAAAAATGTCAACTTTCAGGATGATTATGTTTCCCCAAAATGGATGAAAGACTATTGACCTAAAACATTAATTCTGTGTGAATTTTTGAGATTTCCACATTATCAGTACTTGACTTTTGTTACAAAATTTTTACTTTATTTCAGTTGTCTTCGTTGTACATGTTACTTTGTCAAATATTCCTTAACTTCAAGAAAATAAATACGTGAAGCAATATTCACCCTTTCAATAAATATTCAGAAAAGAAGTCGAAAATTTGTTGCCATTAAATTCTTCTAAAGTAAGAACTTTAATCATTGATTGATTGATAGATGTAGAATCGTCATTCAAGAAGAATATGTCTTAGTGTTGGATACAGTGTTTGCTCATCCTCAAAACTACCATTCCTTTCTGTATACAGAGGGTCCCTGATTTACAACATCTGACTTATGAATACTCGTAGTTATTAATGCAATATTTTAGAGGTTTGTTTTTAAAGAAATGGCGCAGAAGTATTTCCAATTCTTACAAATGGCTGCTTTATGTTGCCCTGCATTATGTTCTGTCTTGCATGCAATTGACTTGTGAATGGACTCAAAAATGGAACCTGTTCACAATCGGATGACTGTTTGCATCAAATTGCCCATGCATTTTTTTTTGTGTAACGATTTAGGGCTAGTTAGAGTCCTATGTTGTCATTGCTTTCTGTGTGATAGAAAGAACTTGTATTTATAAACACCTATCAGATCCTGGTACAACAATGGGGTAGAAAGTATGTTGCCATGGGATGTGGTCAAGGGCACTCGCATTGTGGGCTAGTCTCTGTTGAGTGAGGAGAACCTTGAAGTGCTCCTTCCAACAAATGCTGACTGAATTCTACAAAGTCAATAGTTGGAAAGGTGTTCCAGGATCATAAGATATAGGAGCACAATTAGATCATTCACTTCATCAAGTCTGCTCCGCTATTCGATCATGGCTGTTAGGTTTTTCAAAATGATTCTTCTGCCTTCTCCTTGTAACCTTTGATTTCCTTACTCATCAAGAGCCTATTTACTGCTGCCTTAAATAACTTAATGATTTGGCCTTCACAGTCTTCTGTGGCATTGAGTTCCACAGATTTACCATCCTCTGGCTGAAGAAATTCCTCTTCATCTCATCAGTATAATTTCTCAGTTCAACATCTTCAGCCTTGAGGCATTGGTTAAGATCAATCAACTGTGTTGGGTGGACCATATTGTCTGCATGCTTAACACAAGACTTAAAACACACTTTCTACTCCAAGTTTTCTCACAGCAAGAGATTGCCTTGAAGGAAGAAAAAGTATTTCAAGCAGGCCTTCAAGGCTTTCCTGAAAATATGAAATATTGCCCAACAACTCATGGAAATCTCGATCCCAAATCTGCCACAACTGGAGAAGAAGGGTTACATCCGAAACATCGGCTTTTGCACCTCCTGATGCTGTCTGGCTTTCTGTGTTCTTCCATCCTCTTGCTTGTCTCCTTTGGATTTCAGCATCTGCAGTTTTTCTGTTTCTAAACAGGAGAAGAAGCATCTGCTGAAGAACCAATAGGTCCAGGTGGGGGCCAAGTGCACACAGCTGAAGGAGTGCGTGAAAACCCGGCATCTAGTCCACCTGTCTCTATCTGTGCAAGGGTGTGTGGATCTAGCAGTAGACTGATTAGTCACCTCTGCAATTGTAGAATGGAAAGTAGTTATCCTTGTCCCCAAGGAGCTGCCTAGGAAGAACAAAAATTATACTGACTGACAACTTAGGACTCCACCCAAGAACAAAGATAGTACATCTAGGTTTATACTACTGATACTGCAAGGTCAGTATTTTTGTAATGGTGCTAAACAAAACATGGAGTACAAAAGCATGGAGTTCATAAAATCAAATAACATCATTTCCAATAAAAGAGAGTCAAATTTCCAGACACTAAATATTAATCAACCTGTAGCAACGCTTGACAGGTAAATGCAACAGCACACATTTGTGTCCCTGGGTTAGATGAACTCCTACAATGAACTGAAATTGTAGAATAATGTGAGGAGTAACAAAAGATGCTATGGAAATAGCTGAAGAATATTGCCCTTGTATGAAATATTCAAATCTTAATTGGCTACATAAAAGATACAACACAGAATTTGGCTATTTAGCCAACTGATCGGATTGGTATTTACTCTCAACAAAATCTTCCTCCCACTCTATTCCCTGAAACCCTATCTGTTGTTCCTCTCTTCCTCATGCATTTATCTGGTTTCCCATTAGAGGTTGTCAGTGGTCAATTGTCTGAGCCCAAGAACTTTGCTGCCTACTTGGCAAAACTGTCTGTGGAATAATTGTACTGGGAGAGGAGTGTGGATGAGGAGAGAGGTAATGAGGGTGAAGAGGAAAAAAAATCACATGGGAAATTAGGTGGAGAAATGGAAGATAAAATGTTTATGGGAACATTGGAGGATATATGCGCAATTTTGCCCAATTGGGCAAGTAGCTAGTAGGGTTGGAAGTTTTTTTTCTCACCTGGAGGAAGGAAGTGGGTTATTTACATTTATTAGAAGTCTCTGTGGTTTATGGCTAGCTAATGCAATTCTCTCAAGAAGTTTGCAGTGGAGGAGGCCAGATTTATACCAAAAGAAGTATGCACCAACTTATTTCATGTCACACCTGCGTTTTGGTTATATATTTGAGGCTATAAACTGACAACAGCTTGTCATCCATTAAGGTTAAAAAGCCAATAGAGAATAGACTATTGTAATGACACAGGGTTAACCACCCCTCTCTCTCTCACACACACACACACACACACACACACACACACACACACACACACACACACACACACACACACACACATATATATAAATTTAAACCAGCAACACAGAAAAGATATATCCCATGAAATTGTAGAAGAGTGTGAGGAGTAACAAAAGATGCTATGGAAATAGCTGAAGAAAAATGCCCTTGTATGAAATATTCAAATCTTAATTGGCTACATAAAAGATACAACACAGCATTTGGCTATTTAGCCAACTGATCTAGCCAAGTTGTTAAAATTTGAGAAGCCAAGAACTATCCCAAAAGTCACTATTTTAAAGAACTGAAAATTTAAGAACTTTATTCTTTACGAGTAACATAGAATATTAACTAGCAACTATTTACAACTCCTTTCTCTAACCTATCTTCTACCTTCCCCATTACAATACGAATGCGATAAAACCCCTGATTAAGATTTTCCAAAAGAAAATTCAAATTTCAAAACCAACCAGCTGTCAAACCTTCCTTTTATATCTTCTTCTGCCTTCTTCTTCTTCTTCTTAGGGATTTGTGTTTCACAGATCATTGACAGATAAAGGTACCTTTAAGAGAGTTATTCTCTGGGCAGTCTGTCTATGTCAATGGCTAGGCAGTTCTCCTCCAACTGTTCAAGTTTTTTTTGGTTTTATACCCCAAACCATTGGATAGTTTCATTGCTGTTAATATTGTCAAATTACTAAATTCAAACTTGATTGGAGTTTGATATTTTGAGGGCATAATTTAAACTGTTTGGACAAATTTGAATTTGTTTTTGTTTCGTAGCAATCCAGCCAGTGCTAGCTGTTCTGAACCAAAAGTTACATTGTAAATTCTCCAGCATTCTTCGTGCTTCTCTAAGTCCTTGCTAGCTTTCAACTTTCTTAAAGGTACAGTATTCCTTACACCTTCATAACACTATGTACAGCATGAACTTTAGCTCTTTTAGATCAAGTTGTGCAAGACATTCAACTGAAATTTGCAATAGGGTGGCACCTATTAGTGCATTGATACTGTACGACACATTGACACCTACTGAAATTTCCACAAACTCAATCCATCATTGAAATTATCAATCTATTTTGAAATGAGACGTGGCCCACTAATTTAGTTTAATATCCAGTAGATCACATATCACAGCGCCAGGGACCTGAGTTCAATTCCCGCCTCAGGCGACTGACTGTGTGGAGTTTGCACGTTCTCCCCGTGTCTGCGTGGGTTTCCTCCGGGTGCTCCGGTTTCCTCCCACAGTCCAAAGATGTGCGGGTCAGGTGAATTGGCCATGCTAAATTGCCCGTAGTGTTAGGTTAGGGGTATGGGTGGGTTGCGCTTCGGCGGGTCGGTGTGGACTTGTTGGGCTGAAGGGCCTGTTTCCACACTGTAAGTAATCTAAAAAAAAATAATCTAATCTAGATTGTTATACTTCAGTTAATCCCTTACATTCTATCACTGTAGCTGGTACAATAAAGTTATGGAGCACATAATTTTCTGTCATATTGTACCACTTTAGCAGAAACATATTTGCTCATTTTCAGTTCTTTGAAATTTGACACTTGCTTAATATTGCTTCATGCTAAAATCCAGTGCCCCTCAAACATCAACTTAGATATTCTTTGAAATATTTAAATTTGAAAGATTGTATGTGTATTATGTAAAGATTTTTCAGTTTAACAATACTTCTGTTTGGGTTTCTAAATGTACAGAATTTTTATGGTGTCATGATTCACTGGGGTTGTATGTTGGAAATTGAACTGTTTTGGTCCGGAGTCATCACAAAAATTCAAGATTTTTCGTCAAAAAAGCAAAATCCCAAGCTGTCTGATCTTTCAGGCAAGGTTGATAGACAGCATAAACCAGGTTTTTGTCCTTAAGCATAATCACTATTTGTTACAGATAATTAAATTTTATTGACAAGTACAGAAGTTACTTAAATTAAGTGAGCTCTACAAGTTAAAATTCTAAAACACACCCACCACCCTCCCCTCAATTCTCTCTCAAATACACACATGCAGAAACAAACACACTCAAACATAATAGGGGAAAATAAACATATGGGTGGAGGGGAAAATTTGGAAATGCACTTCTGTAGTTGTTCCCAAAACTTGTTTGGTTGGTACTTGCTGATCTGAAAGCTTCTCCTTGGTCTTTCTTTTTCTCAGTGCTTGGCTTGGTTTGCAAGAGGCACAGTGTGGTTGTTGAACTTGTGAAAGGTTTCTGATTTATCCAATTCAAAGTCACAACTTGGAGCATCTGGTGAGGGAAAGATAAGCTGGTTTCCTCAAGTTTAAAGTGGCTTACTGCTGAGAACTGAGACAGTACTTTTTTGGCTGGTTTCTGTTCTGGTCTGACTAACTTCTTTCTCTCTTCCTTCTAGCCCAAGCTGCTCAGCAATCTAGTGACTGGTTGTTAGCAGACAGAGTCATTGGTTTGTGGGCTAGGGACCAGTTATCAGCTTCATTTGTAAATAATTATTCGGCTCCAGTTCTTCTGCTCATTGCTGGAAGCCACAGCTATGCATACCGTCACAAATGTATCAAATTCCTTACATACAAAACATGAGGTTATCCTTGTCAATTCCTGGTTTCAAAACAGCTCTTTCTCATTTTAGTCTGCAGTTTTAAAAAGCACAAAAATAATAAGATACAGTCTTTACAACAAAACTTTTTTTTCTGTCTTATAAATACTTTTGGAAGGTAAGAAGAACGTTATGTTCTGAAAAAGTGTCATTGGACCCAAAACATTAACTCTGCTCACTCTCCACAGATACTGCCAAACCTGCTGAGTTTCTCCAGAAATTTCATTTTTGTTTCAAGCCTCCAGCATCTGCAGTTCTTTGTTTTATTTTCATTAAGAAATATCAGTTAATTAAATGTTTGATTCTTTTAACCTGAAGTTCACCTTTCTGATTTTTCACACGTACTGTCACAGAACGTAGAAGCACTGGCAATTTTAGCTGTACTTACTTGTAAAGATTTTATTGACAGTTCTAATTTTCTTTTAAATCTGTTTCATTAAATTCACATATTTCTCTGATTCATTGCCTTTGCCCTCTCCAGGCATTTTATAAGTTTTTTTTTGATTCCGATTTTAAATGACCTCGAGATCTATTTTGATTGCTGTGTTTAGGTGTATTCAGTTTTTCAGGGATTGCCGATTCAATACTTGTGTTGTCCTTTCAAATTTGCTTTTTGAAATTGAGCACGTTTGTTTTAGACTTGTTTGTGTCCATTACCACAACCGTAAATGTTATTACATTGGTGACCTTCTGGAGGTCCAGGCATTGTACCCTTTTGAAATAAATAAGTGTGCCAGGCAGTAGTTCCCCACTGAATTCTCTGGCAGTGCCTCCACCAACCAGATTCAACTTGCTAATCAATGGGATGCTTTTCTTATTCTGTATGCAGTATATTGTTGCTCCCATGAATATTGGATTTCTTACACTTGCCTTCATGAAATCTTTGACATCATTCTTTTTCCCCCCAGCAGTATTCAAGTTATCTTCTATCAAAGAATCGTGTTCATGAAATCTCCCAATTTTCTCTTCCATTGTTTCAAGATGCTGTCAAAATCTGTACTTTAGTGAACCAGGTGCCAGATCTTCCCATATTTGAAAGTTAGTAGTTACTTTCTTTTACTTTTGTTCTTGCTACTTTTAGATAAGATGCCCTTTACAAGACTATGGTTGAAAATCCTTTTGCCAAAAATGTAACTTTTTAAAAATACTTTCTCACTTGCTTGTGTTACATTCTGGTTTGTAGACCATCATAATTTAGAATTTAGAATTACTTGTTCAGAGAACATTCCCCCACAGTAGAACAGTGGCACATTTCAAAACTCTTCCTTTTGCTGTGAGGTGTTTTGAGAAGTTGAACTGGAGAGGGTTCAGAAAAGATTTACCTGGATGTTGCCAGGAAAATCCTTTCTATTTTTGTACCCTTCATCTCGAAGAATTATTGATTTATTTTTATTTTTATTTTCTTCGAATTAGAATCATAGAATTTTACAGTACAGAAGGAGTCCATTTGACTTTCCATATCTGCATTGCACCCGAAAAAGCAACCTCGCTAATTCCTTTTCTCCAGTCCTATCTGTGTAACTCTCCAAATTCATCACTTTTAAATATACAACAATGTCTCTTTTTTGGAACGTCCCATGACATCTGGCTACACCACTCCCCCAGGCAGTGTATTCCAATTCCCAACAACTCTTCGGGTAAAGAAATTTCTGCTCATCTCATACCTTAGTCGCTGACTGACAATCTTGAAATTTTGCCCCCGAAGTTATGAATATGCTTCTTTATCCTGTCAAAATTGTTCATAATTTTGGGCACCTCCTAATCTTCTCCAAGGAGAATAAGCTGAATCTCTCTAATCCTTCCTTGTTTGGAAAGACTTAAAATGGCTCATTCCTGGTATTTTTCGAGTAAATCTCCTCTGCACTCTCTCCAGGACTCTGCACACCTCCAAGGTTCCCAGAACTGAACACTACACTCCAAATATGGTCTGACCAATTATTGTAGAAGTGTTGCATAATTTCTTATTTTTTATACTCTATGCCTATAAACTTTCTTAACAACTGTTTCAACTTGCCTGGCCACTTTCAGAGAATCATGTATGTGAACCCTGAAGTCTCTCTTCCCCTGCACTCCCCTCAAGTTTGTACCCTTTAGGCCTGTATTGTCTTCTATGTTTCTTCTACCAGAATGTGTTAGCTCACATTTCTCTGCATTGAAATTCTCTGCCAACTTGTCACTGCCCCTTTGAAGCTGCCTTAGCATCATGCTCCCAATTCACTATTCTGCCTAGTTTAGTAATATCTGCAAATTGAGATTTTGCCCTCAATGCCCATCTCCAGACTGTTTACATGAATCAGAAAAAACAAAACTCCCAACAGCAATCCATGGGAAGTACCACTTTCATATCCATGAGAAATATCTATCTATGCCTACCTTCTGTTTCAAATCTTTTAGCCAATTCATAGTCCATGCTGCCAAGTATCCATCAATCCCAAACATGTCTAATTTGTTAATCAACCTGCCATCAGGCACTGTATCAAATGCTTTCTGAAAGTATTATGGATTTAAAACCTGTACCCATCATTGATGTTAAACTAATTGGCATGTAGTTACTATAGCCCCAGTTCTCTGAAACCTCTCCCATATCTGTGAAAAAGCTAACAAAAAACCTACTCCATCTCCATCCCCACTTTTTTAGGGATGTATGCTATCCAGATTAAGGTGATTTAATTAACTTAAGCACAGCTAACCTTTTACCTTTGAATTTTAACATCTTCCATTGCTTCCATTATTTCCACTCTTACCAATATTTTGTCAGATTTGCTTTCTGTGTAAATACTGATACAGTGAACTCAATATATTTTTGTCATGTTCTGTGCTTCTTCGCATTTATCACCTCCCTTTATCTCTAATAGGACCATTTCTGAACTGGGCTTTTTGCAGTGTTCTCCTGAAGTACAATGCAAGCTTGAAGAATACATTTTGTTTTGCTTGTGCACTTTACGCCTTGAGGTCTCAAAATTAAACTCTATAACTTCAGAAATTGATTGCATTATGTTTGTTCTCCATTTTGCTTGCATTCTGTCCCCTCCCTCCACTCCTCCACAGCCTTATCTTGTTTGTGTTTTGTTTATTTTGCTCTTAAATAGAGAAGACCCATTCTCCTCCCTTTTACATGTTAATGTACTCTCATTTTACAACTCTCTTTCTCTTTCATGCCCCTTAGCTACCCTTTTGTCTTTCACACTTAGTCCCTACACCATCTGCCCTCTTGCCTCTTCTCTGCCTGTCAAAAATATTTAAAAAGAACATTTTCCAACATCTTTCAGTTATGAAGAATAGTCAAACTGAAATCACAACATTCCTTCTGTTTTTCTCTCTCTGTAAATGCTAGCAGATTTCTTCAGCACACTCTGTATTTTAGGTATTTGCAGTATTTTGCTTTCATTATGATAGAAACAAGAAACAGAAGCAGGTTCATTTAGAAAGACGAGATCTTCATGAGTTGAGGTTCTGTTGGTAGTAGTCTCCCAACAATCAGCGCTATAGACAGGTCCTGGGTTTAGAGTAGATTCCCTACAGTGTGGAAACAGGCCCTTCGGCCCAACAAGTCCACACCAACCCTCCGAAGAGCAACTCACCCAGACCCATTTCCCTACATCTAACACTATGGGCAATTTAGTATGGCCTATTCACCTAACCTGCACATCTTTGCACTGTGGGAGGAAACCGGAGCACCCGGAGGAAACCCATGCAGATATAGGGAGAATGTACGTACTCCACATAGACAGTTGCCCGAGGCAGGAATTGAACCCGGGTCCTTGGCGCAGAGAGGCAGCAGTGCTAACCACTGAGCCACCGTGCTACCCCAAGCCATTTCTTACAAGTCAGTAGGAAGAAATCTCCCATAGCAGAAAGCTATGGAGATGGAGAAAGGCTGGTGATGACATGAGTTTAAGGAACTCATGGTAAGTCATAAGGGAGCTGGGTTAGCAGTTTGACGAGTCACGGAGAGAAGCATTCAAAATATGTTTGAATTGAACACAAACCAACAGCCACACTCAGACAACAACTCACTAGAACAAAGGACCCGATACCCAACATGAGCAAAACTGATGTAGTTTACAAAATACCATGCAAGGACTGCACAAAACACTATATAGGACAAACAGGAAGACAGCTAACAATCCGCATACATGAACATCAACTAGCCACGAAACGACACGACCAGCTGTCCCTAGTAGCCACACACTCAGACAACAAGCAACATGAATTCGACTGGGAAAACACTACTATCATAGGGCAAGCCTGACAGAGAACAGCCAGGGAATTCCTAGAGGCATGGCATTCATCCATAAACTCCATCAACAAACACATCGACCTGGACCCAATATACCAACCACTACAGCGGACAGCTGAAACTGACACCCGGAAGCGGCAAGGACAGACCACTATAAATACCGGAAGAAACATCAAAGAAGCGCTTCGCAGGAGGCTCCAGAGCACTGATGATGTCGCCTAGCCAGGGGACGAAACGTTTGCAACAAAAACTTCCAGCTCGGCGAACAGAACCACAACAACGAGCACCCGAGCTACAAATCTTCGCACAAACCTTGAACACTTACGGGCGCAAGTTTGCTGAAAAAAAAAATTGATTTCAGCCTAAAAAAGAAATTACAGCAGGGAGATACAGTTGACTCTGAGATCTGAGTGTCTATAAAGTTGGACAGACAATGGCAGACATTCAAATGTTTAAAGAGTGCATGGAGGAACTGAAATAAATGTTAATTCCTGTCCAGTACAAAAATAAAATGTGAATGATAGCCTGACCATGGTTAACAAGTGAAATGAGGGATAATATTAGATGCAAGGAAGGTATTTAACAATTGGCCATAAAAATATCAGCAGAACATTTTTGGAATACTGTGTGCAGTTCTAGTCTCCATGCTGTAGGAAGAATGTTGTGAAACTTGAAAGGGTTCAGAAAAGATTTACAAGGATGTTGCCAGGGCTGGAGGGTTTGAGCTATAGCAAAAGGCTGAATAGGCTGGATTATTTGGATTTTATTTTATTTATTGTCACGTGTACTGAAGTACAGTGAAAAGCTTTGTTTATGAGCAGTACAGGCAGATCATAGTAAGCAAAGATGTACAGATCAAAAAGAATTAGACAGGTTTGCAGGTTACAATGCACAGGGTGTGTGCTAGGTGAGATCAATGTTAGTGAGATCACTTTATCAAGATCAGCATTATTTGAGGTAGACAGCCCATTCAACAGTCTAATAACAGTCAAGAAGAAGCTGTTCCCGAACCTGCTGGTGCATGTGTTCAGGCTTCTGTATCTTCTGCCTTACAGAAGAGATTGTAGGAGATTGTTACCAGGTGCAATGGGTCTTTGATGATGTTGGCAGAGAGTCATGTAAATGGAGTCCATAGATAAGAGGTTAGCTTCCATGATGGTCTGGACTGTGTACTCCACCTTCTCTAATTTCATACAGTCCTGGGCAGAGCAGTTGCTATGCCACAGCTGCAACATGACCTCCCAACTGCTGTACTCAATACTCTGACCAATAAAAGAAAGCATACCGAAAGCTTTCTTCACTATCCTATCTACCTGTGACTCCACTTTCAAGGAGTTATGAATCTGCACTCCAAGGTCTTTTTGTTCAGTAACACTCTCTAGGACCTTACCATTAAGTGTATAAGTCCTGCTAAGATTTGCTTTCCCAAAATGCAGTACCTCGCATTTATCTGAATTAAGCTCCATCTGCCACTTCTCGGCCCATTGGCCCATCTGGTCAAGATCCTGTTGTAATCTGAGGTAACCTTCTTTGCTGTCCACGCCACCTCCAATTTTGGAGTTATCTGCAAACTTATTAACTATACCTTTTCTCGCAAGTGAAGTCAACAGGGACACTCGTGATCACCCTTACCTCCCACATTCTGCAAGAGGAGCATGCAACTTTCCGAGCCTCCATCTCCTCTGCTCTGAATTATTTCAATGTATAATTTCAGTTACATCGCACTGTAAATTTTTGCTATAAATTCTGTGTTAGGATTGAGCCCTCCACTATCATCTGATAAAGGAGCGTCGCTCCGAAAGCTAGTGTGCTTCCAATTGAACCTTTTGGACTATAACCTGGTGTTGTGTGATTTTTAACTTCATTAAAGAGATGCAGGTTAAGAGGTGGCCTAATTGAGACAAATTAGATGATCAGAGGGTTAGATCGGGTGGACAGTGAGAGTCTTTTAGCTTGGATGTTAATGGCTAGCACAAGGGGGCATAGCTTCAAATTGAGGGTAGATAGATATAAGACAGATATCAGAGATAGTTTCTTTACTTAGAGAGTAGTAAGGATGTGGAATGCACTGCCTGCAACAATTGTAGACTCGCCAACTTTACGGGCAATTAAATGATCATTGGATAAGCATATGGGTGAGAATGTAATAGTGTAGGTTAGATGGGCTTCAGATTGGTTTCACAGAGCGGGGCAACATCGAGGGCTGAAGGGCCTGTACTGCGCTGAAATTTCTACGTTCTATATTTGGATAGATACATGAATAGGAAAGGTTTGGAGGTATACAGGTCAAGAGCAGGCAGGTGGGACTAGTTTAGTCTGGGATCACGTTCAGCATGGACTTGCTGGACCGAATGATCTGTTTCCATGCTCGTTGACCCTATGACTCTAAAGAGAATGAGCAGTCATACTGAACAAACAGAAGTGTTGTCACAGTGGGATATAGTTAGGAATATTTGTTCTCGGAGTCCTCAACATTGACTGTAGACCCCATGACGTGTCATGGCTTCAGATTAAATATGGGCAAGAAAACCTCCTGCTTATTATCATCTACCATCTTCCCATGGCTGATGAATTAGTACTCCTCCATGTTGAATAACACTTGGAGAACACACTGTCGGTGGCAGGACCAAAAAAAGTATTCTGGGTGGGGGATTTCAATATTCAGCACCAAGAGTGGCTCGGCAGCAGCACTATTGATCAAGCTGCTAGGGTCCAAAAGAACAAAGCTGCTAGACTGGGTCTGCAGCAGGTGGTGAGGGAACCAACAAGAGGGAAAAGCATCCTAACCAATCTAACGGCTGCAAATGCATCTGTCCAAGACGCTGTCAGGAAGAGTGATGACTGCACAGTCCTCATAGACACAAAGTCCCACCTTCACATTGAGAATAGTCTCCATCGTGTTCTGTCATACTATCACCATGCTAAATGGGGCAGACTTCAAACAAATCTAGCCACTCATGAGTGGGCATCTATGAGGCGCTGTGGGCCACCAACAGCAGAACAATTGTACTCCAGTACAATCGCAACCTCATGGCTCACCCTACTCAACCATGACCACAAAGGCAGGGGATCAACCTTGGTTCAATGAAGAGTACAGGAAGGCATTCAAGGAACAGCACAAGGCATTCCTGAAAATGAGGTGTCAATCTGGCGAAGCCATCAAACAGGACTACTTGCACACCAAACAGCATTAGCAGCAAGTGACAGACAGAGCTAAGTGATCTCACAACCACGGATCAGTTCTAAACTCTGCACACATCCAGCCATGAATGGTGGTGGACAATTCAACATCTGACTCGAGAAGAAGACCCCACTGTCAATGATAGAAGAGCTGAACACAGTGCAAATGTTAAGGCAGAAGCTTTCACAGTAATCTTCACCCAAAATTGCTGAGTGGATGAACTATCTTAGCCTCCTCCAATGGTCCCTGGTATTATAGATGCCACTCTTCAGCCAATTCAATTCACTCCACATGATATCAAGAAATGGTCAGAGGCACTGGGCACTGCAAAGGACCTGACAACATTCCAGAACTTGCCACTTCTCTCGCCAAAGTCTTCATGTACAGTCACAACACTGGCATCTACCCGACAATATGTAAGATTGCCTGAGTATGTCCAATACATAAAAAGTAGAACAAATACAACCTGGACAATTACCACCCTATCAGTCTACTCTTGATTATCTGTAAATGATGGAAGGTGTCATCAACAGTGCTATCCAGCAGCACCTGCTCAGCAATGCACAGTTTGAATTCCCCAGGTCCATTTAGCTCTTGACCTCATTACAATTTTGGCTCAAACATGGTCAAAAGAGCTGAATTCCAGAGGTGAGGCAAGACTGATCGAACTACATCCAAACTGCATTCAACCAAGGGGTGGCATTAGGAGTCCGAGTAAAACTGGAATCAATTGCATTGGGGGAAAACTTTCCACTGGTTGGAGTCATCCCTGGCATATTGGAAGGTAGTTTTGGTGCTGGAGATCCATCATCTCAGCTCCAGGACATCTCTGCAGGAACTCCTCAGGGCAGAGTCCGAGGCACAACCATCTTCAGCTGCTCCATCAATGACGTTCCCTCCATTATAAGGTCAGGAGTTGTCCGCCAATGTTTACACAATGTTCAGCACTATTCCTAACTTCTTAGTTGCTGAAACAATCCATTTGCAAATGCAACAACATCAAGCAATTATCCAGGCCTAGGCTGACAAGTGGCAAGTAACTTAGGCTGAGGAGTGGCAGTTGGAGTTTAATTCAAATAAATGCGAGGTGCTGCATTTTGGGAAAGCAAATCTTAGCAGGACTTATACACTTAATGGTAAGGTCCTAGGGAGTGTTGCTGAACAAAGAGACCTTGGAGTGCAGGTTCATAGCTCCTTGAAAGTGGAGTCGCAGGTAGACAGGATAGTGAAGGCAGCATTCGGTATGCTTTCCTTTATTGGCCAGAGTATTGAGTACAGGAGTTGGGAAGTCATGTTGCGACTGTACAGGACATTGGTTGGGCCACTGTGGAATATTGTATGCAATTCTGGTCTCCTTCCTATTGGAAAGATGTTGTGAAACTTGAAGCAGTTCAGAAAAGATTTACAAGGATGTGGCCTGGGTTGGAAAATTTGAGCTATAAGGAGAGGCTGAACAATCTGGGGCTGTTTTCTCTGGAGCATCAGAGGCTGAGGGATGAGCTTATACAGGTTTACAAAATCATGAGGGTCAGGGAGTCCAGAACTAGAAGGCATAGGTTTAGGGTGAGACGGGAAGATATAAAAGAGACCTAAGAGGCAACTTTTTCATGCAGAGGGTGGTATGTGTATGGAATAAACTGCCAGAGAATGTGGTGGAGGCTAGTACAATTGCAACATTTAAAAGGCTTTCGGATAGGTATATGAAAAGGAAGGGTTTGGAGGGATATGGGCCGGATGCTGACAGATGGGACTAGATTGGGTTGGGATATCTGGTCGACATGGACAAGTTGGACCGAAGGTGCTGTACACCTCTATGACTCTATGTAAACACAATGGTTGCAAGAGCAGATCAGAGGCTAGGAATAGTTTGGGAAGCAACTCACCTCCCTGCCACCATCTACATGACACAAGTGAGGAGTGTGATGGAATATCCTCACTTGCCTGGATGAGTGCAACTCCAACAACACTCAGGAAGCTTGACACCGTTCACAACAAAGCAGCCCACTTGATTGGCATCACATCGACAAACATCCATTCCTTTCACTACCAATGTTCAGTAGCAACGGTGTGTACTATTACAAAGGTGTACTGCAGAAAATCACCAAATATCCTCTCACAGCACCTTTCAGACCCACGACTACTTCCAGTTGGAAGGACAAGGGCAGCACCTCCTGCCAGTTCCCCTCCAAACCATTCACCATCCTAACTCGGAAATATATAGTTGTTCCTTCACTGTTGCTGGTTCAAAATCCTGAAATTTCTTACCTCAGGTTATTTTGGGTCAACATGGAGGCTTGTAACTAAAGATTCTCCACTTGGGGACCGTGCAGTCCTCTGCACTCAATCTCGAGTTCAAGCATTTTAGGGCCTGAATTCTCCCATGTCCTAGCTCCTACCACACACACCAGGCCATTTTTTATCATGTAACCTGTATTATATACTACCTATTGTTAGCCACTAACAGTCTCCTTTAACAGCTAGTTACCCTCCTAGACAGATGATTATCCACTGCTTTTGTCAGTCCAACTGTTTTTCTCCCTCTTTGGGCTCTATCCCCACCTACTGTTTACTCATTACATCTCATCCCCCTCCACCCTCCACCCCTCCCAAATTCTATCTTCTGCATATAAATCAACATTTTCCTAGCTACCATCAGTTCAGAGAAAGGGTTACTGGACCTGAAATGTTAACTCTGATATCTCTTCACAGATATTGCCAGACCTGCTAAGCTTTTTCAGCAATTTCTGCTTTTGTTTCTGATTTACAGCATCTGCAGTTCTTGCAGTTTTTATACAGAGAATTATTGATCAGGTGATAATAATTAGAGGGGACAGAAACAAACGGTCTTAAAGCTACAAAGACCATATGTTCACCTTGCTCGTTGAAGATTAAAATTCCTAATAAAAGAATCAAGCGTGTTTAATGAACTGTGTGAGACTAACTGATGTTAGCACAAAGTGTGAAATGTGAATCGATCAAAGGGCACTGCCACATCCTGGACTCAAGGAGCTGAATGACTAGCTGCAATTTTTGTTTAGGTCAGGTTTGTGCAATACACTGGCTTTGCAGACAGACTACTAGCGCATCTCCTTAAGGATGACAACACCCGAAAACTTAAAAGGTATATATTTGAGATCAAAATCTATTTTGATCAATTTCTAGCAATGGGCATTACATTTGACAATTGGAATATAACATTCCCAAAATGATTGATGGATTATATTGCTAAAAGAAGCATTGTAAAACATTTACCTAAATAGCTGTAGAATCAAGGTCAAGGCTATAACAACAAAATTGAGAGCTGTTCCGTCTAACGTTTGCTGCGCATTCATAAGAGACATTGATTTCTTCCAAGCTTGTACTGTCATATGACAAATTGATTTTCTTTAAAGTATAGCATGCCTGCCATTAAATCAAACATACAAGTAAGCCTTACATGCAAAACAATAGTTTCAGGAACTGATTTGTAGAAAGCTAGGCCAAAAAACAGCTGAAAGATATTTTGTATGTTCTGTTACAAAGAAATGAACACCTCGCTCAATTTTACTGTCCATAAAGCACTTGTGCTCAGTTTATGGCTAAATAATTCTTGTCAGTGTGGTCATAAATTTCACAATGGGATAAGGGGTGAAATTTTATTTTGTGCCCACCAGGGCAAGCTGAAGAAATAAAATTGAAGATTTTATCTTTTCAGTTATGCATTTTGCCAGAAAGAGCATATATTGCACTGAGACAGTCGTGACAACAACTCTGCTATTGGTTATGATGAAAGTTAATTTCACTCATGCATTATCAGCATCATAAATGCAAGATTGTGCAGATTTAACACGCAGTAATAGAAAGTTGATTGCTCTTTTTGCAACTAGCAAGAAACAAATAACCCACAACTGAAATTCTCAAGTATTTCACAAATAATCAATTACGTTCAAAGTCTTGCCCCAACTGTTAATGGGAAATACTATTGCAATTTTTCACCATCAAGGTGGCACTGCAGAAGTGTGCTTGGCCCATGGTCCAGAGATTAATGGGTCAAAACCATCCACTGCTTTTTATTAACAAACATTCACTGCTAACACTGATAAAATACCAGATTCAAAAATATCCTTGAAGAAAGTCGACAATTATAACATCCAATTTGATTATGTTAGTTAAGGAACAAATATTGCCCACAATAGCAAAAAAACCTCATTATTCCAGAAAAAAAAAGCAACCATGATCTTAGCTGAACATTTCATCTAAAAGTATGCATGTTCAACATGCTGTACTGCGAAGTATGAATCCAGTTATCTGCTCAAATCCTGGTGCGAACCCACAAGCTTCAGACTCAAAGTCAAGAATGGATCAATAAATCAAGCCGATAATTCAAAACACTGACATTTCAAGACATCAGTTATATTGAGTCTTTGTAACCACACATGACAAATAGTTTGACAATCAGAGCTATGTCCTCCAAGAAAATACATACATTATATTACAAGCTAGCCTCAAATCAATTCTGCAAGTGATAATCGTATTTTTAGCACCCTAGCTGAGGGCAGTACTGGATAAGGTCCCAGAATGAAACCTGGCCTGATAAGATTTTAAGTATAAGATTTTATTTTCACTTCTGTTTACTGTGGAGATGAGTCAGAGTAAATTCACGAGAAGCTAACAAATGAACAAAGTTTATTCCAGAAAAGAACATGAACTATATTACACTCTCAGATCTATTGAAGGGGTCGCATACAAATATCTGGAAAACCCTTTTTGATTCTGATAATTACACAGTAACATAGAAACACATAAAATAGCAGCAGGAGTTGGCCATTCAACACTTCAAGCCTGCTTCATCATTCAACATGATCAAGGTTGAATAGTACCATGTTTCTGCTTTCGCCACAAACCCTTTGATCCCCGTAATACTCCTTATTGAAATCACACCACATTTTGGTCTCTACTGCCTTCTGCAAAATGAGGCTTCTCCTCATCTCAGTCAGAAGTGTTGTACCCCATAACTCTAGACTACCTAGACACTGGGAACCTCCGTCCTACATTTAACTTGTGTAGTCCTGCTATATTTTTACAGGTTTCTATGAGATTACCCTTCATTCTTTTAAACTCCAGTGAACACAGTCCTAACGAATCCAGGCTGTCTTCACACGTCAACTCTGCAAAGTCAGGAATCAGTCTGGTACACATTTGTTGCACTGCCTCCAAAGCGAGAACTGTCTTCCTCAAATAAGATGACCAAAACTGCATATAATATGTCACGTATGGTCTCACCAAATCTCTGTACAATTACAGCAAGACATCCCACTCCTGTAGTCAAATCCTCCATTAAGAAAATCAACATACATTTGTCTTTACTGCCTGCTGTATCTACATACTTACTTGCAGTGTCTGGTATACTAGGAACCCCAAGCCTCCTTGCAACTCCCGCTTTCCTAATCTATTGTCATTCAGATACTAATCTGCCTTTGTGGTTTTGTTGCCAATTGCACTTCATTTGCTCACTCTAAATCCAAAACACAGTAAGACATCTCTACATCCTGCTCCTGTCTAACTTTCTCCAAATTTGGATATATGGGTATATTAATACTCTATATTATTTAGTTGCCTCAACTATGTCATGATTATATATTGTGACTGACTGCAGTCTAAGCACTGGCCACTAACTATTGCCTGTCACTTAGAAAAAGACCAGTTCATTCTGACTCTTTGTTTCTATTCTGCCAACCAGTTCTCTATCCGTTTCAGTACACTACCGCCAATCCCATGCACTTGAATTTTACATACTAATTTTGCAACATCCTCCATTTAGCAACAGGAGTGGTGAGATCGTGGACGAGGGGGCTGCCGGGAAGTTATATTTTCCTGTTAAATACTTACCTCGCGAATAGGAAGAGCAAAGTCTCAACAGGAGTGGATGCAGACATGGGGACTGTTGGGTACGTGAACTGATATATTTGAACTATGGCTGAACCCAAGACACTGTCTCCGATGCTTCCTCCTCCTCTAACCAAACAAAAAGACCGTGTGTGAAGGGTTGGTAAGGTAAGACTTTTGTTTTCAGTTATGGGTTTAGAGGAAGAAAATGTCGTCAGTGTACCTGGTGTATAATGTTGGTTGGAGATCCTGCATAGAGAAGAAGTCTTGTTCGAACCTGTGCATAAAAATGCGCAGCCTTAAGATACTCTGCACTCACTACACGCGCGCACACGCACACACACGCACACACTTTCTCACACTCACAACCTCCAACCCAGACAAACAGACACACACAGACAAAGACCCACATGCAGACATATATTTTGTGGGGTGAATTTGTACTTGCAGGGTTACATTGTACTTTGCTTAAAAACTGCATGCATTCATGTATAACTCTGAGCTCAAAAACTGCATGAATTTATGTAAAACTCCGTTATCTCACTTTTTAGATTAGAATCAATCTAAACATCATGGCATAGACCGAGAACACAAGGGGCCAACACCTTCAATATATTGTCGAGCTATCACCATTGTTAACAGCTAACTCGAGAATGCAACTTTTTTAAAAAAAAGGTTTTGTGATTTACACATGAAAGAAGTGAAACTATCACTGTATTCCAACAGGTGAAAGGCTTAACAGACAATTAATTTTTCAATGTTCAATTTCAGTTACGTCACACTGTAAATTTTTGCTATAAATTCTGTATGTTAGGATTGAGCCCTCCACTATCACCTGATGAAGGAGCGTCGCTCCGAAAGCTAGTGTGCTTCCAATTAAACCTGTTGGACATAACATGGTGTTGGGTGATTTTTAACTTTGTACACCCCAGTCCAACACCGACATCTCCAAATCATGACTACTCTTTAATGAAAATAGCCTCAAGTCCCTCATAAGACCTCCCCTCCATACCAGGCAACATCCTGGTAAATCTCCTCTGAACCCTTTCATACGTTTCCACATCCTTTCTATAATTTGGTGACCAGAATTGCACGCAATGCTCCAAGTGCAGCTGCACAAGAGATTTGTACAGCTGCTACATGACCTCATGCTTGCGAAACTCGATCCCTCTACTAATAAAACCTAACACATCATATGCCAACTTAATAGTCCTATCAACCTGGGTGGCAGCTTTGAGGGATCTATGTACATGGACACGGAGCTCTCTCTGCTTATTTATACTACAAAGAATCTTGCCATTCGCCCAGGACTCTGCATTCCTGTTACTCCTTCCAAAGTGAATCACCTCGCACTTTTCTGCATTGAACTCCATTTGACATCCCTCAGCCCAGTTCTGCAGCTTAACCTACAACATACTTCGGCATTATCCACAACTGTACCGAAGTTAGTGTTGTCTGCAAATTTGCTAACCTATCCTTCTACGCCCTCATCCAGGTCGCTTATAAAAATGACTAACAGCAGTGCTCGTTTTCCGAGGGTTCATGGCATACTTAGTCATGGTGTCAAGGTGCCAGTATTTGACTGGAGTGGACAGAGTCAGAAATCACACAACAGCAGGTTATAGTCCAACAGATTTCTGAGTGTAGCTACTTCATTAGGTGAAGTAAGAGAAGCGCACAGAACACAATTTATGGATGAGATATTAACATATCATATAAATGATTTGTGCAGTGTCAAGTAATAAGTCTCTGATGGTGACCAAGAGTGTTAGACGATGTGAGTAAAGTGCTAACTGGGCTAACAAGTGAAGGGATGACTTGTAATCCAATTAAATGAGGCGGAGAAATAATTACAAGAAGTTAAAAATAACATTGTACTGGAGACAAACTAAATGTGGAGGAACTATTTGGGCGAAGTTCGCAGCACAGAAGCAGTTAAGTGTATTGTTTTTAAGTGTGATCGACAGGAAGTTTACAGTAGTGTGTAGAGTGGGCTCTTTCTTGATTATATGTTTATTGAGATATGTCTCTTGATTAAACTTAAAATATAAGCTATAACTATTAATTTAACCTGGGGAAGTGTTTTGTAGAGGAATAAGATGGTGTTATTTTCTGGGTCTGTGGATTGTGAAGGAGCAAAAATGGTTTTTCAGAGAGTGATAAGCGCTCCTTGTCGGATATGGGAGTTTAAGGTTACTGCAGATTATATCTGCAATAAATGCTGTTGGTTGCGAATCTTGTCAGGTCGAATGGATCAGTTGGAGAAACAGTTAGAAACAATGAGGAATTTACAACAGCAACAGTATGTGATGGATGGCAGTTATAGGAAGTGTGGGGGGGGGGGGAGGGGGGAGTCTCAGATACAGTCACATAGATGGGTTAACTCCAGGAAAGCGAAGAGATGTAGGCATCTAGCGTAGGTGTGTTCTGTGGCTATATCCATTTCAAAGAAATATGCTGTTTTGGAAAATGTAGGGGGTGATGGATTCTCAGGTGAACATAGCACAAACAGCCAAGTTTCTGGTACTGAGACTGGCTGGAATGCAACAAAGGGTACGTTGGCTTCCAAGAGATCATTTGTGTTAGGGGACTGTCTATCTGAGGTATAGACACACGTTCCTGTGGCCAGCAGTGAAAAATCAGAATGGTGTGTTGCTTCCCTGGTGCCAGAATCAAGGATATCTCAGAGAGAGTACAGAATGTTCTCAAGGGGGAGAGGGGCCAGCAAGAGGTCATTGTCCACATTGGAACCAATGACATAGGAAGGGGAAAGGTTGAGATTCTGAAGGGAGATTACAGAGAGTTAGGCAGGAACTTAAAAAGGAGGACCTCAAGAGTAGTAATATCTGGATTACTCCAGGTGCTACGGGCTAATGAGGGCAGGAAGAGGAGGATACAGCAGATGAATACATGGCTGAGGAGCTGGTGCAAGGGAGAAGGATCCACATTTTTGGATCATTGGAATCTCTTTTGGGGTAGAAGTGACCTGCACAAGAAGGACGGACTTCACCTAAATTAAAAGTGAACTAATACACTGGGAGATTTGCTAGATCTGCTCGGGACAATTTAAACTAGGGAGATAGTGAGGAAAGAGACCAATCTGAGACTAGTACAGTTGAGAACCAAAGCAAGTCAAACAGTCAGGGCAGGCCACTGTTGGAATATTGAAATAAATTTTGGTCTCCTTCCTGTCAGAAGGATGTTGTGAAACTTGAAAGGGTTCAGAAAAGATTTACAAGGATGTTGCCAGGATTGGAGGATTTGAGCTATGGGGAGAGGCCTTAACAGGCTGGGGCTGTTTTCCTTGGAGTGTCGGAGGCTGAGAGGTGACCTTATAGAGGTTTACAAAATTATGAGGGGGATGGATAGGATAAATAGAGTCTTTTCCCTGGGGTGGGGGAGTCCAGAACTTAGAGGGCCTAGATTTAGGATGAGAGGGGAAAGATAAAAAAGGGACCTAAGTGGCAACTTTTTCATGCAGAGGGTGATACGTGTATGGAATGAGCTGCGAGAGGAAGTGGTGGAGGCTAGTACAATTGCTACATTTAAAAGGCACTTGGGTGGGTATATGAATAGGAAGGGTTTGGAGGGATCTGGGCTGCGGAAGGGAGGTGGGACTAGATTGAGTTGGGATATCTACTCGGCATGGGCGGGTTGGACTGAGGGGTCTGTTTCCATGCTGTACATCTGAGTCTGTGACTCTATGACTGGAATATCTTATAGCAAAATCTGAAGCTGCTGGAAAAGCCTCGCCGGTCTGACAGCATCTGTGAAGAAAAACCAGAGGAAGGGTCACCAGAGTTGAAACACTAACTCAGGTTTTTCTTCACAGATTCCATCACACTGAGCACTGCCCCTCCCCCCACCCCCCAACCTACCCTCAAACAACCCCTGCTGCTCATTATTTACAGCATCCACTGTTCTTTTGGCTTTTATTTGACTCAAACAACATAATAGGCATGCTGAGGGTCTAACCAAAGTAATGAGCAATCCAACACTGTGAAAACTAATAAAGGTAGAGAGATGATATCAATTGATCATTTATTTCTCAACAGCCAGTTCTTTATCCAGACACACGGAGTAGCCATGGGGACCGAATTTGCACCCCAACATTCCAACATTTTCATGCACAAGTTCAAACAAGACTTTTTCGCTGCACAGGACCTCCGACCAATGCCATACATCAGATACATCGCTGACATTTTCTTCCCTTGACTTATGGCAAGGAATCACTGAAATACCTAAGTCGCAAGATCAACAAGTTTTATCCCATCATTAGGCCGGAGTGGGGTGGGGGCGGAGAGGTCAGGAAGAAGATTGCAGGTTAGGAGGGCGGTGCTGATCAAACCATCACTGCTGTACATTGTATTGACTCATGAAAGGGCCATTTTGCCATCACTATTTGCACTGACCGGTGCCCAGTCTACCTCTGAATACTCTAGTAGGGGACAGCGTGTCAGAAATTTGATCACTTGGACCTAGCTGTCTCATATTTCTACTCTGCAGTAAATACAAAATGGTTTTCCCATTCTAACTGGATGCTGCTGGCTACCACACATGAGATAGACAACATTGGCCGAGTCACATGTATCTGCCATGTACCTGGTGAGTGGTGTTCCCACACGTGATGTTAGTATCCATCTTGTATGCCTTACTGAAGTCCATATAGATCACATCTACCGCTCTGCCCTCATCAATCCTCTTTGTTACTTCTTCGAAAAAATTAATCAAGTTTGTGAGACATGATTTCCCACACACAAAGCCGTGTTGACTATCCCTAATCAGTCCTTACCTTTCCAAATGCATGTACATCCTGTCCCTCGGTTTCCTCCAACAACTTGCCCAACACAGATGTCACATAGTTAACAAATTTATGATATTTGAATTCACAGTAGCTTTCTCCTAGTTCAGTAAACTCATCCTTCTCTCAAATTTACCATTGTAATGGAGAAATCAAAACAAATTAATTTTCCTTTATGTGTTAGTTGAGAAATCTGCCAGTGGGTTTTCTCCTTTTTTTTGTAGTTTATAGTTCCACATGCTGAATGATCAATTTTATTGGCAACGTTAAGAATCATGCTCTGGCCATTTGCTGGCCTTGTAAGGCAGATGCTCAGACCGAGCACTTCAAAACAGCATTGCGTGATAATGGTGACGCTGATCAAACCATCACTGCTGTACATTGTATTGACTCATGAAAGGGCCATTTTGCCATCACTATTTGCACTGACCGGTGCCCAGTCTACCTCTGAATACTCTAGTAGGGGACAGCGTGTCAGAAATTTGGTCACTTGGACCTAGCTGTCTCATATTACTACTCTGCAGTAAATACAAAATGGTTTTCCCATTCTAACTGGATGCTGCTGGCTACCACACACAACCATAATGTGATATATGAATTTCAATGCTGGTGTGATGCCAGGCATGTTTGATATACATTTTAATAACTGATGGAATGGGTTATAATAGGTAATATGCCAATTGTACTCAACCAGCCTGTGTTTACAGGCCTTGGAGCACCAGTCTTCAATGTTAAATGTGATTTTGCAATACGACAACATTTATTGAAGTCACCAGACCATGTTTAGAATTAGACTGGAAATCAATTTAAGATCATCAGCTGGATTCGCAATCCTTTTGCGTATGCCAGAATCTACATGTGGTAACACCGAGACCATTTTGTTTATGCAGGCTAAAGGTATCTGAAGGTGCATTGCAGTGTTTTTCATTGGGAACAGATCACAAAGGCTGTCAAATTCTGCTGCATCTCCCGTGGCAGCACACTGATGAATAAGAGTCTGCCTGTCTAGGTTGAGAATGAAGAATGACTGTTAACTGCTTTTGTTGCATCACCATTTCAACAATGGGCTAACACTAGCACCTGCTTCTCTTATTGTATAAATTGGTGTTCCATTTCTTATGCCCTCGGCCCAAGAAGTCATAAGTTCACACAGAGGGTGGTATGTGTATGCAATGAGCTACCAGAGGAAGTGATGGAGGCTGGTACAATTGCAACATTTACATCTGGATGGGTATATGAATAGGAAGCTTTGGAGGGATATGGGCAGGTAAGACTTGATTGGTTTGGAATATGTGGTTGGCATGGACGAGTTGGATCGAAGGCTCAGTTTCCATGCTGTATACCTCTATGACTTCATGTCTCCTTTTAGTATTATTTAAGATCTGTACTACAAAATGATTATTTAAAAACCTCTTTTACTTATACAAATGCTGTATAGCTCCTGTTTCTGCTCCCAGGGAACTTTACTGAAGTGTTGGTTGGGTTTGTTCATTTCAAGGAAACCCGTGTTTCCATATCATGAATTTCTTGAATGGAGAAATTACAGTATATTGTTTGTAAAATGTATTTTTCACATACAATATTCTTTAGTTGATCAGATCACTGGACGTGACTGTTGAAATGTCAAACAAAAACTAATTGCTGTCAAAACTCAGCAGATCTGGCTGTGTGGAGAGAAAGCAGAGTTAATGTTTTGAATTCAGTGATCCGATCTCAGTTCTGAAGAAGGGCTATTGAATTTGAAAGATTAGCTTTGCTTTGCTGCCGGATTTGCTGTGTGTCTCCAGCAATTTCTGTTTTTGTTTCAGATTTACAGCATCTGTAGCTCTTTATTTTATTTTAATGTTGAAATTTCTGTGAATCTAAAAGCATGAAATGAAATCATGGACTTCACAATTCAGAAAGATCTATTAGACTCATCCTCACTAAGCACTGTTACTATTGTCTTGAGGAGAATGGTAAGCTGAACTGACAGGTCATTGTCTAAGGATATGGGGTCATTTTGGTATGAGGTGAGAAGAAATGTCTTCACTTAGAACATGGTGAGATTGTGGAATTATCTGCCACAAAGTGGTTGAGGCCAAAACATTGAATGCTTTTAAGAAGGTGTTAGATATAGTTCTTGGGGCTGCAGGAATCAGAGGAGAAAGGGTGAAAGGTGGAACCAGGTATTGAGTTAAATGATCAGCCGATAACCTATTGAATGGCGAAGGAGGCTTGAATGGCAAAACGACCTACTTCTGCTCTTTCTTTTGTGTTTCTAACTTGACTTTGTCACTGCCATTTTTTGCAGGTTTATTGTTGCATCACATGGGAGGTGATGACATTGTGATAATGTCACTGCACTCGTAATTTAGAACCTTAGATTATAATGTTCTGGAATGAGGATTGAAATCCCATCATGGCAGGGAAAGAATTTTACATTCAGCAAAAAAATCTGGAATTAAATAACCACTTTTGGTTTTTGCACATAGCCATCTGGTTCACTGATGTCCTTTAAGGAGGGAAATCTGCCTTATTTTCCTAGTATGGCCTTCATGTGACTCTAAAATTATGTGGAGCATCGGAGGCTGACAGGTGACAGTATAGAGGGTTATAAAATCATGGGCATGGATAAGGTAAATAAGGTTTTTTTCCTGGGTTCAGAGAGTCCAAAACTAGAGGGCATAGGTTTAGGGTGAGAGGAGAAAGATTTAAAAGGGACCTAGGGGCAACTTTTTCATGCAGTGGGATGAGCTGCCAGAGGAAATAGTGGAGAGGCATTTAAAAGGCATCTGGATGGGTATATGAATAAGAAGGGATGAGATGGTAATGGGCCAAGTGCTGGCAAATAGGATTAGATTAATTTAGCATATCTTGACGTCAAGGATGAGTTGGACTGAAGGGTCTGTTTCTGTGCCGTACATCTCTACGACTCCTATTTGCCCACAGAAGGATTAGCAAGCCACTGAGTTTCAGAGTAAATGGCGAAGGGCAATAACTGCTGGCCTCGCCAATTCTACCTGTGTCCCATTGATGATTTTTTTTAAAAAAAGCCAAGAGCAAAATTTGATAATGCATTGCATACAGAGGAAGGCTGTTTATATATCTGTCGAATAATCTTTTTGGTGTTCCATCAGCAATTTTCATTTGAAGACAATGAATTTGGTCAGCAGGGGGAAGTTGTGTTCAGTTAAGTAATACTCCATCGTGGTCAACATGATATGAGAACCTCTACAGTCTTCCACAAATGTTTCTTTGTCAGTTTCCTTCATTCCCAGTTGAATTATTTGGAATAGTTTCCAAATAATCCATTTCATTTTGGAAAAGTTTGTGTGAAGGTCTGCAGGAATTTCTTTGAGGTAGTGAATTTTGACTTTGAACCATCAGAACTTTGTTTACACTAATGTTTTGTTCTCATGAAAACAATTTACCTCTGAAGTGTTTGAACTGGAGAAAAAGAAATGACTCGAGTGAGTGTTTAAAGAAGAAAATCAGAGAATGATGCTGGGAATTATTTTCTAATTTTAAACATTGATCCTGTGATGTAAATTTCAGTTTTAAACTTAGAAGCAGTTTTGCATTTGTGCAGACTTGTCAATTTCTTTTTGCAGCTGTTCTAGTTCTGTTGAGTTATTTTGAAACAAGCATTTTCTTAGAAATGAGCAAGTTTGAACAAACATCCTTAAAAATTTGTTTTTACTTTTCCCATATCCCTTTATATAAGTTTGAGAAATGTGTTACTTTTGAGAGTTTCAGTTGAATAACTAGAATTGGCACAGGCTCAGTGATTTGACTGATTTCCTCCTTTCTGCTGTAAATTCTATGATTTTCCATGCACATGTACTCATTAGCATGGCCAGAAACATGTGTCATGCCCTGTGGTATTTCTAGAAATATTTAATCCTCTTCTGCAGCTGCTGTTTGCTTTAACACATCATATTGCTTAGCCCGTGACCATGATGAGAGGGGATGGGTTGCATATGTTTACAGGGGATATTAAAATCCCTTTGCTCATTTTGATGGAGGCCTCAACTCTTATTCTAATTCCCTGTTTATGAAACAGTAGGAAACTGAATAGAGGATGAATATATGATTACTGACAGTACGAATAGAGAATTCCGGGTATATGTTACGAGTCTATCCATGAGTCATGAACAAAAAGACAAGTCAGTTCAAGGTCATAGATCAACCATCAAAGCAAAGCATTGTTTTCTGTCCCCAAGTCCTTTTCCCAGATTGCAGAAATCAAACTGTTGCCTTTAAAATATGATTAAAACACAGCATGCTCGGTGTGAAATAATGTTGAGAGGATCAGAAAACGAACACAAAAATGAGAAAATATTTAAAAAGATTCTCAAACAGATTTTAAAGTGGTATTGTAAATCTGCATTTGCTGTCGCCCTGATAAAATACATTGAAGTGTTAGTTTACAGAAGCTACCCTTTGCCATGAATTAGACATCATATTGTAGAGAAAGCACTTTTTCAGAGGAGGAGCTTCACATTGATTCAACAACATGTGCACAATTCTGAGAAACATGGATGAAGGAGGTGCCAGGATTACCTTTGTTCATGGAGTTGATTATCTCCTAAGATGGAAAGATAATGCAGCTGATCTTAATAATCCTTGGTTATGATTGAAAAAGAAAATAGATCAGCGAGGGTTTCTCCTCTGGCATTTAATGACTCTCTACTGTAATGTTTACCTATCAGAATATTGCAATTCAGAACCTGACTTTGTTGTGAATGCCACCTAATGAGAAAAACATTGTTGATTCCATAATGCTTTAACAGAAAATATGCCCTAAACTTGCCCATGACACAAGCTCACACTCAAATCAATGGAACCTCTCTAAAAGTACATTTTAGCTGCTTGGAAAATGAGTAAAGCACATTGAATGACCAAAGATATTCAGTTTAATTACTCGGTATTTCCTCTGCAACTTGTGCTAAAACAAAATTGCTAAGAGCAGATTCTGCAAATTGCATATCTGTCAGTGCTACCAGCATAAGGATTTGGCTTAAAAACCAAATGGTATGGAGAGAAACTTAGTTTATTTTTTCCATTTGGAATAATTTGATAAGTGCTGAAAATGTGTTGCTGGAAAAGCGCAGCAAGTCAGGCAGCATCCAAGGAGCAGGAGAATCGACGTTTCGGGCATGAGCCCTTCTTCAGGAATGAGGAGAGTGTGCCAAGCAGGATAAGATAAAAGGTAGGGAGGAGGGACTTGGGGGAGGGGCGTTGGAAATGAAATAGGTGGAAGGAGGTTAAGGTGAGGGTGATCGGCCAGAGTGGGAGTGGGGGCGGAGAGGTCAGGAAGAAGATTGTAGGTTAGGAAGGTGGTGCTGAGTTCGAGGGTTGGGACTGAGACAAGGTGGGGGGAGAGGAAATGAGGAAACTGGAGAAATCTGATTCATCGGTTGTGGTTGGAGGGTTCCTAGGCAGAAGATGAGGCGCTCTTCCTCCAGCCGTCGTGTTGCTATGGTATGGCGATGGAGGAGTCCAAGGACCTGCATGTCCTTGGTGTAGTGGAAGAGGGAGTTGAAGTGTTGAGCCAAGGGGTGGTTGGGTTGGTTGGTCCGGGTGTCCCAGAGGTGTTCTCTGAAACGTTCCGCAAGTAGGCAGCCTGTCTCCCCAATTTAGAGGAGGCCAAGTCGGGTGCAACGGATGCAGTAAATGATGTGTGTGGAGGTGCAGGTGAATTTGTGGCGGATATAGAAGGATCCCTTGGGGCCTTGGAGGGAAGTGAGGGGGGAGGTATGGGCACAAGTTTTGCATTTCTGGCGGTTGCAGGGGAAGGTGCCGGGAGTGGAGGTTGAGTTAGTGGGGGGTGTGGACCTGACGAGGGAGTCACGGAGGGAGTGGTCTTTTCGGAATGCTGATAGAGGAGAGGAGGGAAATATATCCCTGGTGGTGGGGTCCGTTTGGAGGTGGCGGAAATGACGACGGATGATGTGATGTATATGGAGGTTGGTGGGGTGGTAGGTGAGGACCAGTGGGGTTCTGTCCTGGTGGCGACTGGAGGGGTGGGGCTCAAGGGCGGAGGAGCGGGAAGTGGCGGAGATGCGGTGGAGAGCATCGTCGATCACGTCTGGGGGGATGTTGCGGTCTTTGAAGAAGGCGGCCATCTGGGTTATTCGGTATACAGCACTCTAAGTACAGTCTAACCCAGCTCCTATGCAAATGAAGCAAGACTTCACTACTCTTGCGATAAAGGCTGGCATCCATTAGTCTTCATAGTAATAAAGTCTTCCTATTGACAAAAGCATGAAAATCCCTTTGCAACTTGTCAAATTCTTACCATTTAAGAAATACTCAGCGTCTATTTCTCATACTTTATATGTTTCCACATTATATTCCAACTGCCATGTCCTTCCTCATTCACTAAGCCTGTCCAAATCCAGCTGAAATCCCAATATGTCTTCCTCACAATGCATTCCCACTTAGCTTTTCATCATCCCCAATTGTGGAAGTATTACATTTCTTCCTCACCTCCAAATCATTGATCTGTATTGTGAACATCAGGGGCCCTACTATTGATGCTAGCAGTATCCCACTGCTCCTCAGATGCTGCCTGACCTGCTGTGCTTTTCCAGTTGACACGTTCTCAACTCTGACTCCAGCATCTGCAGTTCTCACTTTCTCCTGGTATTCCACTAGTCACAGCTTGCCATTGTGAGAATGATCTATTTATTCCTATTTTCTGTTTTCTGCATGTTAGCCAAACATGAAGTCATGCCAGTACATTATCTCCTGTTCCATGTGCTTTAATCTATCTTGTCAACATCCTGTGGGTATTTTATCAAATATCTCCTGAAAGTATATACTGTCCATCCACTCTGCTTGATCAATTTTATTGGTAACATCTTCAACAAACTCTAACAAGTTCTTCAAACTCGATTTACCGTTCTCAAATCCATGCTGACTATTCCCAATTGGAACATTATCGACCAGGTGACTATCCCATTCTTTAAAGTAGATTCTCATATTTTCCCTGCTATTGATGGAAGGCTAACAGGTCTGCAATTCCTTTCTTTCACTCTCTCTCCCTTCTTAAATACCTTCCATTCTGCAGAAGCTATGAATTTGGAAGATAATCACAAATGCATCAATTATCTCTTCGAGGCAACCCCTTTAACACTGTGTGATGAAGACTATCAGGTCAATGGGATTTTCAACTTTTAGCCCATTAATTTCTCCAGTACAATCTTCTTACTAATGCTAATTTCCTTCAACATCTCCTCCGCCCTGCCCCCCACCCCCCAAAATTTGGATCTCCCTGTCTGGGCGATTTCTGGAATCTTCCACGTGAAAACCGGCTCCCACAAAATCCTTTAACTTTTCTGTCATTTTTCTAATCCCCATTATAAGTTCTCCTTAGTCTGCCTTTTGTGGACACATTATTCATTACACAAACCTCGCATTTACTTCGGCCAAATGTTTCCTTTTACGTACCTAAAGAAACCTTCACCTTTGTTTGTTGCAAAATTGAATTCTATTGAAATATTTTATTCTCCCTTTTCTTATCAGTTTCTTGGTCCTCTTTTGTTGTTTTCTATAGACCTCTCAATCCTAAAATTACTGATATTTTTAATAACTCAACACATCTCTTCTTTTAATCTTGTGCACTCGTGAACTTGGTTCATTAGCAGTGGTTGCCTGACCTCCATTGAGTCTTTGCACCTTGCAGAAATGTATAACTGTTGTAACTTGTGCAGTAGCTCTTTAAAGAGTATCTACTGTCTGTGTTCAGCCATGTTTTCTAATGAGTTTTCCTAATTCACCTCAGTGAATTTGTGCGACATGCCTTCATAATTTTTCTTATTCAAATTTAACACCTTTGATTCAGAATGAACTTACATTATTTTCAAAAATAATGTCTATCATATTGCTAAAAATCTCAAAACCAGGTTAAAGTCCAAAGGTTTAGTTGAAAATACAAGCTTTCGAAGCGCTACTCCTTTGTCAGGTAGCCAAGGAGCAGCGCTCCGAAAGCTTGTCCTTTCAAATAAACCTGTTGGACTATAACGTGGTATTGTTGATTTTTAACTTTGGCCACTCCAGTCCAACACTGGCACCTTCAAATCATGGCTGTCATATTGTTATCACTCATCCCTAAAGGTTCTTTAACAAAAAGTGTGTTGAGCCTTTTTTCATTACATAATACTTGATCTAAAATCTAAATCCTCTAGTTGGCTCCTCAACATACTGTTCTAGAAGGCCATTTTAATACACTCAAAAAAACCCCCACTTTCCATAGCCTTAGTGCTTAATTGGTTTACCAAGTCTATCTGCAGCTTGCAGTCACCAGTGATAACTGTTGTCCATGCTACATGCTTCTCTTGTTGATCAATACCATACCCCATACTACCACTACTATTTGGTCCCCTATAAACAATTCCACCCAGTGTCTGCTGCCCTTGCTGTCTCTTAGCTCCGCTCAGACAGGTTCCACAAATTGTTCTTCTGATCTGAGAACCTCCCTTGCTCATGTACTGTTCCAACCCTTATTATCAGCACAACTTCATCTTGTTTCCCTCCTTGTCTGTTCTCCCTAAATATGGAATGTCTTAATATTCAATTCCCTGTCCTGGTCACCATGTAGCTATGTTTTCATCATGGCAATTACATCATACCAAAATATATCTATGTAGAGAGATTTATGTACCTTTAGATCATCTGCCTCATTATGAATGCTGTGTCCATTTACATAAAGTGCTCTTGATTTTTAGTGTGTGCTTAAGTTATAAATTTACCATAGGTTTAATTTTGTTCCACAGCAGCCATGTAGTCTAGTTCTATCATGTGTCATGTCTTCTCATGTCTTTTGGTTTTTATTAAAACTGTTGTTGAACTTTTCCATTTCACTGTTCAGTTGTCGACATATCAAAATTTGATATAGCCTTTTCATGTTCATAATTATGTTGCTTCTTTGGCATGATATGTACTCGTATTTCTAACACAGCTTTGATAGTTTCTGAGCAATCTTGATGTTCTGCCAAGACATAAGACACTTACATTCAATTAAATGTCATGACTAAGATGCTGCTGTTTTGAAATCTTTGCTGGACTCTAGGTCCAGCCTGTAAGACCTATTTGATTCATTTTGTCCAATTATAAGATACTAGTAAATAAAACATAGAATTGTCAGAGAAAAGGTGCTGACTACTAATGCAATTATAGGCTATCATGAATGAAAAATTGGGAATGACTTATGTGTCAAGTGAATACAAAAGCATGATTTTAGGGGTTGGAAAGGATAGTGTTCGGAAGTCGAAAGAGTGCATGGTCACTTTAAGGTAGTAAGTTTTTTCTGAATTTTAAAGTAAATGTAAAGTACAACCAGATACATGTAACAATTGGCTGTTAAATGGATACTTGAATTTTGGTTGCTGTTTTGAGAACAAATGTAACCAATTAATTTAAATTATGCCCTGGATTCTAAAACCCAATTGAGTTTGAATTTATTTTATTGACAACATCGGATCAATGAAATGGAACTATGTTGAGGTATATAAAAAAAACGCAGGCTTTTTGAAAACTGGTCAGCGCAATTGCCATAGAGCTGCAGAGCAACTGCTGTATAGCAGAAAAGCAAATGCTATCTAAAGAAATAAACATCTTGCTCTCAAAGAAATTTCAGAAGGCACTATCTATCAAAAGATACCTTTTCTTGTAAAAGTAGTAAAAAGTATGAAGATGACCCAAGGAGAAGACTGCAGAATCAGAAGAAAGACTGCATAAAAGGCTATATTTAATTGAGAAATTTAATTAATGTAATGTTTAATAATTATATTATTGGAACAACATATTAATAGAATTGTGTTCAACTAAGTTGTAGTGGTTAGTTAAGGGAAAGAGTGTTTGGTTTGTTAGTAATTTTGGTTAGTGTTCCTTGCTAGGGTTAAATAAATAAATTGTTACTTTTTATTTATACAGTAGAAATCTGGGATGATCTTTCATTCACACATTTCTAACAGATTGAGGTGAGGCAAGTTTTTCTGGATGTTTGCTTTTAGCTAACAGAGGTGTTTGTCCTCCGTGTCATAACAGTTAAAAATATGTGAATGAAAGAAGATCCCTGATTTCCACTGTATAAATAAACAGTAACAATTTATTTATTTAACCCTAACAGGGAACATTAACCAAAGCTATTAACAAACCAAGCTGTGTTTCCCCTAACTAACCACTACCCCTTAGCTAAACACAATTCTATTAATATACTGTTCAAATAACACAATTACTAAACATTACATTAATTTCTCAACGTCCATATAGCCTCTTATGATGTCTTTAGATTAGATTAGATTACTTACAGTGTAGAAACAGGCCCTTCGGCCCAACAAATCCACACCGACCCGCCGAAGCGCAACCCACCCAGATCCATTCCCCAATATTTACCCCTTCACCTAACACTACGGGCAATTTAGTGTGGTGAGTCCACCTAACCTGTACATTTTTGGATCGTGGGAGGAAACCGGAGCACCTGGAGGAAACCCACGCAGTCATGGGGAGAATGTGCAAACTCCACACAGACAATTGCCTAAGGTGGGAATTGAACCCGGGTCTCTGGCACTGTGAGGCAGCAGTGCTAACCACTGTGCCTTCTTTCGGGTCTTCCAGTTCTGCAGTCTTCTCCATAAGTTGTCTTCCTACCTTTTACTGCTTTTACAGGAAATGGTACCTTTTGATAGATAGTGCTATCAGAAATTTCTTTGAGAGCAAGATGTTTATTTCTTTGGATGGCATTTGTTCATTGGCTGTTCAGCAGTTGCTCTGACCAGTTTTCAAAATGCCCATTTTTTTAATACCCCCAACATCGTACCCTCACATTGGTCCGATGTTGTCAATACAATAAATTCAAACTCAATGGTGTTGTAGTGTCCTTTAATTTAAATTAATTGGTTAAATTTGAATTGTTGTCGAAACAGCAACGAAAATTCAGCAAACCAATATCCATTTAACAGCCAATTGTTAGATGTATCTATTCTGGAACAGCCACCTCTTAGCTTTTATGTGTTCTGGTAGCGGGGGCTGTGCTTTCAATTGACTTTAAAATTCAGAAAACACTTACTATCTTAAAGTGACCACACACTCTTTTGACTTCGTACCAGCAGTTACTTACTGTGCAGTATTTCTTGTTAGATGGAGGACAATTCATTAGGTAAGTTGGGATGCCATTTGTTAGGTCAGTTGATTTCTTGAAAAAACAGAATCTCTCAAAGTGATTTAAGCAGAGTGTAGAATTGTTTGAAATGCTGTTTCAGCAACATGTAACAGATAAAATTAGTTGACCCTTGGTTTCCACAACACTCACGTTGAATAATCTGATGTATTTATCACAGCTTGATTTTTCTGGGTGAACACTGCTTCTATAGGTGTGTCAAATTTAACATAAGATGGAAAAACATATGGTGTGGAGTCTTGAATACTTAGTGATTAGATCCAAACTACAGATAAATCTTAGAAAATTAAAAACAGTGGTTTGTTAAGACTTGAAAATTGCCAAGCAAAACTGAATTAATTGTATGGCCCCTTGTTTTGAAAAAATTACTATGATACTGTTGTTGATTTTCCTGACCCCTAAAAGCTCACTTTTGCTTATGAATGGTATCTATCAGAAAGCTTCTACAAAAACCTTTTGTTGTCAGTTTGCAGTCTTTTTGAAAGCTGCTGTTGAATCACATGTTATAAAATGGTCTTTGTTGATAGAAATTTTTAAGGAAATTGTGCATTGTACATGAATAATTAACTAACGGTAGTCACGATTGGGTTAACACGATTTTAAGAGCTTTTGAGTATTGAAAAGAAGAGGCAAATGCATTGGGAACCTGGCCGTATTATCAGTATAATCCTTTTTTCTGCTTTATGTATTCTTGCCTGACAAAAAAATAAATTGAATTGGAAATGATGGGAGCTGAAGGTTTTTCCTAGGAATCGCATGTCATGGCCCCATTGTCTGTGTCAGAACTCTGTTTGATGGGCTTTATCCTCTGTGACACACAGTGGAAAAGTTTGGAGAGGGAAAGTCATTATGTAACCTTGGTCAGTAACACATCAAAAGTATTCCATGATCAAATAAGGCAAAGAACTGTGGAGAAAGCTTTTCTTTCTGCTCTCAACACCTGGCTGATTACTGAAGGGAACAAGGCCTCAGACATTAGATTGTGTTGATGTGCTTTGATATACAGTCCATGTCAAGTGCAAACTGTGACTGGGTGGTTTCTGAGCTGCTGTAACTGAACAGGAAGTTACATTGAGGGTTTTGTGTTTCAAAGTACTTTGTTTCTCTCAGTCAGTGTAATGCTAGAATGCATTACCTTTTGTGGCTACATCTAAAGGAAGTTTTAATAAATCTTAACTATTTATATTTTGAAAATCCACTTTCTTTATTTTCTGTTGGGCATGAACAAGGTCGGTGAGAGTTTTCCAAGTTCATTTCTTTTACCGAATTGTTAAAACCAAGCAAAGCTTTCTGTCCATTTGGAAAAAAAGTTCTGTCGTGATTTTTAGTTGATGAGTTGTCTTTGCTGCAGTAAAATTCACTGTGCTACATTGAAAACCTTTAGAACAGTGTAGCACAAAAATGATACAAAAGTAAAACCCAGTGAGTGCTGGAAATCAACGTGTTGAACATTTGTTGGAGGCACTTGAGTAAAATATTACATCTCATTCCTAAAAATGCTAACTAGACATGTTTAGTAACTGTGGAAGTGGGTTTTATAGTTATAAAAAAAATGCATGTGAAGGATGTGCATATTTAAGTAGGCAGGAAGGTATATACAGCATTGTTAAAATATAAAACATTGACTGTTGGAATGCTCAGTAGGATTGTCTTAATGTATTATTAATTTTGATGCTTTGTAGCTGCATTTGGAGAAGTTACTGAAATTACTATTTTGCAGTATTACTTTGAACAGCTCCATGATTTTTTTTTTATTCGGTCTTGATTCAGGAAAACTAATTTGTGTGTACTGTATTGCAGTATTCTGATTTTATTGTGATATGCTACTCTTCATAACTAACTACATACTTAATGTTCAAATTTCACTCAGATTCACTTTACCTAAAATTCAATATCTTATTCAAATTGAAAACTCTGAAGATTATATTGCGCAATTTGAAATTAAATATTTTTATAATTGTGTAACGTTTCATTCAGTGCATACTGTATGTTGCATAGGTTTTACTAGTGATTAGGTACTTAAGGTTACTTGGATGCTTGCAGCGACCTCACATTTTACAAATGAGGAGTTGACTCGATTGTTTGTAACAGTTTACAGATAAACAGAATAAAGCTCTCGTGCACATATAATGAAACTAATAAATGATATGTAATCTAACTTTTGATTCCAGTGTCAGTCAGTCCTTCAATTCAGGTTATAATCTGAGCAGCATGGTTCGGGTTACTGCCTGATAATTATCTTCCGATGTTAATTTTGATATCTAAGACACCTTATTCAACTAATAAGCAAAAAATGCTTTCAAGCTTTTTATCTGAAAACTGAAATGTAATTTTCCTAGTAACTATGCAATTAATGTTATTCTATTATTTTATTAAAATAATTTCAACAGAAATAGAGAATATTGTCATATTAAGGTTTTAGTACACCTGGCAACAAATATTTGCATTTTTGAATTTTTTCACATCTCTTCATAGTTGTGGACAATTTTAGGTAAATTAGTAAATTACAGAAGCTGTTTGTCTTTCTATGAAGTAGTAAAAACACTTTTTAAAATCACTTTGCAAGTTACCACTTCTCTGTCATAAAATTTATGGAACTAACAATCTGGCTACTTTTTATTATTAAACAGAATTATAAAAAAAATTAGAAACTTTTATTTTCAGAAATTGAAAAGTTTCTAATCATACACTGATGGATACAGATGTGAATTTGAAATTGTGTTGATTTAAAAAGAAGCTCATTTAATGAGGGTTTATATTCACTTTAAAATATGTTAGTAAAATGAACAACTATTCTTTTGTACCTGAGAGTATATTTACGTACTGGATGTAGTTGTTAGCCAATAAGACATTGTTTTGACCTTGCGTGGTAGATTTAGCATCATATGTTATTTTTCATGCAAACAGTAATCATGAGAATCAGAAGAGTGTGTTAACTAGTGCACGACTGAGAGGTTCTTGCTGTCCAGACTCTGAATTAGTGTACATTAATTGCAACTTTGAGGTTGGTTTTGATAAGGAGAAGCATCAAAGAATACTTTTCCTTGGTCATTGTAGCTTTGAGAAAGTTATTTTTGATTTCTTTTGTCTGTTTCTCATAATTTGTAATTTTAAGCCAATTTACCCATTTTCTAGAAAATGTATGTTGTTAAATTCATTCTCCAACAATGTCAGTTTTAGCACTATCAAAAGGAATCAATTAATTCAATACTATGTTTTTATTTATTCTATTGATTGCATTCAATATAGAAATTTGGTTGGCAGGACTATAGATGAAATCTTCTCTATATTAGGAAATTCTAGACATAAGATTATTAGCTCCAAAATGTACTCAAAAGGATGTTAGAAAATAAAAATAAAACAGATTAGATAATTTGAGAAACAGTGGATGTACAAGGTGTGAAGGTAATATTTTAAAATTTGAAATCAGATCAAAATATGATAAGAAACAAAAGAAAAAAAACTATTGAAAGGTGAGATTTTCGTGAGAGTGGTTTTGGAACTTAAAACAGCCACAGTTGTATTTGGACTGAAAATCTGTGACATGGGAATGGAGTTCTTGTTTGGATTGAGAAATTCTTTATTTGTTAACATTTTTCAATGATGAGATATATTTGTCTGTAAGAGTTGTAAAAGGAGCTGTGGCAATACTGCAATTTCTTTAATACTACAATGTTTCTTTAGAACCCCAGGATCAGCCACTTTTGTGAGATCAATTAAATAGATGTGCTGAATTTCATTTTAAATTTTAAAAATTCTTAATTCAAGTAAAATCATGAACAATAATTTTATTTGATATTATTCTAATTATATAAATGACAGGTACACTCAAATTGAGGCATTTGCAGTTTCTGTTAATGCATTATTGGTTATAGCTTTATTTATTTTGATACTAACATATCAAGCTAAAATACTTACCACAGATTTACAGCATGGTTTTTATTTGTGCTGAAAAATGCATCCCATTTGGTTAAAGCATGTTTTTTCCTCCAATGTTGCCTATTTAAATTCTTAATAATTGCATTGATTCACTTTTAGTATTCTGTCAAGAGATTTCCTAATCACAATTCCAGTATTTTATATTTTTCCATGTAATACACGAGGATAGTAATTTTAGGAATTTCGATGATTAAAACTTAAGTGTTTCATTTGGACTAAGTGCATTTTCCCATCCATTTTTGTGCATGTTGCGTCTGTTTATTCAGCTCCATTCCTTTGCAGCAGTGCATTTAAGATGATAATAGTCATCCCACGATGTTTACATGAGTTAAAGATGATAAAAAAAATTGAATGCTGCTTTTCACATTTTCAGCCCATTTTGGAATTAAATTTTAAACTTTAATAACTCGTGAAAATGAGCAGCAGAACCCGTTGCATTCAAAATAAATGATGTTAGCACATTTAAAACAAAAACAAAGATAATGTTCTTAATCCTGTGTTTTATGAAATGAACTATTTTTTATTTGGGGATAAATTGGTTTAGTTCGATTTGTTGGATTGCTCTGTGGAAAGCTGACAAGAATTTAACAGGTCAAATGATGTCCAGAATGACAAGTTCTGACTCTGCAGACATTTTGGTCTACAGACCCATTCGGAAATCATACAGAATGTATTGCCGAGCATGTGGAGGGACAGGCTAACAGCTGTTATGGTGCAGACTTGTTTTTAACTGAAAATAGAACAGTCAGAATTCCAAGCTGTTCTCCCCACACCTCTCGTGCTATGGCAAATTATTTAAAATTACCCAATTCAAAATGGAGCAGGGATCAAATTTGCAGCATTCCTGCCTGCAGGGTTCAACTAATCATGACCTGAACTTGCTGAATAATTGGGTAACCTGAAGGGAGATTTATTCTGTTTTGCCATCAGTTATCATTTCTTACACATCCTGATTCTCTTGACTGCCTTTGTGAACTATTCCGTTAAAATCCTCAATATTTTCCTTCAACATTTGTTTGCCATCTTATTTGCCAACACTCCATCTGGTTTCTTAAACTGCTCATTTTCTCTGCTTTTAAAGGTGAATTTTTCCACTGAATGATGCAGAAGTTGTTTAGGATGAGAATGTTGAGATCTTTACTATAGGATTTTGCATTAGACCGAAATAAGCCTGAGTTTAAAAATGTCATTATACCCTTCTTTGTCTTTAAATGTGCATTTCTGTTGTAAGTAATTAGCTCCGTATGATGGAAGCAGATATCTTTCCTGTGGAAAGCCAAGTCTGTAAAATTATGTTTCAGAATTTAAAACTACATTGGCATATTGTTCAGTTGAAAAATACTAGTGGAAGTCTGAAAAAAAACAAAAAAAATGCTTAAAATACTCAGGATAACCAATTTTTTACCTAATTTTTACTTACTCAGGATAACCAGTTAGGTAGCTTTGTGGAAAGAACAATTATTAATGTTTCATGTTGATGACTCTGCATCAGACTTGGAGAAAGGTACACCTGTATGTTTTATAAGCAAGTTCAGAAGTATGGAGGAGAGTGGCAAGTGGAAAACAAAACCGTGGGAAAGGGTGCAAAGTGGAACTGATTCAATCTTAAAAAATGGGGATGATACAAGACACCACAATGGTAACTGTATATGCAAAAACAAGCAGAAGGTGCATATTGAGGGGCTGTAAGTAGGCAACACAACCATGACCAGAACTTACAGTCCAAATAAAATGAGATTATTAAACACAAATGTCATTTTGTAAAATGTTGAATTGAGAGATGTGTTGCTGTTCTTTAAGCTTCTATCAAACTTCATTGCAACAATAATTGGCGATTGAGGAAAGAGCTCCAGATTTGGAGAGAGACAATGAATTAAAATGGCATACAACTGGAAGGTCATCATTATTCCTGCAGAGTTGAGGGAAATGTTCAATGAAAGGATTCTCCAATTTTGTCTGGTGGTCTTGTGCTCTGTGAGAAGTAAACGAAGTCTGTGAAATTGAAAGAAATGCAAGTAAAACACTGCTTCATCTGCAAAATACATGTGACTTTGGGTAATGTGGCAGGAGGACATGAAAGGATGGATTTTGGATTTCTTGCAATTGACTGGGAAGATACTAGAATAAGATGGAACATTGTTTGGGATGATTGAATAAGGGTTATGGTGATTGGGAGGTATGGTTCTTTTCCAATGCATAATGTGGAGGACTGTGTTTGATGAAGATATTGTGTTGGATTGGTGGAATTGGTGGAGGATGTCTGTTGAATGAGAGAGGGCTCTGAGGTTTAATGTGAGGTTAAGACCTCCCCCACAAGGATGTGTCAGGAGGGAGGGAAGGAAATGGAAGTGACAGGGTTGAGGGCCTTGTTAACTATGAAATGGAAAGCAAAATGCTGGAAATAGCCAATTAGGCATGATCTCTGCATTTTTCTCTCCTTCTTCCCAATTAACATGTTTTCAAAGTTGTCTTTTCTAATGACATACACTTCTGTCAGCAGCTTGTGAAACAATCTATGTTTTCAAACATAATTTCTATATTTTTGAGGCAGATCCTGCTTGAAAACGAAACCGAGCTGAAATTTAGTGAAACTGAAATGGAAGTGGAAAAGCTTTTTAATTTGTAAATTATATTTCATATTCAACCAGAATTTTCCCATTAATTCATATTACACTTCTGTTAATTGTAATGTTAGCATATCCTGTATCTAATGGTGAGTGTTAGCTTTTGTATAATAAAAACATGTCCTATAATTTATGGAATCTTCATTCTTTTAGCAAATAACTGGTCCAGGTTACCACTAACAACATAACAAACTTTTAGAGAAATGCTTTATTGAGTTGAACATTGTCATTCAAAGTCACAGTTTGTTAGGTTGCAAACTTCAACATTTTCCTTGAAGCTGTTAATTTTGTCATTGTCACAATACATGCCAGCACACATGCTATTGGGTTAATTGAGCATTGCTGGTTTGCTCTTTGGGTAGGTCCTAAGAGACCAATCTGGAAGAAACTTTGAAACTTTTTAAAAACAATTCAGCAAAGCTGACACTAGATGGCACCTACAGAAATAATTACAGGTCATGAAGAGATAATGGCACATTTTAATAGCTCATTTGCCAGCGACTTTCACACTGATTACATCTTTGTTCTGTATTCGTGGCTTGTACTTATGAAATATCCTCTTGGTTTTCTGTAATTTAAGAATTCAGCAGGACAATGGTAATCAGCTTAATGAAGACACATTAAGCATGATCCAACTGATACTTTGCTCATTTTAAGCTGCTGCTATAAAGCAAGATGGCTATTTAACTTAGTAGTTTGATGTACAGAAGTCAGGAAATATTTTACACTTGTATTAAAAGCCTTGTATTGAAACTGTTGAGGGTCTTTTTCCCCTGTTTAAGGGAAAGCTAAGCGTGACTGAATAAAGGTTTAAGATAATTAAAGAGTTTGATAAGGCAGACAAAGAGATGCTTTTATTTAGAGAAGTCCAAAGCTTAGCGTCATTAATATAGAATAATCACCACTCAAACCATTAAGGATTTGAGCAGGAAATCCTTTACCAGGAAATGTTGAGAATATGGGACTTGCTACGACATGTGACTGTTAGAGTTTATGACTGCATTTATACTCGGAAACAGAATTTGGTCCAACTCGTCCATGCTGACCTGATATCCGAAATTAATCTAGTCCCATTTGCCAGCATTTGGCCCCTATCCCTCTAAACCCTTTAAATTCAAATACCGTTCCAAAGGCCTTTTAAATGTTGTAATTGTACCAGACTCCACCAATTCCTCTGGCAGCTCATTCCATACGTGCTCCACCCTATGCATGAAAAAGTTACCCTTTTGGTCCCTTTTTAAATCTTTCCCCTCTCATCTTTAACCTATGCTCTCGAGTTCTGGACTCCCCGACCCCGGAGGGATAAAGTCCTTGGCTATTCATCCTAATCAAACCCATCATGATTTATAAATCAGTGTAAGGTCACCTCTCCAGGGAAAATCTCCCCAGCCTATTCAGCCTCTGCCAATAACTCAAACCCTCCAATCCTGGCAACATGCTTGTAAATCTTTTCTGCACCGTTTCAAATTTAACAACATTTTTTTTGTAGCAAAGTGACCAGAATTGAAAGCAGTATTCCAAAAGTGGCCTGACCCCCAATGTCCAATACAGCTGCAATATGACCTCCCAACTCTTATACTCAATGCACTAACCAATAAAGGCAAGCATACCAAATGTTTTCTTCATGACCCTGTGAACCTGCGACTACAGTTTCAAGGAACTATAAACCTGCACTCCAAGGTCTTTTAGTTGGTCAACACTTCATAGGACCTTGCAAGTAAGTGTATAAGACCTGCCCTGATGTGCCCTACCAAAGTGTAGTACCTCACAATAATCTAGATTAAACTCAGTTTGCCACTCCTCAGCCCATTGGCCCAAATGATCAAGATCCAGTTGTACCCTGAAATAATCTTCTCTGCTGTCTACTGCAGTACCAGTTTTTGTGTCATCTGCAAACTTACTAACCATTCCTCCTAACTTCCTCCAGAATATTTAAATACACCACAGAGAAACAGCTGAAAGGACATGTTGATAAGGTTATGCAAAATGTCATGAATGGGGGCTTATGTGGAGAATTACCACTGGGTATTTTGAGACTGTGAATGAACCAATTTTGCATTCATTGTATAATTATCACAGCTTATTGATTATGTCCAGTGATGAAACATTCTGAAGAGTAGAGGGAAAAATGACGTAACAGCAAAATATGTGACATCAGCCGAAGTATCTCTTTCTGAAGTTTGATGACTTTTTACAATGCTACCTCGATCTGTACATTAGGCTATGTTCCTTTTACTATGAACATAGCCCGAAACACAATTGAATAGGATACATTAAATTTGCACTTTAACATTGTAAAAGATATGTTTAGAAATTGCAGCCCTCTAACATTATATGCCATAGCCAGTCATCTAATATTGTTAAGAACTACTCAGTTTGAATAAAAGGGAGATGTTATTCTTTTTCGCCTGACCAAAATGTTAATCAAAACTTCTTTATAACCATCAAAAGGTTCTGGCTTCACCACTGTTTGATTGTTTTGATAGAAAAGATGTGCAGACCTGCCAAGTGTTTCTCAGTAAGAAAATAATTTCTCCATTTGGTTTTAAAAGTGATACACATTTGATAAGGAAGGAAGTGAAAAGTTGTTGAAGATGGGTGGAAAGATTGAGTAATCAAATCTGCCACAAATTTATTGTTTGTCTTTCAATCTCAATCTGCATAACTTATTTGGTAAGCCACAGTTCGTTTATCTCTCTTTTAGAAGCTTTCTTCCTCACTGAGATATATCTTTGTTGACAGTTCCTCCTTATTGGGATTTTTTTTGCTGATTAAAATTAAAAGTATAACAAAAATGATTCTGTCACTTGGTGAAACATTGTGTTGGCAGAAGGCTGCTTATAAGAAAGTTAAGAAAGAAGAGGTGGAGTGATGGGAGAAAAATGTTTTTGAGTACGATGTATTTTGACTTGTTTGCTTGTGAAGATCCAGAAGCTAGTTTTATGTATTAGTTTAGTTTTAATGTGAGACATACACTGAACTGATCACAGTTTTAATTTTGTGAATTCAGTGACAAAACCAAGTTGTCACGATTGGAAGTGCTTTATGCTTTACTTATATTTTTTACACAACCATTGCAGCTGTTATTGGTTCTCTCTTCTGAATATAATCATTGTTATAATGAGCAGCAAATTAGCATAACAGTTAAATGATTTAGATCATGGACATTAAAACATAAATGTACATCATAATGAATTGATGCTCTTTATTGCAAGTCTTAATTTGCAATAAAGGTGTAATTTCCGCTCCGATTCTTTTATCTCAAGTGTGAGCTTGCTCCACTTCATGGTAATTTTGTTTTCAAGTCAAGAGGTCATTGTGTTGGCTTTGTTATGGTCTCAGTAAAGACCAGTATGTCTTTAAAACCTAAAAATACAGGTACTTACTGGGTTCATGGCTTGAGTCAAAACAAACTTACAGCGCAAAAATCAAAGAATGCGAAAACTGTTAACGACTTTTTATTGCTAATAGTTGTTTGAAAGATTTTGCAATTCCAATAACTGCAGGTACTTGAATTTGAAATAATCTTCTAAATTCAACTTCCCTTCAATATCCAATTGACTGTGGGGAGAAAGTGACATGGTGTATTCGGTAGGTAATCCAGAGACCCAGACTATCGTTCTGGGGGCATGAATTCAAATCCCATCATAGCAAATGGTGAAATATAGATTCTTAAAAAGCCACCCAATTGCGACCACGTAACATCTGTTGATTTTCCTAACAACCTATCTGATTCACTATACAAGGAAATCTGCCATCTTTACCTCATCTGGCCTACATGTAACATGCCCACTTTTAATTGCTCTATTAATTAGCGTAGCAAGCTATTCAATTGTATCAAACTTTCAAAGTCTAAATGATGGAATGAAGTTGGGTGCATTAACTGGTGCGTGAGGCATAGCAAATGAGAATTGCAAGTACAATCCTGTCAATTCTGCACAGTCCTCATTCCCAACATTTGAACGCTTGTGCCAAAATTGAAAAAGCTGGCCCATAGGCTAATTAATCACCAGCCTGACATAGTCATACTCGTGATATCATACATTACAGACTATGTCCAAGACACCACCATCATATCTTTGACACTAACAAGACAGATCATGTTGTGATTTACAGTCAGGAAACCTCTGGGAGACCTCAACATTGACCTTGGAAATCACTAGTCTCATGAAATTTCAGGTTATCAGGTTAAATATAGGCAAGGAAAATTTCTGCCAACCTTTTGGCTGGTGAATCAGCTTTCCTGGTTTGAACAGCACTTGCAGACACACTGATGTTGGCAGGAGCATAGTATATCCTATGGTGGGGGACTTCCATGTCCATCATGGCTGTGTAGCTGACTAGGTCTGAAAGGATATTGCTGCAAAACGGGTCTGTAAAACACTGAGGATGCTAAGAGGAGAGAATGTTACCTCGGATTACAACAGGATCTTGATCAGATGGGCCAATGGGCTGAGAAGTGAACAGATGGAATTTACTTTAAATACGTGTGAGATGCTGAATTTTGGGAAAGCAAACCTTCGGATGACTTATACACTTAATGGTAAGGTCCAAGGGAGTGTTACTGAACAAAGAGACCTTGGAGTGTAAGTTCATAGCTCCTTGAAAGTTGAGTCGCAGGTAGATAGGATAGTGAAGAATACATTTGGTATGCTTTCCTTTATTAATCAGAGTATTCAATACAGGAGTTGGGAGGTCAGGTTGTGGCTGTACAGGACATTGGTTAGGCTACTTTTGGAATATTGTGTGCAATTCTGGCCTGCTTCCTATCAGAAGGATGTTGTGAGACTTGAAATGGTTCAGAAAAGATTTACAAGGACATTGTCAGGATTGGAGGATTTGAGCTACAGGAAGAGGTGTAATAGGCTGGGGTTGTTTTCCCTGGAGTGTTGGAGGCTGAGGGGTGACCTTATAGAGGTTTATAAAATCATGAGGGGCTTGGATAGGATAAATAGAGATAGTCTCTTCCCTCGGGTTGGGGAGTTCAGAATTAGAGGGCATAGGTTTAGAGTGAAAGGGAAAGGTATAAAAGAAACCTAAGGAGCCACCTTTTCATGCAGAGGGTGGTATGTGTATGGACTGTATGCCAGAGGAAGTGGTGGAGGCCAGTACAATTGTAACATTTAAAAGGCATCTGGATAGGTATATAAATAGGAAGGCTTTGGAGGAATATATGGGCAGGTGGGACTAAATTGGGTTGGAATATCTGGTTGGCATGGATGAGTCGGACTGAAGGGTCTGTTTCCATGCTGTACATCTCTATGACTCAATGAGAGGAAAACACACTGACCTCATCCTCACCAATCTACTTGTTGAAGATGTATGCATCCATGACTGTATCATTTCGAGTGACCACTTGATTGTGGACACCAAGTTCCACTGTAATGTTATGCATACCCTTCATCATGTAGTGGAGCACAACCATGTGCTAAATGGGGTAAAAACAATGACTGCAGATGCTGGAAACCAGATTCTGGATCAGTGGTGCTGGAAGAGCACAGCAGTTCAGGCAGCATCCAAAGTGCAGCGAAGTCGACGTTTCGGGCAAAAGCCCTTCCAGCACCACTGATCCAGAATGTGCTAAATGGGCCAGACTTTGAATTGATCGTGTAAGTCAAAACTGGGCATCCGTTAGACGCTCTGTGCCATCAGCAGCAACAGAATTGTTTTCAGTCACGATCTGTAACTCCATGGTCCAGCTTATGCCTGACTCTGCCAGTATCATCAAACCCAGCAATTGAGCCTTGTTCAATGAAGAGTTCAGGGGCAGCATTGAGCGTGCCTAAAAATGAAGCATCAACCTGGTGAAACTGCAGTGCCATTTATTTGCAGTGGACAGAACTAGGGAATCCCACAATTCAGATCTAATTGAGGGAAAACTCTCCACTGGTTAGACTTTGAGCAAACACAAAGGAAGATGTTTGTCCTTGTTGGTCATCATTCATCTCAACTTCTAGTTATCACTGCACTGTTCCTCCGGGGAGATGTTTTTAATTAACCTATTCAGACATGTCACAACACATCTGTGGACTAGGTAGGACGTGAACCCTCGTCTTCTGACCAAATAGTAGGGACTCTACACTGCATCACAGAAGCTTCTCAGCCTTAAAAATTAAACGATTAACAACTTGGTCTGTGTATGTTTACAGAGATTTTTCTCATGCCAGAGACTTATTTGGGCCTCCACTTAATTTTGGCAGAGTTGTTTCCTTCAAATATCCTCCAGACTTTCCGGATTTCTTGTCCAATACTGACATTGTTGTCTTTAGTGTAACTTAGGTTTAGAACATTTTGTTTTTTTACTTCTGAGGCTTTGATCTAAAACTCTGTCTTCGCCGAGAAATCGGATTCATTCTTTAAAAGAATCCTTAATCCTTAACAAGCTAGCACTGAATTTTCAAATGAACTCTTCAGGAAAGAAATGTTCCTTTCTCTACAACTAGAACTAAAGCCCTCCTTGAGACCCAACGGAGACCGATAAAATGCTCACCCTGACATATTACTACTTGTTAATCCTTTGCTATTCTATTGGTCATCTTGAAGACCACTTGATCATATAAACAGTTTCTCTAAGTAAAGTGCTTTTTCAGAAATTATTCAGTAAACTTAGTTCTTAAAAGGGGTGATCACCAACAATAAGACATCTTTTGCTGAAAAGCACAAGGGTGGTCATATTCTATTTCAGTGATTTTGTTTGCTGTCTGTGCACTGAGAGAATGTAGTATTACCTAAATTACAACAGGTATGTAGCGGTGGTCTTTTCTTCTGTAAAGTTTGAGCTGGTAACTATTTGAAGATGAGCAAAGTGTTCAACAAGTGCTTTGACGAGCAAATCTTCTTCATTCGTATCTCCAAAACCCAACAAATAGTCATTCACCTCTTTGCTGACCTTTGTTTCCTGTTGTGTGCAAATAATTAGAGAAAATCTGCTTTCATTATATCTGTTGTACTTGAAAATAATTTGCAATATTTTAGATATAGTATGCTGTTCCACACCGACTTGTAGTTTTCTTTTTTTCATGAGATGGATTAATCCTGCTTCTGTGATATCTTTGCAGACAGGGAACAGCTTTCAAGATGCATATACACAGGTTTTGTTATAAATTGCTGCAGGAAAAAAAGATGAATCAAACGTTCAGTAATTTAGTTCCTTACCAGATGTTGATAATTTGTACCTAATATTTTCCTGATGAAGTAAATATAAATCTTCAATTTTTAGAACTTATAAAATTAAAAGTTCCAAATCTTGCTGTTTTAATTCCCTCCTTGTTCTTGCATGGCAGTGATATAGTATTTTCATATTATTGCTTTTCAGTAGTTTCACTGTAAGCCTGAAGTGTCAAGATATTTCTCCTATTATGGTACAAATCACAGAAAAGAACTTGTTCCTTGTGATATAACTTGTGGAGCTATTTCCCATCTTCTGTATTTACTTATATTTCAGACAGTCTGCAATCTGCTTAGTTGGAGTTAGTTGTGGGATTTATTTGAAGGATCCTTTTGGGAAAATGTTGATCATGCTCCTGGTATATATCCAGCTGTTTCCATCTTGAGATGAATCTGCCTTATTCTTTGTCTCAGAGCTGGAGATGTTTGCGGTGGTCATAAGGAGCAAGGGAGCTACTCATCAGAAACTTGAACTTCCTGGGAAGTTTGCATCTTTAAGATTACTTTAAGTCTCTGACAATCAAGAGGCTGGAAGATCTGAGCCATTGTGTGTTGATCCTCTTGATTGTTGCCTAGGTAATTTTTCTACTGAAATATGAATTACCCTAAAGGGCTGAAGGAGTCTGGTTTGATTGCTGGCTTGACTTTTTGAACAGAGTTCTACAGATTCACTGCTCTCTGGCTGAAAAAATTCCTCTTTACCTCAGTTGTAAAGGGTCGTCCCTCCACTCTAATGCTTTGCTGTCAGGTCCTAGTCTCTCTATCCAGGCCTCTCAGTATTCTGTAAGTTTCAATGAAATTTCCCCTAATCCTTCTAAACTTCAGTGTCCTCAGCCTCCTCATATGGCAAGCCCTTTGCTTCCAGGATCATTCTTGTGAAACTCCTGCACGCCCGCTCAAAGGCCTGCACATCTTTATGGAGTCTTAGAGTCATACAGCATGGAAACAGACCGTTTGGCCCAACTCGTTCATGCCGACCTTGTTTCCTAAACTGAAAAGTCCCATTTGCCTGAGTTTGACCAATATCTCTACACCTTTCTTGTCCAGATGCCTTTTAAGTGTTGTAATTGTACTTGTCTCTCCCATTTCCTCTGGTAGCACATTCCATATATGCATCACCTTCTGTGTGAAAATGTTGCCCCTCAGGTCCCTTTTAAATCTTTCCCCTCTCACCTTAAACCTATGCCTTCTAGTTTTGGACACCTCTACCCTATGGAAAAGACCTTGGATAATCACCTTGTCTACACTCCTCATGAGTTTATAAACCTCAAGGCACCCCTTTGCTTTCTATGCTCCTGTGGAAAAAAAGTCCCAGCCTCTCCTGTACTCAATTACCTAAATATTGAAGCAGTCATGGCAAATGCCTTCTTCATCGCTGTGTCTACCTGTGACACCTTTCAAGGAACGTAGATAGAGTCATAGAGATGTACAGCACGGAAACAGACCCTTCAGTCCAACCCCTCCATGCCAACCAGATGTCAACCCAATCTAGTCCCTCCTGCCAGCACCCAGCCCATATCCCTTCAAACCCTTTCTATTCATATACCCATCCGAATGCCTTTTAAATGTTGCAATTGTACCAGCCTTCACCACTTCCTCTGGCAATTCATTCCATACATGTACCACCCTCTGCGTGAAAAAATTGCCCTTATGTCTATCTTTTCGCTCTCACCCTAAACCTATGCCCTCTTGTTTTTGACTCCCCCATCCCAGGGAAAAGACTTTGCCTATTTAACCTATCCATGCCCCTCATAATTTTGTAAATCTCTATAAGGTCACCCCCTCAGCCTCCGAAGCTCCAGGGAAACCAGCCTCAGCCTCTCCCTATAGCTCAAATCCTCCAACCCTGACAACATTCTTGTAAATCTTTTCTGAACCTTTTCATGTTTTCTGAACTCTTTTAACCAAAACTGCTTCCAATATTTCAAATGCGATCTGACTGGACCCTTATCCAGCCTAAGCAGTACATCCCTGCTCTTTCAATTTAGTCCCCACAAAATGGATGCTAATATTGCATTTGCCTTCCTAACTACCAACTGAACCTGCATGTTACTCTTAAGAGAATCCTGAATTTGGACTCCTACGTACATTTGTACTTCCAATTTCTGAAGCCTTTCTTCATTTAGAAAATAGTCTATGTCTTTGTTCTTCCTACCAAAGTCACACTTACCCACATTGTATTCCATTTGCCACTTCTTTGCCCATTTTCCAAGTCCTTCTGCAGTCTCTCCACCTCCTCAATAATACCCGTCTCTTCACCTATCTTCGTGTCAACTGCAAACTTAACAACAATGCTCTGAGTTCCTTTGGCTAAATTGTTAATGTGTAACATGAATAGTCTTGACCCCAACATAGACTCCTGTGGAACTCCCCTACTTGCTGGCTGCTATCATGAAAAATATTCCTTTATCTCCATTCTCTACCATCTGCCAGTCACCCAATTTTCAATTCATGCCAGTACCTTCCCCTAATTCTTTGAGCTCTTACCATATTTAGCAGCCTCCTATGCAGCACTTTGTCAAAGCCTTTCGGGAAGTCAAAATAGAGTGTGTCCACTGGCTCTCCTTTGTCTAACTTGCTTGTTATCTTCTCAAGGAATTCCAACAGATTTGTCAGACATGACCTCCCTTTGACAAAGATCTTGTGATTTGGTTCTATTTTACCATGCACTTCCAAATACTTCCAATCTCATCCTTAATAATAATAATAAATGAGATCCAGTCTATAACTTACTATCTTCTGTCTCCCTTCCTTCTTAAACAAAAGTGTTATATTGGCTATTTTCCAATCCTCTGCCCCCCCCCCCCCCCGACTCTAGTGATTCATGAAAGGTCATCACCAATGCCCTACAGTCTCCTTGGCTATCTTTTTCAGAAAGCTGGGGTACAGTCCATCTGCTTCAGGTGATTTATCCATCTTCAATCCTTTTACAGCACCTTCTCCTTAGTGATGACAACTCCACTCACCTCTGCCCCCTGATTCTTTTAAAGTTCTGGTATGTTCCTGGTGTCTTCCACCCTGAAGACTGATACAAAGTACCTTTACAGTTCCTCTGTCATTTCTTTGTTCCATATTGCTACCTCTACAGCCTTATTCTCACAGCATCCATGCAACTCTCTTCCCTCAATGATGTGGCACAGTGTACAAAGCTCAAACTCCAACTCATCAAGTCTGATCTGGAGTTCTACTAGCAATCAACACATGTTACAGATGTGAACTATGAACTACAATGCAATCCATCAACTTCCACATCAACCAGGTAAACATATCTCTTTCCGCTACTGGACTAGTATTGGGAAAGGTCAGATAAAACACCCTCTGCTGTTTGCTGTCCAGTCCAATGTGCATATCAACTGAGATCAGGATCCAGTATGAGCTCAGCTATGATATCCTCCACAATTCAAATTTAACTTTTTGCTTTTGTTGCTGTAAGAGTGTTCAGTGTTCTCGGATTTGTACCTTTATAATCCACCACCACTTTTAACTCTGCGATGACCAACATGCCTCTTATCACTGTCCATGCAGCTAGGAAGGCTTAATTAGTCTGCGAGTCAGGATCACATTTGGTTATATCAGTGCTGGTGGAGGAGTTGAGGACCTTGATATACCTGACAAGAGTTTAAAATTGATTGTCATATTTATCACACTGACTACCTCATCGCTGCTCTATTACTCATAGTCACACTTCACTCAAACCCATGCTTAGTAAAATCTTTGAAAATTTGCTTAGATGCATTATTTTCTCGAACATCACCAGTTTGATGAGCTCCATCTTCATGTATCCCAGACTTGGTTTCCTTCACTGTTGCCATTTTGTCTATCACTGATTCATCAGTTGTATTTACTTTTCTTTGCCCTAATTTTCTTAGAAATCCTACAGTGTTACCTATTTAATTTGAAAAGCTGTATATTATGCATTCTGATTTTAGCAATCCAAGTGCTACTGTTTTGTAGCTTTTACCAAATGCATTCTTCAATATTGGGGAAATTGTATAAATGTTGCAATTAACCTTGATCTTGTGTTCATGTTATGTAATGTTTGAATCAGAATGTAATAGAGTAAATACATGATTAAAATACATAGTGCAATACCTGACCTGATATACCTGACATACAAAGATCAGTCAAGTTAATGGCTTGTTTCTCATCTGCAGCATTTCTATTTTGTTTGTTTTTTTGAAACAATTTCTGTAACATAATTGAGAAATTATTGCAAACAGGTTGTTAAATCCAAAAATATTCTGTATATTTATTCCAGCTGGAAGACGCAGGGTACCAGATGCCATCTCTTGGGATCAAATTCTCTCTTTGATCCTATCTGATCCTAATTTACATTTGGGATGTTATTTTTTAACTCGAGGGAGATTATAATTCCCAAATAATTAATTCCCATTGGCTTCTGAATGAATGGAAAATCCAACAGAAGATCTCAAGTACAAAATTTGTTAAGTATTAGCACTTTTGATGAGATCCAATTAACCTTTGTACTCTGAAATGAATGCAAATAAATTGGAGCCTTAAGGGTCCCTACAGCCATTATCCCTAGGATCTTTAAGATCAGAAGAATACCCTATGTGCATTAATGTCTGTGATGTTCTTTGCCAATCACTGACAGTCTCTAGATGTGCCAAATGTACATCCCAAGATTAGAGATGGAAGATAACATTACCCTATTACTCTGTGTAAGAATATTAAATAATGGACTGTTGAATAAATTTGGCTATGTAACTGTTCATTTTCACATTATTGTTGCTCTGAAAATACTGTGTTAATTTTCATGCTGCATCCAACCACCCAATGTGTGCTTGCCTGCATCTTCCTGAAGTCACATACCATCGTCTTCATAATTAACTATTGCTTATTTTTATGTTTTTAATATTTTGACTTGCATATTATAGTCAAGTCTCCCTTTTCTAATTTTTCTTTTGAAGAACACTGGTTTAGAATTCTTTGAGGAGGTAATGAGCAGGTTAGACCAAGGAGAGCCAATGGATGTTATCTATCTGGACTTCCAGAAGGCCTTTGATAAGGTGCTGCTGAGTAAGGTAAGGACTCATGATGTTAGAGGCCAGCATTGATAGAAGATTAGCTGTACAGCAGAAGGCAGAGAGGAGTGATAGAAGCTGATGACCAGTGGTGTTCTACAAGGGTTGGTACCTGGGCCACAAGTTTTCACTTTATACATTAATGACCTGATTGAAGGAACTGAAAGCACTCTGGCTAAGCTTGCAGCTGATACAAAAATAAATGGAGGGGCAGGTAGTATTGAAGAAGCAGGAAGACTGCAGAAAGATTTAGACAGGTTAGGAGAATGGGCAAAGAAATGGCAGATGAAATACAATGTGGGAAAATGTGAGGTCATGCACTTTGATAGGAAGAATAGAAGCATGGACTATTTTCTAAATGGGGAAAAAATTCATAAATCTGAAGTGCAAAGGGACTTGGGAGTCCGAGTCCAGGATTCTCTGAAGGTAAACTTGCAAGTCGAGTCGGTAGTTAGGAAGGCAAATACAATGTTGTCATTCATCTCACAGCGCCAGAGATCTGGGTTCAATTCCTGCCTCAGGCAATTTGTCTTTTTGGAGTTTGCACGTTCTGCCTATGTCTGTGTGGGTTTCCTCCGGGTGCTCCGGTTTCCTCCCACAGTCCAAAAATGTGCAGGTTAGGTGAATTGGCCATGCTAAATTGCCTGTAGTGTTAGGTGAAGAATGGGTCTGGGTGGGTTGCTCTTCAGAGGGTCGGCGTGGACTTGTTGGGCCGAAGGGCCTGTTTCCACACTGTAAATAATCTAAATCTAAGGACTAGAATATAAAGGCAGAGGTTTACTTCTGAGGCTTTATAAGGTTCTGGTCAGACCACATTTAGAGTATTGGGAGCAACTTTGGGCCCCATACCTCAGGAAAGATATGTTGGACCAAAAGAAGATCACAAGAATGATTCCAAGAATGAAAGGCTTAGCAAATGAGGAAAGATTGTGGACTGTGGGACTATACTGATGGAGTTTAGAAGGATGAGGGGGGATTCTGATTGAAACTTTCAGAATGTTGAACGACCTGCATCAGATTGGACTTTGAGAAAGTGTTTCTATTGGCAGGAGAGTTGAGGATCTGAGGGTACAGCCTTAGAGTAAAGGGAAGACCTTTTAGAACGGAGAAACGTCTTTAGCCAAAGAGTGGAATTCATTGCCCCAGAAAGGCTTGGAAGCCAGATCATTGAGTATATTTAAAACAGAGATAGGTAAGCTCTTGATTGCTGAGGAGATCAAAGGTTAAGGGAAGAAAGTGGGAAAATGGGGTTGAAAAATCTATCAGCCATGATTGAAAGGTGGAGCAGACTTGATGGGTCGAATGGCCTAATGTCTGCTCCAATGTCTTATGGTCTTATTTCTGGGCCAGCTGTTATTGTCATCCTTGTATTTAATTTTTAAAAAGTCTTTAACCAATAACTTACTGTGATCAGATAAAAATCTAACGCTGTTTTATGCTTAACATCTTAATTCTTTTTGCATAATTGGAGGAATTGTGTCTAGAATGTACAAAAAAACGAACAAAAAAAATCATGTTTTCAGCAAACTTCTTGGTACTTGCCAAATGGTTAGAAGGTGACCATAAGTTGGTAGTGCAAAATGAGACATTTACATAACATTGGAATATTGTGACCTCGGCATGTTCATCTTTGAAATTGATATCGTAGACATTTTACCACACAGAAGGAGGTCATTCAGTTTATTATATCCATGCTGGTACTATGTGGGCTGATGAGAGCAAGAGTAGGCCGTTCAAAGCTTATTCTTTCTTTAATTATGTATGCAAGATCACAAATCTCCAGTATTTATCCTCCATTTTCTATTTGGGACTTGGGATAATAGAATCAAAAATGACAATGGTCTTTGCACATGCCATTAATTAATTCGGAGTGATTGAATGGTAATATCACAGTTGGACTGAAATGGTTTGATGATGTGTTAAGTTTTAGAAACTGATACATGGTTGAATGCTAAGTCTGTCTTTGATAGTTGAGTAACATCTTTAACTATCTTTACTATTTCCCAATCTGATCTAAGGAAACAGCTGGATTGTCTGAAGCTCAAGGTATTTCAGTATATTTAAATACAAGCATGTTAAATACCAGTTGATGCTGATCATTATGTCAAGTACTTGACATTTCATAATAAACTGAAAAGTTTATTTTAGAAAGTCTCAACTGGGATAGCTCTGCAATTCCAGAAAGTAATAAACTTTTTATTGATAATCTAAACTCAAGGTGAAATTGAAAAGTCCTAGTTGAGGATCATTATGCATGTTGGCCATGAGGTTCTTGAGGAACTTCACTGAAAAACATGTGAACAATTCTGACTTTCAAAATCAAACTAGATTTTCCAGTTTATTATCAAAGCTACTTTCATTTTTTTCTCTGAAAAGAATAAGGGTGATCATTTCCATTTCAGTGATTTTTGGTAGTTTTCTATGCATTGAGAGAATGAAGTTCCGAGTTACTTTCATAAACAGTTTTCTCTCTCTTTTTATTAGTTTTTTTGCTAATCGACTGCTGGTTCCTAGTAAAGAATCCTCTGGCCTACCATCAGTTTTTGCCACTTGGACTGCAATTTTTTTGTCAGAACCTGAGAGGACTTGATCGCATGAATGTTGAAAGGACATTCTCTCTTGTAGAACAGACTAGGACTAGGTTTAACTAGGGTACAGTTTAAAAGTAAGTGTTTTTCCACTGAAGATGGAAGTAAGGAGAAGTTTTCTTTCCTTCTGAGGGTTGCAAGACTTTGGAGTTCTTTCCCCGAGAGAATGTTAGAGGCAGAGTTATTGGATTTTTTTAAAGCAGAATTAGATTGATTCTTGACTCATGATGCAGTCAGATATTGTCGCGGATACATAGGAGTCTTGAGTTAAGATAATAAATCGTTTGGCCACAATCTTAGTGAAGACTTGAGAGATTCAAAGTCTTACTCTTAATTTGTATGTTTGTATACTCAGTGATGTGGCAGAGACCCAAGAAAATGGATTTGGTTGTTCCTCTTTGCACTAAAACAGCACTTCCCAAATATTTTTCCACTTTTTCGTTTAAGCTTTGCACCTCTTCCTCTGATCTTATAAGGTAAATGTGGACTAACTAAACCTTGGTTTGTTTATTTTACCTTTACTTTAAGGTTGTTTATCACTCTCTTAACCCCGCTTTTCCATTTATCATACATTAAACACATGTTTGTAAACTAAGCTGGAAATTTATGTTGCAGACCTTTCGTCCCCTGTCTAGGTGACATCCTCAGTGCTTGGGAGCCTCCTGTGAAGCGCTTCTGTGATTTTTCCTCTGGCATTTGTAGTGGTTTGAATCTGCCGCTTCCAGTTGTCAGTTGCTGTCCGCTGCAGTGGTCGGTGTATTGGGTCCAGGTTGATGTGCTTATTGATTGAATCTGTGGATGAGTGCCATGCCTCTAGGAATTCCCTGGCTGTTCTCTGTTTGGCTTGTCCTATAATAGTCGTGTTGTCCCAGTCGAACTCATGTTGCTTTTCATCTGCGTGTGTGGCTACTAAGGATAGCTGATCATGTCGTTTCATGGCTAGTTGGTATTCATGGATGCGGATCGTTAGCTGTCTTCCTGTTTGTCCTGTGCAGTGTTTTGTGCAGTCCTTGCATGGGATTTTGTACACTACATTGGTTTTGCTCATGCTGGGTATCGGGTCCTTTGTTCTGGTGAGTTGTTGTTTGACAGTGGCTGTTGGTTTGTGTGCTGTTATGAGTCCTAGTGGTCGCAGTAGTCTGGCTGTCAGTTCAGAAATGTTCCTGATGTATGGTAGTGTGGCTAGTGCTTTGGGTTGTGGCATGTCCTCGTTCCGTTGTCTTTCCCTTAGGCATCTGTTGATGAAATTGCACGGGTATCCGTTTTTGGCGAACATCTGTAACACAAATTCCCAGCTCGGTGAACAGAACCACAACAACGAGCTCCCAAGCTACAAATCTTCTCCCAAACTTTGAACATGTTTGTAAACACATGAATTCATAGAATTCTAGAATCCCTACAGCATGGAAGCAGGCCATTCAGCTCATCAAGTTCACACCGATGCTCTGAAGAGCATCCCTCTCAGCCTCACCCCCTACTCGATCCCTGTAACCCTGCATTTCCCATGTCTAATCTACCTAGCTTGCATATCCCTGGACACTAAGGGGAATTCAGCATGGCCAGTGCACCTAGCCTGCACATCTTCAGATTGTGGGAGTAAATCAGAGCACCTGGAGGAAACTCTCACAGACATGAGGAAAATATGTAAACTCCACACAGACAGTTCCTCGAGAGAATTGTCTCCATGTCAGTCCCAAAGTTACTAGTGAGCTCCCCAAGTCCCTCTTTCCTCTTCTGCTCCGCCTTATCTCTCACTCTGTCTAATAGCCGGTGGATCATTATGAACAATGTAGTGGCCTGAAATTGTTGATAGCAAGTGTCCATGGCTCGGCCAAAATTGGGTATCTTACACTTTGCCATTACACAAAGCAATTATTGCCTGCACGTCATGCTTAAGAAAGCCAGCTGTCTCTAATTTTAGCCCCCATGTAAATTCTTTGCTGTAGATGTGGGGGAGCTTAAAAATGTCAAAATGAATTTTTTGCTTCTGTTTTTACCAAAGAAATGAACTTTGTAGTGAATGAAAGCTTTGAAGAGCAGGTGTGCTTGCTGGAATGGATAGAGATAGAATAATCTGATGTGCTGAAAATTTTGTCAAACATTAAGATTGATAAGTCGCCAGGCCCGGACCAGATTTGTCCACGGCTGCTTTGGGAAATGAGAAACGCAATTGCTTCCCCACTTGCGAAGATCTTTGCATCCTCGCTCTCCACTGGAGTCGTACCTGAGGACTAGAGAGAGGCAAATGTAATTCCTCTCTTCAAGAAAGGAAATGGGGAAATTCCCAGCAATTGCAGACCAGTAAGTCTCACGTCTGTCGTCTGCAAGGTGTTAGAAAGGATTCTGAGGGATAGGATTTATGACCATCTGGAAGAGCATGGCTTGATTAAATGCAGTCAACCCGGCTTTGTGAGGGGCAGGTCGTGCCTCACAAACCTTATCGAGTTCTTTGAGGATGTGACTAGAAAAGTTGATGAGGGTCGAGTTATGGATGTGGTGTATATGGACTTCAGCAAGGCATTTGATAAGGCTCCCCATGGTAGGCTCATTCAGAAGGTCAGGAGGAATGGGATACAGGGGAACTTACCTGTGTGGATACAGAATTAGCTGGCCAACAGAAGATAGCAAGTGGTAGTAGAAGGAAAATGTCCTGCCTGGAAGTCTGTGGTGAGCGGTGTTCCACAGGGCTCTGTTCTTGGGCCTCTACTATTTGTAATTTTTATTAATGACTTAGATGAGGGGATTGAAATATGGGTCAGCAAATTTTCAGACGACACAAAGGTTGGAGGTGTTGTTGACAGTATAGACGGCTGTTGTAGGCTGCAGCGGGACATTGACAGGATGCAGAGATGAGCTGAGAGGTGGCAGATGGAGTTCAACCTGGATAAATGCGAGGTGATACATTTTGGAAGGTCGAATTTGAAAGCTGAGTACAGGATTCAGGATAGGATTCTTGGCAGTGTGGAGGAACAGAGGGATCTTGGTGCGCAGGTACAAGATCCCTTAAAATGACCACCCAAGTGGGCAGGGTTGTTAAGAAAGCAAATGGTGTTTTGGCTTTCATTAACAGGGGTATCGAGTTTAAGAGTTGTGAGATCTTGTTGCAGCTCTATAAAACTTTGGTTAGACCGCACTTGGAATACTGTGTCCAATTCTGGTCGCCCTATTATAGGAAAGATGTGGATACTTTGGAGAGGGTTCATAGGATGCTGCCTGGACTGGAGGGCTTATCTTATGAAGAGAGGTTGACTGAGCTCGGACTTTTTTCATTGGAGAAAAGGAGGAGGAAAGGGGACCTAATTGAGATATACAAGATAATGAGAGGCATAGAGTCGATAGCCAGAGACTATTTCCCAGGGCAGAAATGACTAACATGAGGGGTCATAGTTTTAAGCTGGTTGGAGGAAAGTCCAGAGGGGATGTCAGAGGCGGGTTCTTTACACAGAGAGTTGTGAGAGCATGGAATCAAGGTCATTGGGGACATTTAGAGACTACTGGACATGCATGTGGTCACAGAAATTTGAGGGTGCATACATGAGGATCAGTGGTCGGCACAGCATCGTGGGCTGAAGGGCCTGTTCTGTGCTGTACTGTTCTATGTTCTATGTTTTAAGTTGCAAAGATGGCAATACAAAGTCATAAGCTCATGCAAAAAACTTGCATCAAAAATATGATCAGAAGAGTTTATAATTGAAGAGTTTGACATGCAAGATTAACAAAAATGTGCCCGTGGAAAGTAAAGTTTTGTAGATATGAAATGCATACAGATTTGGGATTTTTAAAAAGTAGAGTAGTTGGGAGTTTACATTTCATCATCAGCTCTCTACAATATTATATCTGACAGAGACACTTAAATACAGAAAAGGTCATTCAACCTAATGTGCTTCGACGTGAGTTGTTTCCACATCATATTTAATTTTATTCCTTTACAGTTTCATAGTACGCACAAATATCATTCTTCAGCATATTATACTTTTTGTCAACACAGGAAATAATGCATCAGCATCTGCAGCTGAGAGGAAACTGATAGTGAAGTACTTAAAAGTGACTTAACCTGAATTCAGGACGGTTCAGAGTCCTGGTAGATAACGTGCATAAATAGAAAGTAAAGTTGTCACCTGTAAATATTTCATTTCATCCAGTCTGTATCATTCCTTAAAATGCGTTTTTGGGATCTGAACTGAATTAGATTCTGCATTTGTAGCTTAGAGACTTGAATCATTGTGTCCTACTTATTAATGTCAGAAATAATAAGTTTTTAAGCATTGGCACTGGAACATTCTTCTGAAATGAAACACTGTGAAGTCTTTGGTGCACTGAGGGAGGTTTATGAAAAAGACCGTTATCTCACTCTAATACATGACCAATTTCAGAAAATACTCACAATTCTTCGTCAAGTATAGTGAAGCATGGCTGATGAAATCTGGACAATGAAAAATCATTACATTTCATTCTTTTCATCAACAAGAAAAAAGTACAATGGATTCTGTAAGGAATGCTGTTGCATTTACATTGCATTTTAGAATTAACTTACAACTTATGGCATGTGGTGTAACATTTAAGTTATTTCAGATGCAGATATTTATTGGAACTAGCTTTGGCGAGGAGTCTTCCATAAGGAAATAAACATAACTTTTGCTTTCAGATACTGATTGATCTGCTGTGTGCTTCTAGTATCTCATGTTTTATGTCAAACAGTACTGTTGCTTGCATCATGTGCTTTTCAAATGTACAATAAACATTTGAAATAGTTTGGAAGGTGAAGAAATTGGTAATCATTACTACAGCATTCATTACAATGTAAACGTTCGACAGTTGCTCTGTGGCTCCCGGGCCAAGTCGGAGTCCTTAATCTCATGGTAGACCACAATGTGAAAATGTAAAGCAGCAGGAAATAAATTGTATTGTTTGATTGTATGCATTTTTGATAACAATATCTGCTGCCAAAAATCAACATTGTTCTTTGAAAATAAAGCAATGCACAGGCTTTTTGGGCCTTTTGATGCCGCTATTAGGGAAAACTGTTGTGCCGTGGTAATGCTGCTGGACCTTTAATCCAGAGGCCCAGATTAATGTTCTGGTGTTAAGAGTCCATATTCCACTCTGGCAGAGATGGAAATTAAATTCAATTAGTTAATTGTTCTAGAATTAAAAACTTATTCCCTGCAATCGTGACAATGAAGCAATCATTGATTGTCATAAGATCCCTTCTGGTTCACTCATGGCTTGTAGCAAAGGAAAGATGTCATCTTTATCTTGTTTGTCTTTCATGTGAATCTAGACCTGCAACAGTGTAGTTGACACTTGATTTTCCTCTGAAAGCTGAGTGAGCCATTCGGTATAATGATACTGAGTGATGACCAGCAAATGGTAGCCTTGCCAGTGACACCCACATCCCATGAAAGAATAAAAAAATTGAATATTTAGATTCATCACTGAAATGTAATGGTCTACATGTTGTCCCACAACTTGATGTATTCAGACTATGTCTAAAAGCATAAACACTGTTTTTAAATGTTGCCTTTTTCTTCATTTTACTACATTTACTTTTTCTTCTAACATCACTTATGAGGTTAAATTGAAGATCTTGGAACTGTCCTCCCTGGAGAGAAGGCTAAGAAGAGAGTTGATCATGAGTAAGCTAGATAGCGTAGATAGGGAGAAGTTGATTTCGCTTGTAAAAGAAATAAGAATGAGAAGGCAGATATTTGAAGAGATGTACAAATGAAGCAAGAGTGATGTAAAAAAAACTTGATAGTGCGTTGTTAGGGTTTATAACGCTCTACTTGGAAATGTGGTGGAGATTGGTTCAATTGCAAGAGTATTGGATGAGTATTTGGATAGAAGTGTTGTGCAGTGATGTGTGGTGAAGACATGAGATTGATTAGATTCCTTACAGTATTGAAACAGACCCTTCGGCCAGCAAGTCCACACCAACTTTCCAAAGAGTAACCCATTCAGACCAATTGCCCTACATTTACCCCTGACTAATGCACCTAACCTACACACCCCTGAACACTATGGACAATTTAGCATGGCCAATTCACCTAACCTGCACATCTTTGGATTGTGGGAGGAAACCCACGCAGACACGAGGAGAATGTGCAAACATCACACAGACAGTCATCCGAGGCAGGAATTGTGAGACAGCAGTGCCAACCACTGAGTCACTATGCTGCTCCAGATTGGCGTTAGATAATAGAACCAGTGCAGATGTGGTAAGATGAATGGCTTCCTCCTATACTGGGACAATTCTGTGATTCTGATTCTGTGATCCTGTGTGTGAAGATCGAGTTATTGTAGATATGTCATATATTACAGCTCTTTCTTATAGCACATTATTACTGCCATGCAATCATTGCATAATTTTCTCTTGTACTCCTAACTTACGATTGCTGCAGATCAGAAACTATTTCTTTATCTCCAGTAATCAGTAGAGAATTTTACATCTTTTGTTGTGAAAAGTTTATTTGACCTCATTTTGTTTTTGATAATTTCATTTCTCTTCTGGTAGCTGACCAGATGGCAGAATAATGGATTGACAAGTGAGAAAGTCAGCAATATAAGGCACAGTCAAGGAATTGAGTGTTGGCTGGATCTGTTGGAATGATATTTTAAAGAATTGTTGAGGTGAGAGCTAGAAGAGATCATGGGGTTGAGGTAGAGTCTGAAGGTTATGTGAGGGGGGAGGTAGGAGTTGATTGAGGGAAATACTGCTCCACCTGGCTCAATGGCAGTGCTACGAAAAACATTGAGCATTTGGATCCAGATGTTTACTCCCTGCTGGCCAATCCCAAGTCTGAAGAAACACATATAGGAGACCTTAGTTTAAAATCTGTCAAAGTCTCAGTAAAACTTACCTCTCCGCAGCAGGTTGTTTTGATGCTAGGTACAGATGTTGGTAATCAATCTATTCAGAGATATTATGATATAACTCTGGATCTGCTGAGAGTAAAGTGGAAATGGGTGTATATGAAGTGGGTTTAGATTGAATTTTGTAAGTTTGAGCATTTAACCCCTCTACCCACTGCACCCTAACTACCATTCAATTTTAGATGTCTCGTCTTTGTTGTGGGTAGGGAGCTAGTTTTGAATGTAGTTATTTTGATATGTCATAGTCCTCCACCTCTGTTGGTGGATAAATGTTTGCTTCCATGTTTGGTTTTGTCATAATTCTGGAATTTGTTCAGCTTTAGGCCATTTTTCATATCACTTTCAGGTTTTTGAAAGATATTTTAAGATTAAAATGATCTCTTGAAACATTCATGATCTGGTGAAGAGGATGGGGATATTCGGGCTGTTGTGTTGCTGTGTAATTGCTGTTTTTGTCCTAATTGTTAGAGGTCAAATATTTATTCTGGATTGTCATAGAGTCATAAAGATGTACGGCACAGAAACTGACCCTTCGGTCCAACTTGTTCAAGCCGACCAGATATCCCAACCCAATCTAATCCCACCTGCCAGCACCCGGCCCACATCCTTCCAAACCCTTCCTATTCATGTACCCATCCAGATGCCTTTTAAATTTTGCTATTGTACTCACCTCCTCCATTTCCTCTGGCAGCTCATTCCACCCTCTGCGTGAAAAAGTCTCTTTTATATATTTCCCCTCTCACCCTAAACCCATGCTCTCTAGTTCTGGCCTCCCCCACCCCAGGGAAGAGACTTTGTTTATTTATCCTATCCATGCCCTTCATGATTTTATAAACCTCTATAAGGTCACCCATCAGCCTCTGATGCTCCAGGGAATACAGCCTTAGCCTACTCAACCTCTCCTTATATCTCAAATCCTCCAACCCTGGCAACATCTTTGTAAATCTTTTCTGAACCCTTTCAAGTTTCACAGCATCTTTCCAATAGGAAGGAGACCAGAATTGCACGCAATATTCCAACAGTGGCCCAACCAATGTCCTATACAGCCACAACATGACCTCCCAACTCCTGTACTCAATACTCTGACCAATAAAGGAAAGCATACCAAACGCCTTGTTCACTATCCTATCTACCTGCGACTCCACTTTCAAGGAGCTGTGCACCTGCACTTCAAAGACTCTTTGTTCAGCAACACTCCCTAGGACCTTACCATTAAATGTATACGTCCTGCTAAGATTTGCTTTCCCAAAATGCAGCATCTCGGATTTATCTGAATTAAACTCTGTCTGTCAGTTCTCAGCAAGGGGCTCAGCAATCACTTCCCTAGCTTCCCACAGAACTCTAGGGTACACATAATCAAGAACTGGGGATTTATCCACCTTTATGCATTTCCTCCTCTGTAATATGGACATTTTTCAAGATGACACCATCTATTTCCCTCCATTCTATATCTTCCATTTCATTTTCTACAGTAAGTACTGATGCAAAATACACGTTTAGTATCTCCCCGTTTTCTGCGGCTCCACGCAAAGGCCGTCTTGCTGATCTTTGAGGGGCCCTATTTTTTTCCCACTTACCCTTTGTCCCTAATGTATTTGTAAAAACCCTTTGGATTCTCCTTAATCCTATTTGCCAAAGCTATCTCATGTCCCCTTTTTGCCCTCCTGATTTCCCACTTGAGTATACTCCTACTGCCTTTTTGCTCTGCTAAGGATTCACTTGGTCTATCCTGTCTATACCTGACATATGCTTCCTTCTTTTTCTTAACCAAGCCCTCAATTTCTTTAGTCATCCAGTATTCCCTAAACCTACCAGCCTTTCCTTTCACCCTGACAGGAATATACTGTCTCTGGACACTAGTTATCTTAGTTCAGAGGACTTCGCATTTTCCAGCAGTCCCTTTACCTGTGAATATCAGCTTTTGAAAGTTCTTGCCTCGTACCATCCAAGTTGGCCTTTCTCCAGTTTAGAACTTCAACTTTAGATATGGTCTATCTTTTTCCATCACTATTTTAAACCTAATAGAATTATGGTCGCTGGCCCTAAAGTCCCCTCCCCCCACTAACACCTCAATCACTTGCCCTGCCTTATTTCCCAAAAGTAAGTCAAGTTTTGCACCTTCTCTGGTAGGTACTTCCACAGACTGAATCAGAAAATTTTCTTGTACACACTTAACAAATTCCTCTCCATCTAAACCCTAAACACTATGCGCAGTCCCAGTCTATGCTTGCAAAGTTAAAATCCCCTACCATAACCACCTTATTACTCTTATAGATAACTGAGATTGCCTTATAAATTTGTTTCTCAATTTCCCTCTGACTCATAGGGGGTCTATAATACAATTACAATAAGGTGATCATCCCTTTCTTATTTCCAAATAACCCAAATAACGTCCCTGGATGTATTTCTGGGAATATCCTCTCTCAGCTGTAATACTATCCCTTATCAAAAGCACCACTCGCCATCCTCCCTTGCCTCCCTTCTTGTCCTTCCTGTAGCATTTGTATCCTGGAACATTAAGCTGCCAGTCCTGTCCATCCCTGAACCATGTTTCTGTAATTGCTATGATATCCCAATCCCATATTCCTAACCATGCCCTGAGTTCATCTGCCTTCCCTGATTGGCCCCTTGCATTGAAATAAATGCAGTTTAATTTATTAGTCCTACCTTGTTCTCTGCTTTGTCCTTGCCTGCCCTGATTGTTTGACTGGTTTCTGTTCTCAACTGCAACTGTCTCAGATTAATCTCTTTCCTCACTATCTCCCTAGGTCCCATCCCTCCACCTTACTTGTTTAAATCCTCCTGAGCAGCTCAAGCAAATTTCCCTGTCAGCATATTAGTCCCCTTCCAATTTCAGTGCCATCCGCCCTTCTTGTACAGGTCACTTCTCCCCCAAAAGAGATTCCAATAATCCAAAAATGTGAATCCTTTCCCTCATCAGCTCCTCAGCCATGCTTCTCTATCCTCCTATTATTCCTACCCTCACTAGCTGATAGCACCGGGAGTAATCCAAATATTACTACTCTCGATGACATCCTTTTTAAATTCCTGCCTAACTCTCTGTAGTCTCCCTTCAGAATCTCAACCTTTCCCCTTCCTATGTCGTTGGTTCCTATGTCGTTGGTTCCAATGTCAACAATGACCTCATGCTGGCCCTTCTCCCCCTTCAGAACATTCTGCACCCTCTCTGAGACATCCTTGATTCTGGCACCAGAGAAGCAACTCCCAATTTGATTTTTCACTGCTGGCCACAGAAATGTCTGTCTGTACCTCAGACTAGACAGTCCGCGAACACAATTGATCTCTTGGAATCCAACGTACCCTTCGTTGCATTAGAGCCAGTCTCAATACCAGAAATGTGGCTGTTCATGCGACCTTCCCCTGACAATCCATCACCCCCTCACTTTTTCCAAAACAGCATACTTGTTTGTAATGGGGATAGCCACAGAAGACTCCTACCCGAACTGCCTACCCCTCTTACCTTTCCTAGAGTTAACCCATCTATGTGACTCTATCTGTGACTTTTCCCCCTTCCTATAACAATAGTCCATCACCTTCCCTTGCTCTTGTAAATTCCTCATTGCCTCTAACTGTCTCTCCAATCGATCCATTTGATCTGATAGGATTCACAATCAACACCATTTATTGCAGATATAATCCTCAGATATAATCTCCCTACACTCTCACATCCGACAAGAAAAGCATATCATTCTACTAAAGGATATTTTTGCTTCTTTCAATCTACAGACCCAGAAAATAGCAGTATCTTATTCCTCTACAAAACACTGCTCCAGGTTAAATTAATACTTATGACTTATATTTTTAAGCTTAATCAAGAGACATATCTCAATAAAACATATAATCATGAACGAACCCACTCTCCTAACTACTGTAGGCTTACTGTAAGGCCACGCGTAAATATTCACTTATCTGTTTCTATGCTGTGACCTTTTTGAGTTTATTGGAGCAGCACTGATTCAGGTAATCGACAGCATTCCAACATGTTCCTGACTTCTGCCTTGAGATGTTGGACAGGCTTAGAGCTCTGAGCTTCTGGCTTGCCCTTGTAATGGCACGGTGGCTCAGTGGTTAGGGCAACATGGTGGCTCAGTGGTTGGCACGCTGCCTCACAGTGTCAGGGACCCGGTATCGATTCCAGCCTCTGGTGACTGTCTGTGTGGAGTTTGCACATTCTCCCCGTGTCTGCGTAGGTTTCCTCCGGGTGCTCTGGTTTTTCCCACAATTCAGAGATGTGCAGGTTAAGTGAATTAGCTATGCTAAATTACCCAGAGTGTTCACGGATATGTAGGTTAGCTGCATTAGTCGGGGAAATGTAAGGTAATATATGATTCATATATGCTGATGTGGGATTGTGTTCAAATGACTACCAGAATCAGTGAGTGGTGAAAATAACCACTTTTATTTCACAATCACTGCACAAGTTTGAGGCGGCAATAGAATCCCAAAATACAATTCTTAGAGGAGCCCTTTTATACACAGTCCTTACATATATTAAAATCCCGTTACAATGGTGTTACACTGTTTTATCTATAGTACACAAAGGTTTGATGGGCTTCTGTCCTGAGAGACAGGTAAATCATGTGCTATGTGTGGGCTGCTATTTCTGATGGAATTAAGAGTGTCTGTCCACTCTGCTTGCATAATTAAGAGGTGTTAGTCCTTTTATCTTTCAAGTTAGTAAATGTTAGTAAAAATACTAGGCCTGTCTGCTCTAAAGAAGTTAGAAATTGGTCCTGTACGTAAAACAGTAAAAGGATAATAAACTGATTACCACTGCTGGGTTGTGAGATTTGTTTATTATTTGCCAGTGAGAGTTTCATTCGTTCATGCAATCTCATGAAAGCGCTGTTTTGTCAGTTAGTTTCATAAAGGCACAATGACCCAATTCAAAGGTATTTAACAGGTGCATACTATTTGGGGAAACTCATTGGTGTTCCATAATCTGTTCAGTTCCAGGAAGTGATTGGTAAGGGTTGCTTAATATTATAATGTTTTGTGGAGACGTGATTGCGGGGATGGTATTGTTCTGTACACTATACTTATTCAGAGGCAAACATTGCATGTAGTAAGGGTTGATAAGGTGTAAAAATGCAGTAATGGGTTTGAAAAATTTGGTCTATCATGTGATAGTAAAGTTAAAACTCACGCAACACTAGGTTATAGTCCAACGGGTTTGTTTGGAAGTACTAGCTTTTGGAGAGCTGCTCCTTCATCTGGTAGCTGTGGAGCAGTATCGTAAGCAATTACAAGTCCAAAACCAGCACCTCCACATTATGATAGTAAAATATACTACAGAACCGCAGATTTATGAATGAATGAATGAATGAAACAGTGTTCTAGTGAATAATGTGTCAGTAAAGGGTTCTGAGTGAATGAACAGGAGCCCAGTATTAATGAATGCAGCGAACTGGTGAGTGAGTTAATAAAGGTAACCTACAGCACTAACTCACATTGGCCCAGTTCAGTTTCTGGTTAGTAACAGTTTTGGGATGTTGAAGTGATGCAGTAACATTGCTAAACCCACTTGCATGTTGAAAGGAGATGGTTCGATTCTCCATTGTTGGCATGGTGCTTCCCAAACTCTTGCCAATGTGACCCCATTTTGCTGTCCTAGGTTGTGTGTGACCCCAAAGTATAAATTGTGGCATCATTAGGCAATGGTGTGATAATTATTCAAGGGGAGGGGTTTAAAACAGCTATTTTGTCTGAAAATTGTGAAGACCTATCTTTTTAGTTGTGTTTACAGCATCAATGAGCCTTAAAACACAATTAAGCTACACTCACCTACAAAGAAGCAAAGCTTTTAAAGGAGTATCACAGCTCTGAAAACTGAGTCTGAGCTCTGTGGCTGTCTTTGTGGCTTTGGGACTGTGACTCCAAAGTCAGGATCAACAGTTTGGGAACTTTTGACCTAGAATTTCTGTGACATGAATTTTACCTGACACCTTGGATAACATACCATGTAGTTTGGTGTCTGGACAATGACTGCTTCAGTATCTGATGCGTTGCAATGTTACTTGAACAATGAACAATCATCAGCAAACATCTCCACTTCTAACTTGTGTAGGATGGAAGGTCATTGAAGGAGCCAGAGGAAGCAGGGGGTTTTATTTGAAATTTGCTTTATTCATTTTGGTTGTGAGTGTACGTACATCATATGGATTGCAGCAGTTCAAGAATGTGACTCTCCACCACCTTCTCAAGGACAAGTCAGGATGGACAACAAATGCTGGCCCAACCAGTGATGCCCATGTCCTGTCAGTGAATTGAAAGATATATCTGTTTCCTTTTTGCCTTGATCTAGTTTTAATCTTTAAAATAGTTTTGGAATGCCTTCGAGTTTAGTGTCACTGCCTGTCAAATATGTTGTGTGAATTACAATGATTAATAAGCATTAGGTATGTTATCCATTGTTTACAGGAAAATAACCTTGTGTGAAAATAGAACCATCCCTCAAGAGGTGCAGAACACAGGGCAAATTACATTGTGCAGAGGACCTCTCCCTCTTGTGGGGCAAACTCACTGTTCCATCATCCCATGGCGGTTCAACTGTTCCTTTCATTGTGTAAATTAAGGTCTTGGAGTCTGCAGGTTTGATTTTGCTGTGATTGCTGTTCACCCTGTCTCTCGTGTACTCCATCTGCCTTCTGGTTCCTCCAGGTCCTCTAGTCCCAGTGTGGGTTTAGGTGACTGTCCTGGTTTTCCCGTTCTGACTGATGCTTTTCTATGAAAACAACATACTTTGATGCAACTCTGTACAGATTACACAATGGCTGGAGCACGCTGTTATTGTGCCAAGAAGTCAGTTCTCTATTCAGAAGTTATACAGTTCCAACTTTTTGGTTCACACATACATAGTTCAAGAAATGCAACACATGACTTCTTTTAAGAAGGATAGTTGAAACTTTTCCTGTTTTTTCTGCCCAATATTTATCTTTAACCGATACCAATTAATTGGTATTTCACCTCACTTGCTGTCTGTGGGACCTTTTTGTATGCACTTGGTCTTCATTTTTGCGTAGAAATATGATAACTAATAAAAGTTGCTAATGAGCTGCAGGCATCTTGTGGCAAACTGGAAACTGTCTATACTGGAGATCTTTAGATATGCTTCATACGTGTAGCTTGTTAGTAAATATCCACCCACACTCCCCGGGAATATGTCGACTTCCGGTTTCACTGACTTGAAATTCTGGCACGAGTTATCAAAGACTTCTTCAGCTGTAAAGTGCTTTTGAAAATCTGGTGGTTGCGCAAAACACTATGTAGATGCAAGTCTCTCTTGCAATTTACTGAAGCTTCTACATTTTAGCTATTATGAGGGTCTTTTTGACTTCAACACTATGATTGCCGAGATCTTTGTCATGTGTGCCAGAGTTGTCCATGCTTTCTTCCCAGAACCCCATTAGATGCAGTTTGCCTTTTTCATTGGTGTACTCTATTCAATCTTTTTGTAATCAGTTGACCATGTTTTCTCCCTTTGTCACAGTGAGATTGCTAATGAATTTGGTAATGATACTGAAATGGACAGTACGTAACTCAGTGATTAGCACTGCTCCCTCACAGCACCAGGGTCCCAGGTTCGATTCCTACCTTTGGTGGCTGTCTGTGTGGAGTTTCACATTCTCCCCTTGTCTGCGTGGTTTTCCTCCGGGAACTTTTCCTCCCACAATCCAAAGATGTCCAGGTCAGGTGAATTGGCCACGCTAAATTGCCCATAGTGTTAGGTGCGTTAGTTGGGGTTAACTGTAGGGGAATGGGTCTGGGTGGGTTGCTCTTCGGAGGGTCAATGTGGACTTGTTGGACTGAAGGGCCTGTTTCCATACTGTAGTGAATCTAATCTAATCTGGTCAAGGTGGCCATGCTGATTGCTTCCCTCATTTTGTAATGTGTCTTGCTATTTCCATGGGATTGAAATCCAATGTTTAGCTTTAGCAGATAACCAATCACTGGTATCCAAGGAAGTTGAGTACTATAAAAATCAAAAACCAGACTCTAATCTAATTTCAACTACACATGCATCAGAAAATATAAGTACTGAGATCACATGCTAGTAGTTAATTGTTTTCTTACTGATCAAAAATACAAGGGGTCACATTTGGATTCCACATTAATCACTTGGATGCATAATAGACAGATTTACACCAGTGTTTGAACTTCAAAAGTAATTCATTAATTGTGAAATGTTATCCAAGGAGTCATATAAATGTACGCTTTTTTTTGTTTGTAATTGTTTCCAGCCTGTTGTGGTATTTCTAAGAATAGGACATGTGACATGATCCAAAATCCATCTTTGGCACCAAAACTAGCTGCTGATAATAACTTGGAGGTGACTCTCCTTTTGATTTATCCCTGGTATTGTGGGGTTACATTTCAACTGCTTGCAGGATGTAAGAATTGTTGATGTAAATGACAATCTTGTCTTTGTGGCGCAGGTTGGATTTCTTCACTTATAGAACTTCACAGGATAATTTTGAATAGTGTCAGCAGCGATTTATCATTAAGGTATATTTTCTTGAGTATTGCTGAAAAAAAGAGACAAGCTGTCAACGCTTTTGGTCTTGGACTCATTAAGACAGGTGCAAGACTATTAGATTTCGAATTTTAATATTTAATATTTGTATGTTTGTGTGATTAAAAAAAACCTTCAAGCTAAGATGTTTCTTTTATCAGCTGTTTCTTTTATCAGTTTCTTTTATCCTTTGTAATATGAAACTTTATTTTACTACTCATGGCCTTTTCTGATGCTGATGCTGGAAACCTGAAACATGAGCAGAAATTGCTGGCGAAACTCCAGTGGATTGAGTCAGATTCACGAATGGAAGAATTCTGATTTCTTCTTACAGATGCTGTCAGACCTGCTGAATTTCTTCAGCAATTTCTGCTTTTGATTCTGTCTTTTCCCTTTGTGTTCTGGTGGACTTATACACTCGTCCTTGGTTTATGAACTGGCATATATATAACTAGGTCAAAAGCGTGTAACTATGGAAAATCTATATTTCTGCTGTGTAATATTTTCTGGATGTTCATAGGATTGCAAGTTGACTGTTCATTTAATTCATTGAGTTCCTGAACTCCCCATTGAGCCACCACTTGTCAAAACATTAAAAACTGTTCTAAGTTTGTGATATGTTCTAATAATTATCAGTTCTCATCATTGTTTCTGAATATATGCCAAATCTGTAAGTTGCATCAAATATTTTCCACAGATTTTGAAGTTTCCAAGTGTGTGCTTCAGGCAGAAAGTCTTGAGCAGAATAATAACATGTTTTATAGTTCTATTGTTTGCATTCTTGAGTGAATCTGCAGTCACAAATACTCTAAAATTGGCCACTTGATAGTTTAAAAAAAAACCCCGAAGTATTTATACCTGTGCATACCTTTGCTCAATTTGTGGTTATCCACCAAAAATACAACACTTCTAAAAATTCATCTTTGCCATTTGGATAATTTAGAATAAGATTAAATTCAAGAAAATATCAAGTTATGGACCATATCAATTGTATCCTCATCTATCAATCTTGTTTGCACAAGAACAGGAGAATTAGGAGCAGGATCAAACCTTTCAGACTCTCAAACCTGGTCTGCCGTTTAGTAAGGTCATAACTGATCTCATTGTGACCTTAACTCCAGTTCCTGTTTGCTTACCACCCATAACCCTTGACTCCTTTGCTGGAACAAAAATCTATTGAATTTAACCTTGAATATTTTAAATGAATGAGCCTGTATTTCTTTCTGGGAAGAGAATTCCCCAGACTAATTTGCTTTGGCAGTATGGCAGGGGGAAATCTTCTTTATCTCAGTTTTAAACTGTGTTCCTTGGTTCTAGGCTTCCCCACAAGAGAAAGCATAATCTTAGCATTACCTCTTTTCGAGCTGCTTCAGCATCTTGTATATTTCAATCATATCATCCTTTGTTCTTATCGTCTCCAGTAGACCCACCTGCTTAGGTTATTCACATACGACAAGAACTTTATCCAGCATGAGTTGGATGAGCTCTCTGTAATGCAAAATAACAAGGACACCAAATCAGTACTCAGTATTTCAAATGTGATCTCACCAATGCCCGGAGCAAATGTAACAAAACATTCTTACTTTATGCTCAATTCCTCTTGCAGTAGCCAACATTCTGTTTCCTAATTGCTTTCTCCACTTGGATGCAAACGTCTTGCGTTTCAAGTACCAGGACACCTTGATCTTTCTGGACAGAAGAGTTTTGCAATCTCTGTCCATTCAAATGATTCAATCCCTTCCTGCAAAGTATGGATGGTAATATTTGAGGCCCCAGTACTGATCTCTGTGGCACTCCACTAAGAATAGCTTGCTAATCTGAAAATGACCTATGCACCCCCATTTTCTTCCTGTAAATTAACAAATCTCCCTTTTGTGAAGTGATGTGACACCTTGTCAAATACTGGTTGGAAGTATGAGCCGCATCTGTAGGTTCTTTTTATTCTCCCTGCTGATTACTTCCTAAAAGCATTCTACAAGTTAATCAAACACAATTAATCAAATTCACAAAGCCATGCCTCTGCCTGACTGTGCTATGACTTTCTAAATGTCTTGTGATTACCTCAATATTGGATTCTAGCAATATTCATCTGATAGACATCAGGTGAACTGGTCTACGCTTTCTTTTTTCTGTCTCATTATTTTGTTTACCTACTTCACGTGCTTGCTGCAGTTTCTCTTTTTGTCTGTCATTGCTATTTCTTCATTTTCTTTCCTTTATGAATTTGCATAGTGAATCAATTCTTTTTCTTTCTTTCTGTTTTGTGCTATCCTTTCATGATCTTTAATTTCTGCACTTTTAACTATTATACTATTTTTTCCCCTTTGCAGCCAGTGAAGCTAACTATCTCAAAGTATTTTACATAACTTAGTACTGTTGTTTGTTCCTTAGTGTTCAACTGAATTCACGCTTTAAAATTTAATTGCCTCCTTTGTAGATTAAAATGTGGTAATGTTTCAAGGTACAACTTTTCTTTTGATATTTATATATGAACAAAGAGTGGAAAATTGTCTGCTTTAATTGGAAGTATGATGAATTGTGGGGAGCATATTATGTAACTTCAAAAGGGAATCATAGAATCCCTACAGTGTGGAACCAGCCCATTTAGCCCAACAAGTCCACACCAACCCTCTGAAGAGCAACCTACTCAGATCCATTCCCCACCCTAGTATTCGACTTTTACCCCTGACTAATGCACCTAACCTGCACCTCTCCAAACATTATGGCCAATTTTAGCATGGCCAACTCACTTAGCCTGCATGTCTTTGAATTGTGGGAGGAAACTGGAGCACCTGGAGGAAAACCATGCAGACATGGGGAGACTGTGCAAACTCCACACAGACAGTCGCCCGAGTCTAGAATCGAACCCAGGCCTCTGGTGCTGTGACGCAGCAGTGCTAACCTTTGAGCCGTTGTGCCATCCTACAAAGTTGGCATAGATAAGTTGGTTGAAATGAGTGCACAAGCGACAGATAAACTTCAGTGTGGAGAAGTGTTACGTGTTTTCTTTTGGTAGAAAGAATATAGTGCATCAGTAAGAAATAAAAGGTATAACTTTAAAGGTTGGAAGGAGCAGAGGTACCTTGGTGTGTTTAACCATAAGTCATTGAAGGTGATGGGACGGTTTAGAGCATGGTTATTAAAGCATTCAGTATCTTATGATGCTGTTGTGGTACAGTGATATTGTTCCTATCTGTGGACTGGAAGGCCTAGGTTCAAGTCCCACCTATTCCAGAGGTGTGTAAACACATCTGCATACAGGTTGCTTAGGAAAACAGGTTAAATAAAATAAAAGTATCTTAAGCTTTATTAATAGGGGTACAGTGTAAAAGTGGAAGGAGGTTGAACTTTGCATAAGACATTGCTTCAGCTTTGATTGGTGTATTGTGTCCAGTCATGGATGCTGCAGTTCAGGAAGGATGTGAAGGTAATGGAGAAGTGATTCTTGAGAATGATGTTAAGGCTGAGGAACTTCTGTTAGGAAGCTAGTTTGGAGAAAAACTGTTTTCCTTGAAGAAACAAAGGCTGAGGAGAGATTTGTTAAAGGTATTCAAAACGATGAGGTATCTGGGCAGAGTAGATAGTGAGAAATTATCCCTATTTGTGAAGGGATCGAAAATGAGAGATTGTTATGATTGGTTAAAAAAAAACAAAAATGACATGAAAGATGACTTCTCCAGGCAAGAGGTAGTTAAGGTCTGGACTGCCCGAGACTGTCATGGAGGCAGGCAGGTTTAATTGAGACATTCAAAAAAATTTAGGCTGTTATCTGAAAAGAAAGAATATGCAGAGTTACAGCATGAAGGTGAGTGAATGGAACTAAATTAATTGTTTGTTTGGAGAACTATTGCAGACATGATGGTTTCAATGGCCTCCTTTTACACTTTAAAATTCTGTAACTTTGGTGTTGTCCACAAATGTGAAAATTGTATTCCAGATTCCCATGTTCAACTGTAATTTGTGAACAATAGAGATATCAGTACCATTTTTTTTTGGAACTTCTGTTTTCCAGGTTTAGCCAATCTGGGTAATTGCCCTTAAGTTTGATCTATTTGGCTAAAAACAAAATCCCTTCAGCTCCATCTTAAAAGAACACCCTCTATATTTTAAAATAATGTCCCTATTTCTGGTCTCATACACAAAAGTAAACATCCTTTCCACATTAACTTTGTCAAGATCATTCAGAATCTTATAAACTTCAATTAAGTCACCCGTTGCTGTTCTAAATTGCAGTGAAAATTTGCCTGACCAATTTTTCCTCAAAAGGCAACACTAACTGACAATGGGCAGTAAATAAAAAGAAGGAAATACTATGGTAGTTTTCCATTTTAATTGGTAAATGAACTCCTTTGTAACAATCAACTAAATATAGAAATTGTTGCAAGATTGCTTTTAGCGGTCTAATTGTTTTTCTCTATACTTCAAACTGAAAGAAATAGTACTTCAGTGATTTTCTTGAGCATCGGAACCATATCAAAGCCTTAACCCCCATAAATTAGTAATGCATAGTATATATAAGTCAGTGCTCCAGGGTCTCTGGGCGAGATTGGATTTTCTCACTTGGGATTATTCATCTTTTCTATCAGATGCATTTTTATCACAGGTACCTTTCGACAAAACAAATATGAGCAAGTCTCTGTTCAAGGGGAAAAGGCTGTGAAAAGTTCCAAGCATTCATCACTGAATGATCAAGTTATCAAAGTTGATAATATTGATTTGAATTCATTAAAACAGATTACAGCAGAAACTTACAATGAGACCTAAGACTTGTATTAGAACTGAAATTGGAATGAAACTATTCTCTTTTATAGAATCTGCTCCATTGGTGTTTTTGCAGTATTGATTTCAGCTGCAGGCTGGTGGGCCAATGGCTGAAATATTGTGGAAAAAAAATGTTTTTTTGACTGTCAATCAGTGATCGTTCCTTTGGAGAAAAACCTCCAGCGATTTAAACAGTTTTAGATGTAATTCTAGATTTGACATATGAATGTACAAGGTACTTCCTTAAATATTTTTAATCTCATCCCCCATATGCTGGTGAGGTGTCCTGTCTCTGTTAGAAATTTTACCATTGTGACAAAATTCTAAAATTTCTTTTATTACTTGAGTCATCACTGGCATTGATTTCCATAAATTGGTAAATAGTTTGTGAAATGAATAATGAATTGTGTTTAATGAGCACAGGGATCCCAAGGTTTACCTTTTGTGGCTATGGAGTCATACAAACAGGGGAACAGGAGTAGGCAATTTAGCCCTTTGAGCCTGGTCCACTACTGGCTGACCTGTGGCCTAACTGCAACTACCTCTTCTGACCCATAACCCTTAATACCTTAACGTAACAAAAAATATCTCAGATTTAAAATTAACAAGTAATCTAACATCAACTGATGTTTGTAAATGAAAATTCCTAACCTCTAGCACCCTTTGCGATTGTAATTTGTGAAAACTACTTACATTTCTTGTACCCATGAAAATGCTTGCCAGGATACTTGTCAGGTTTATAAAATTGATGACTAGGATGTGAGTTGTATCAGATTGAATTGAAATCTTAATGTTTTGTACTTTATTCTGATCATTCAAGTTGGTAATACATTTCAATTCCATTCTCAAGTTATTTAATCTATTACTGAAAACTCTGGATAACCTTGATGTTCATTTCAGCCACTGGCTTGAGTTTGGGCTCGGGAAATGAGCTTTGCAGCACACCTACACTCTGTCCATAAAGATGACCCTTCAGCTTCCAGTTGCCTGTCACTTCTACACACCATTGTGTGCCCACACCAACATTTCCATTGCAAATCTGCTGCTGTGTTCCATCGAGCCTCAGTGCAAATTCAAAGAACAGCATCTCATTTTTTCCTTGGAGACATACAGCCGCTAGGATTCAACATTGAGTTCAATAACTTTTTAGAGCCTCATCCTCTCTCTCCATGCATTTTTACTCACCCCCACACTGTGTGCTTCTAGCACATCCAAACTATTTTCACCCACTGTTGGTCCTATTATCACATAATATCGGTTGCTTTCAGCCTACCCATTTTCTTGTACTCTCCGCTCTTATTATCACTTATTCAGCTTATCTTCTGTCCTGGCTTCTTATTAATAACTTCTTTGTCTGCCTACCCCTTTCATAACGCTCTGTTTCTGGGCTCTGTTTTCACCTATTCGTTCACCACTCCCCCAACCTTGTCTTCACTTCTCCTAACTGTTATGTGTTCTCATGAAAGATCTCTAGATTTAAACCGTTAACTCTGCTTTCTCCCACAGAAGGTGTTGGATCTGCTAAGTTTCGCCATCAATTTCTGTTTATGTTACAATGTAGATATTTGGTCACTACTTTAATTGCCATGCAGAAGTAAAATTTGAAAGTACCAGACTACTTTTGGAGAATATTGTGGGGCGCCTAGTATCAGAAATAAGAATGGCAAATTGCCACAATGCATGGTCGCATTGTGTCCTGGTAATTTTGTGTTATTGATTTGTATGTGTAGAACTGATTAGAAATGCATTATAAGTCTTTTCAGATATTTCACTTTATAAAGTAGGTGCAAGGAAATTCCTGCTTCAAGCCTCAATTGTTCTAATGTTCCTCCTTAATTCATTAATAGTGCTTGCACATTGCTCACAATAAACCAAAGACATTGTCCCATCAGTCGTTTTTCAAACTCTGGATTGGATTTGTGGTCATGGGGGTTAAAAGAGATGTTCCATTTTACGATACATCCATTAGATTGAAACATTTTCTTTTGCTTTGCTGGCTCTTGAGTTGCAATATTTTGTGTATACACATTTCATCAATAAATGTGCTGTGCAAATGAACTAAAATTTAACTTAACATAAGCTTTCACGACATAAATGGATTGTCTTATTTCCAGATAGATAACCCATTCACCCATTTTCCCAACTAAACTTGAGAGCTTAGGGAATGTCTAGATTTTTAAAAAATTATGTGCTTAAATAAACTTATTCAGACATGTTCTGACACACTTCTGTGACAGGTGGACCTTGAATCTGGTGCTTCTGATCCAGAGATAGGCACACTACTGCTTCACAAGACCTCTGAAACATTTTTTATCAACCTGTTTCAAACAAGTTGTGACATACCTGTGAGCAGGTGAAACTTGAACCGTTAGGGACACTACCACTGCATCAAAGAGCATCTTAAGTCTGGTTTATGTGGAAGCCCTATCCTTGATCTCCATCTCATTGGTTGAAATTTAGTCATATCTCTGACTTCAAAACTAGGTTCAAGGATGATGTCTGGACTGATTTACAGTGCACCTTTCATTGTGTTTAAACTGCAGTCGTCAGATTGCAAGATCATGACTTTTGACAAAGTCAGGTAACTTTCAAATGAAATTCCCCAGCTAAAAGTTTGAAATTTAGTTAAATTTTATTCCTCCACATTATTCCTCTCACATCTCTCCCCCACATATATATTTTAATGAATTTTAAGGGAACACAGTATTTATGGTCAGGAATTAATTGAGACAATAAAAGCAAGATGTGATTTCCATGATTCTGAACAACATGACTAGCTAGCTTAACTAAAGAATCATGATGAATCTTCAAATCTTTCTTTATAAGCATGGGGCTTACAGAGCCAAAGACCATCTGAAGATATTGTAAGATGATTACTAGGAGCTTCTACTTTCCCAATTTTGAGCTACCACAGCCTAAAAGAAGCCCAGCAAGGACAGAAAGGCCATCCCTTAAAATCCAATGTGTTAAGATATAATATTAGCACAAGGTTGCTATTTTTAGCATGATGCCCTGTGCTCTTTAATTACTGAGCTCTTCCAATGAACAGCTGAGACTTGGCAATGATAAGCATGTACTTTGGGGCAAATATTAATGCTGTCGATGAGAAGCTAGGAATTGTGAGGAGCAGAGCGCATGAGGTGACTACATATAGAAATCCCTAAAAATTCGTGAACAGTGACAAAAAAAATTAAGCAGTCTTAAGTCTGAAATGAC